>NC_058132.1:162024010-162050981 GCF_016433145.1 Gracilinanus agilis
TCCTCCTCCTCCTTTTCTTCCTCCTCCTCCTCCTCCTTCTCCTCCTCCTCCTCCTCCTCCTTCCATTTCAGTTGTGTCTTGACTCTTCATAACCCCATTTGGGGTTTTCTTGGCAAAGATAATGGAGTGGTTTGCCATTTCCTTTTACAGCTTGTTTTATAGATGAGGAAACTGAGACCAACAAGACGAAGTGACTTTCTGGGCTCACATAGCTAGCTTCTGAGGCCAGATTAAAACCTAAGCCATCCTGATTCCAGATGCAGCACTCTATTTACTGTGCCACCTACCTATACCTGCGTTACCTACTCTCCCCATAATACATACGTATGAATTATGTATGTATGTACATCATCATCACCTTCTTCCTTCCTAAAGCCACTCATCCTCTACATTTCCCCATTTCTTTTGAGGGCATCAGCCAGCTTTGCAACTTCAAAGGCATCCTGGACTCTTTCCATTCCTTAACCCCCATATCCAATTAGGTATCAAGCCTTGATGAGTCTGTCTCCACAGTATATCTTGCATCCACTGAATGTTTTCAAGTCACATATAGTGTATGTAAATTCAGATCATCTCATACCCAAGACATTAAAATAGTCTTCTAATTGCTCTCCCTGCTTCTAGTTCCTCCTCTCTTTAAGTCTTCCTTCCTAAGGATGCCAAATTGGTGTTGCAAAACCATAGAGTTGAGCTTGTCACTCCCCTACTCAAATTTTGGAGGATCTCTATTCCTTCTAGGATAAAAGAAGACATCCTCATTGTGGAATTTAAAGTCCCTCAAGAAATGATTCCTATGTAACTCTCAATAAGTGTTTATTAAGTATCTACTCTTTGCCAGGTGCTATCTTAAGTGCTTAGTAGACCCCCCCCAAAAAAAGCACAAAAGCAGTTCTGACATCATAGAGTTTACATTCTAATGGAGGAGACAATATATACAAATTAGAACATACCAGATACATGAGGAACAGCTGGAAGCTGACATTAAAGAGGATGACAGTAGCCATATTATTTCATATTAATTCCTTTGTACACTCTCTTTTCCTTTAAAACTGGACTACTAATTGCCCTCCCCCCCATACCATAGGAATGTGTTGGCAAATATATTTAACAACCAGCTCTCTGAAGGAAGAAAACTGCACATGACACTTTGAAGTTTAATCTACATTATTAATGGTTTTTTTTTAATTACTTCTTATGCCTGGACAATCAGCAAAACAATTAACCCTTGATTAGTAATGTTTACATTTTCTGAAGTACAAATACTCAAACTGAAGTTTTAACCATTAGCAGTAATAATGGGCTCCAGCACACTCTTGCCCATCCATGATTTCATCTCTCAACTCCAGTCCTTTGCACTGATAAGATTGTTCCCCCATGCCTGGAAGGCACTCCTTCCTAACTTCCATCTTATAGAACCCCTAGCTTTCTTCAAAGTACAGGTAAATTGCCACTTCATGCACAAAGTTTTTTCTCAATTTCCCTGTTGTTAGTGCATACTCTTTGAAATTATTTCAATCAACCAACCCACCAGCATTTATTAAGTGCCTATGATATGCTCTGGGACTACAAAGAAAGGAAAAAATTCTGTCCCTGATCTCAAGGAGCTCACAGTTTAATCGGGAGTGACAACATGCAAACAACTATACAAACAAGATATAGACAGGATAAATTGGAGATAACCAAAAAAGGGAAGGCTTTTTCCAGAAGATGAGATTTTAACTGATACTTGAAGGAAGCCAGGAGATGAAGTTGAGGAGGGAGAGAATTCCAGACATGGGAACGAGGCAGTGAACATGACCAGAGTCAGGATACGGATTATTATGTGCGAGGAACAAGGAGCCAAGTGTCAATGGATCACAGAATAATAATGGCAATTCTTTGTAGTTACTTATTTGTATGCATGTGTCCTCCAACTAGAATGAAGGCTTCTTGAGGGCAGGAACTACTTTGTTTTTGCCCTTTTTTTCCCCCAGTGCCTTACCTATAGTAAGTGTTTAACAAATGCTTGTTGAAATGAATCGAATTTTTTAGAGAGAATTCTTGGGGTTTGAGGGAGGAGTTGAACTAAAAATTGTTGATAAGGTTTCTTCTCAAGCTGAGATTTTGTGATTTTATGGTTTGATAGGTTTTCAAACATGTATATTGTTAGGAAGGGAAGGGACCTTTTTTTCCTCATTTTATAAGTGAAAATCATAGAATCAGTTTGAGAGTTCAATAGGATCTTAGAGTTTATCTAGTCTAACCCCCTTATCTTTCTTTTTAAAATAAAATTTTATTTTATTTCCAGGTACCTATTGTCTTCCTTCTACCTTCCCACTCTACAATAATGAGAAATCAAGAAAAACACCCTCCCCCCATTACCAGCCCTTTGGAATTATGGTTGGTTCCATTGAGTTGCCCAGAGTTCCCAAGTTTTTCAAAGCTGTTCTTCTTTACAATATTGTTGTTATTGCACTAAGTATTCTCCTGTTCTGCTAAACTTCACTCTGCATCATTTTATACATCTCCTCAGATTTCTCTGAAATTACCCATTTCTTATGGTATAGTAATAGTCCATTACATTCGTAGACCTTATTTGGTTGCCAGCCCCCAGTTGATGCACAGTTTCATTTTCTAGTTCTTTACCATTGAAAGAAGAGCTGCTATAAATATTTTTAATAAATATTTTTGTATATATGGATCCTTTTTCATTTTTGTTGATCTCTTTGGAGTATAGAACTAAGTAGTATCACTGGGTTAAAGGGTATCCATAGTTTAATAGCTTTTGGGGCATGGTTCCAAGTTGCTTTCCATAATGACTTTCCACAGTTCCACCAATAATCCATTAAATATGCTTTATTTCCCATAGCCTCTCCAGAATTTGTCACTTTCCTTTTTGGACATCTTTGCCAATCTCTGTGTAAGGTGGTACTTCAAATAATATTTTTTCTCTAATTATCAGTGATTGGGAGGCCTTTTTTTGTATGACAATTAATAATTTGCATTTCTTTCTCTGAAAACTGCCTACAAATACCCTTTATCTATTGGGGAAATTAGTTCCTTCATTTTAGAGATGAGGAAACTGAAACCCTGAGAGGCTAAGGGGCTTTCCTAAGGTCACAGAGCTAATAAGTGGCAAAAGTGGGATTCAGTACCAGGTCACATCTTCTGACCTAATATTTTTGTTTTGGGGACTGGATCTGTGACTTCATTTTTTCTTAATCCTTACCTCTATCTTAGAATTGATATCATTTCAAAAGTAGAAGAGCGGTAAGGGTGAGGCAATGGGGGTTAAGTGACTTTTTCAGCAACACACAGGTAGGAAGTATATGAGGCCAGATTTGAACCTAGGACCTCCCATCTCTAGTCCTGGTGCTTTGTCCACTGCGATGCCTAGCTGTCTTTTTGTGATTTCATTCTTTCAGGAAACTCTCAATAGGGAAACTCTCTTTCAACAAGATCAGAACCTGCACCTTACAGCCTAAGCTAATTGTGAGACTCAAAAGTCAGTTGACTTGCTCCAAGAAGTTAGGTCACATAGCCAGTATGTGTCAGAGATATGAAATGAACCCACATCTTCCCAACTGCAAACCTGGCATCTTTGGCCCTATACTTCAGCAACCCCTTACGTCTCCTGATTATCCATTTGTCAGATTCTTAACAGCAAAGTCTAGGGTCACAGATCTTAAAAGTGTAGACGGGTCACCACGAGATCATGAAGCCTGCTAGAGGGAAGTTCCCCAAGCCCAGAGTCCTAGAACTGATTTTATCAGACCACAGATGATGCACAGGAGGCTACAGGTTAAGCCTAGATCCCCAGGAGTATTGGGAACTCTTCCAGACTCTTACCTCCAACCACAAGATTCTCTACCAGAGGAGACTGGCAGGGAGAAAGCATGGCCAGAGGGGCTTCCTGAGCTGCCTTCCTTAGAAGCCAATGGGTGCTTCCTGACTCTTAGTGGAGCAGTACCTGCTTTGAGCCTCTCCTCTTTCTTGCTTGCCCAGTTTCCAAGAAATGTAATAGTGTTAAGTCTTCTCAGTTGGCCTCTGTAGGTTCATAGACTTCCCAGACTCTGTTTCTTTATTATTATCCTACTCCCTGATTTCCTTGTGACCAACCTGTTTAACTTGCCTGCTCTATTCCCATATAAAGATATCAACTGTTGACCTGACATAGGATATTGGTCTGACTGGTCTTTATTGTAATACTAGCCCATTTTATAGATAAAAGGGTCTATATGCAGGTCATGTAAGTGACTTATCCAAAGCTATATTGCTAATAAGTGAGGCAGTGGGTAGAATTCATGAATTCTGTCTTCCAACACATTATATTATTATTTGAACTTCAGTGAAACCTTATTATGTGACCAGCATCCTATATGTTATGGTATGTATGAATATACTCATGTGGTTTTTCACATGTATGGACATCTGTGGTGATTTGTCAGTGGGAACTTGGAAACAGGGATCGATCCTTTAGTCTAGGTTGCTTGACTAGACAAGTTCCTAAAGAGTATGCTGCATAATTTTCTAAAGACAAAGAAGTGACCCTTTTTTGATTTCCATGAATTCAGAAAAAGAACAGCACCAAAGGCTAAATATGGAACCATTTAGAGAAATTCTCTCTTTAAAGCACATTGGTCGTGACTCTAATGAGCAGGGCTGCCTTACTCTCAAATCCCTAAAGCATTCTCCCACCATTCCACTGACAAGAAGACATGCTTGTCTTTTGGTCTTAAAGTGATGAATTCACGCTTGCTCTAATATTTATGGTCTACATTCAAAACTCTACTTTAGCAATTATCAGGAGTTTTAAAAAGTCAGATCTCCGATGTTGGAAATGACACGACACCTCAATTATTCAGGAGCAACTGTTTTCAAATTGCCTCATATAATTTAGCTCTAGGTTCCAGTTGCTCATTCACCATCCCCCTCACTGTAGCCTTAGAACATATTCTCCCATACTTGCCCCTTAGAGTCAGTGTCGCCCAGTGAGATAATATACTGAGGTTAGATGGTTCAGCTGAGTCAGGAAGACCCAAGCAAAAACCTAGCCTCAGGCACTTTACTAGCTGTGTGACACTGGGCAAGTCACTTAACTTCTGTTTGTCTTCATCTGCTGGAGAAGGACATAGCAAACCATTCCAATATTTTTGCCAAGAAAACCTCATGGACAGTATGATCCAGGGGGTCATGAAGAATCAGACATGAGTAAATGACTGAACTAGAGTCAGAGCATCCTCCCTCTGACGCTTCCTTTGTGACCTTGAGCAAATCACTAAATTGTTTCTGAGTCCCAGTTTCCTCATCTGTGAACTGAGGGCATTAGACGGGGGCTAAAATCTAAGGTTCTAATAACTCTGGTTCTATAATCCTATGATCAGGTACTCTAAGGCTGGCCAAGATGAAGCGATGTACAAAGGAGGGGATCATCCTATCTCTGCTCTCCCACTTCCTCACATAGTCTTTGGCTTTTCCAAGCTTAGTCAAAGCTGGAAGTTCCATTTTCCCTTGTGGAGGGCTTTCTAAAACGGAAACATCTCTCTATCACGAATGAGGCAAAAGGGACACTGTCCATTAGCTCCCCAAAGAGGCCTTTGGCCATCTTTTACTCCAAAGCCAGACCAGAGCATTACTCAGGCTTGGGGTCATCCCTACGGACCTGGCATACCCCCTAGTCAAGGACTAACCCAGTTCTAAGTCTGTGGGACCAAACTGTCAGCTGATTACAGAGCTTGGCTCTCCAGCCCGACTGTTCAATAATGCTCTAATTAACTACCGCAAACTTCAGAGGACCCAGCTAACTATAATTGAGAGATCAACAGAAGCTGCATAGAGTTAGATGTGCATACTAATTACTGAATTATCCAACACCTGCTTTGGAGTGCAGTGCTGAAACATGACTGCATTTTCAGGGGGAAGGCCTTCAGTGCAAGAAACAAGTTGGCCTTTTATGATTGGAAGAGTAGAGGCTGACCTTGTCTGGTGAATCTATATCCTTTTATGGGGACTGGCAGGAGGTAAGGCTGGTATTCAGGCCAGGCTGAGACTAGGCAGTAGGAAAAAAAGCCAATTAAGGAATCTCCCAAACACTTTAGACTTCACAAAAGATTTTGAGTGCTAGGTGATGATGGTCTTAAAGGATTCCAGTGAATTCTTCACAGCCTATAAATTCTCTATCTAAGCCCAAAGGTGGCTGAATTCACTGATAACAGACGAGTGAACTTCAATCAGTAAATATGAGGAATCTACTTAGCCCTCTCAAAGCATATATTACAGTGCCATCAAGGTACGTACTCAGGGCTCCTGAGACTTTGGGATCTATACAAAGTCTAACTGGGGCAGCTACAGGGCACAACAGACTTGAAATCTAGCCTCAGTTACAGATCAACTGTGCAATCTTGGGGAAATCACTTACTCTTCCCATGCCTCAGTTTCTTTAGTGGTAAAAAATGGAGAAAATAATTGCTCTTACCTCCTGGACTGATGATGAAAAAAAAAGAGATGATACCTATAAAAATGTTTAGCATGATGCCTAGCTAGCACATAGTAGGTACTTGATAAATGCTTATTTCCTTCACTCTACCCCAAGAAATTGAGAAATATTGAGGGAAAGGAGGTAGAAATGGAGGTAGAGGAATGTGGGAGATTAATGAAATAGAACATGGAAGAATTGAGGCAGGGGGAAATCAAGGTGAACAAAAGACAAGAAGGAAGGAAGAAAGAAAATTTGAGAAAAAATGATTTGAAAGTAGGAGGAAAATAAATTCAGACTTAGTCCCCTTCCTCATATTTACTGATTGAAGTTCACTTGTCTGTTATCAGTGAATTCAGCCAGGAGTGAAATCACACATATCCTTTGAGACCTGCAATTTTTGTGATGAAACATTTGTTACCAAATAGAAAAATGAGACTTCTATTCAAACCTCTGCACACCCTGGAATTAGACAACACAATAGCATGTACTGGTGACATCCAACTTGTGGGTGGCCCACACATTGTCCTCTGCCCTGTCCTGCCATCCAAAAAAATGTTAAATCACTCAGCATGGAAGGGGCGCCCTCCAACAATTACCTTGTACAAAGCAATAGGAATGATTCAGTGTTTAGATATTACCGAATGGTTCTCTGTTATCAAAGTATCATATCATTTTAAAGTTGAAAGAATCCTTTAGATTCCATAGAATTCAACTATTTCCACTTCATAGGTGAGCTTCAGTGACTTAATCAAAGTCATATAATAGTTTAGTGGCAGAAGTGAGATGGAAACTCACCTCTCCAGTTCCCAGTTTGGTGCTTCTTCCATTATACTATTTGGTTTGTTGCAGATGTAGTAGGTATAACAGTTGTGCCAATTAAATATACTTATCGAGGTCAAGAATTTATTCGTGTTGGCCATTATGTAAATAATGAATATATGGAGACAGAATTAAGAGAAATCCACCAATAAAACCAGATTTTTCTAAGCTTCAAAAGAATATTTTAGCATCTAATCTCAGGGTCACAAAATTCCACATTAATTAGGAAGACAATACTGAAAAACTGGAAGATGGAGAGAGCAGTAACCCAAACCTACAATCTCTTGGTTCAACAGATGCATTGTCTTCAGCAAAGGGTGGTCAACATCAGAAAATTCATTAAATGTCATGTTTAGTATGTCACTACCTTCCATCCTTTTAGAACATGTTAAACTATGAAAACAAACAGAACTATTGAAATTCCCTAAGCACATTGTCAAGACAAAATGTGTTGAATTTGTTTTAAAAACATCATGTAGAAAGTTTATAAAAACCAATATTTGATCAGATTGTGCAATATAAATATGACTTTTTTTAAGTTTAAAAAATGTTTATTTTTTAATAATTAGCTTGTCATTCACTTGAGGCAGCCTGGTACATGGGCAAGATCACTGACTTTGGAGTCAGAATACCTAAGTTCAAATCTCTGGAACTCAATTTCAGATGATTATAAAATGAAAGTTAGATACATGATCTCTAAGATTCCTTTTAGCTACAAACCTTTGTTCCCAGGGTCTGTGCCACATATCTATCTAGGCAGCACACATAAACCCCAAACATATTCAAAAGCCAACCTTTCCATCCATCTACCACCACAACTATCAAAAATTTTTCTCTATGTGTAACTTAGAATTTTTTATATTTATATATATATATATATATATATATTTTATAGAATCAAAGATGGACAGGGACCTTAGGAGATCATAGAGTCCATCGATCAATTGACAGGAATTTAATTAATGCCCTCTAGATGCCAGGCACTATGCAGAGTGCTGGGATGACAACAACAGAAAAAGTTTCTACCCCATCGAGGAATTTATATTCTACCAGTGAAGACCACATATAAATGTAGAAGTATATACAAAATGCAAAGTATTTTGTAAGGGGAGAAGGCACAACTATCTTGGCAATCAGGAAAGACCTCTAGTCCATCTTTCCAAGCAGAATGTGGCCATTGTATGTATACTCAATGGAGGAAGCCATTATAACTGAAATTGGGAAGATCATTATATTTTTATTGATATAGATCCACTCTATTGAATGTATTTTGCTTATACATTTTCCTGTAACATTTCTAGTTTGAGATTTGAATAGTCTTGAAAGGTAATATGTGTGCTGTGTTCAGGCTGGGCACCATGGTTTAAGAAAACAGGGGGAAAAAAAGAAAGAAAATCAGAGAGTATGCAGAATAGGACAACCAGAACAGTAAAGAGCTTTGAGTCAATGTCATATGAGAATGGCCTGAAGGAACTGGGCATGTTTAGACTAAAGAATCAGTGGACCTAATAGCTATCATCATGTTTTTAAAGGGCTATGGATAGGAAGGATTGGATTTATTTTGTTTAGTCCTAGAAGAAAGAACAAGAAGCAAAAGGGCAGAAGAAGCTACAAAGAGGCAAATTTAGGTTTGATATGATGAAAAAATTTCAGTTATCAGGAATATATATATATATATATATATATATTGTTTGTTTGTTTGGATATCGGATATCCAAACAAAGCCTAGAGTATTCCTATTCCTTTTTAGGTTTAGATTGGACAGTATGACTAGAAGTTGAAAGATACATCCCAACTCTCAAATTCTGTAATTCCATGAATCTTTCCTGCACAAATACGTTTTAAAATATATAGGCTCTCCATGGATGCAGTATAAAAAGCATAGAAAAAAGAATGAAGACAGTTATCTAGGAGTGCAAGGCTGAAGTAAAAGTTTACTAGTCTGGTTTTGTGGAGTTTGACTGTATTCCCTTTCTAAGGACTTGAGATTTTCTCAAAGCTAGTAATCTAGTAGTCATTTCCCCAAAATTAGTGTGTAGATGAGGATTTTATTTTGTATATATGTGTAAAACTACAGACATTTAAAAGAAAAGCTCTAATCTGACTTATTTCGTAGGAAAATAGGTTAATAGATTGTTAGATGGAGGGCACCTGGCAAATGATGTAGGCTAACTCCCTCTATTTATAGGTGAGGAAGCTAAGACCTAAAGAATAAGTAACTTACTCCAGGGTACATAAATAGTTTCAGGATAGGACAAGAGCCCAGGTCTCCTGTCCTCAAAGCCCAGTAGTGTTCTCCTGTACCAAACATGGTGTTCAGAGATAATGTTAAACTTTTGTATACTTTGTCATATGTTGGTTGTCTAATTTTAGGACCTCTTGACTCTCTGTTGCCAAGCAACCCTTGCTTGTATTTCTCAGATATTTACTGCCTGCTATACCTGTGTGGCTAAAATGTGATTGCCCTGTCCTTCCAGTTCACCTGCCTTTACTTGGAGGGGGGAGCATCACTATAGAGCACTCCTTCAATCTTGCCAGTCTCCTTGTCTCACTTCTCTAGAAAAGTGCCTCAAAATCTGCCATGCAGTTGACCGATTAATTAGCTTCCTGGGGTCTGATTTCTTGCTCACATGCTGGTTATTATGGCCCCATGGAGCTCTGCAGATCTGACTTCATCAACCCAACACATCCTATCTGAACTGTGTACATATCCGTCTGTCTGTGTGTCTATCAACCCATTTACCTTTATCATTCTAAAAGGAAACCCTCCCTGGGAAAGCCATAACCTCTGACAGTCATGCAGTTTGAGATGCTCATTTCTCTCCATGTTGAACATTTAACCCTTCCCAGACATAGACCAGAGGTTAGCTATGGGCTGTGCTAACATCACATTAGTAATACAATCAGTATTTTTATACTAGACATGAAAATTTGGTATCATGGAGTAAATCTAGGATCAAATCCTGGCTCTGCCACTCATTGGTTATGTATCCTTGGGCAAATGATGTAATCTCTTTAAGCCTCAGTTTATTCATTTTTAAAATGGAGATATTCAGGCTTACACTACCTATCTCACTGGGTTATTATGAGAATGTACTTTGCATACCTGTCTGGGTAATGAGAAGATTGTTGCCCTAGGATTGATTTCCAGGCATGGTCCAAAATTTACATTCCAAAAGAGTGGATGGGGACACTTTGGTGCTTCAGGAAGGCAACCTTAGCTTTAGTCTTAGCTTTAGAAAGGACCTTGGAGTGAATATCCTCTATTGTAGGAATCCTCTCTAGATCATTCACTTCAGGTATATTATATGTGATACATGGTCCTCCAGTCTCTATTTTAGTAATTCTTAAATACCCTCCCTCTTCATTTCTGTTTCCAGGCTTCCTTTAAGTCACAGTTCAAATTCTACCTTCTAAAAGAGTCCTATCCTATTCCCCCTCAATATTAGTGTTTCCCCTCTAAGATTACCTTCAATTTGTCCTAAATTTGTTATCCGTGTCTATAGTTGTTTGCATGTTATTATACTCTTTAGAATTCAAACCCCTTGGGGACAGATACTAGTTTGGGTTTTTGTTTGTTTTTGATTCCCCAACATTTAGCATAGTACCTGGCACTTAGTAAGTTTTTAATAAATCTTCTTTGATTTGACTTGTTGATTTAACAGTCTGATGAAGCCTATGGACCTCTTCTCAGAATATTTTTAAATGCATGGACTAAAAAAGGATTATAAAGCAAATTAATTATATTGAAATCTGATTATCCAAATATTAATAAAAATAAGTTCGTAGACCCCAGGTTAATAACACCTGCTCTGTTTGAACACTTCCAGTGAAAAGAAGTTAATCATTTTGAGAGACAGGCTATTTCACCTGAGATAATCTTTAGTTTGGTGTGTGTTGGGGGGTGGTGTTTGGTGATAAACCAAAATCTGTTTTCCTATAACTTACCCAAAGATCCTTGTTATATCATAAGAGCAACAGAAAATAAGTTTAATCTTTGCATATAACATGCTTTAAATATCAGAAGATAAAAATCCTACCTTCTTCCTCACCATCTTTTTTTTTTACTTTACTTTTAAAAAAAATTGCACATGGAGACAATTTTTGACAATTGTTTATTGACATTTTTGGATGCAGATTCTCTCTCCCCAATTAGTTGGTAAATAATCTGTTATAGGTTATACCAATGCTTTCATGCAACATATATTTCCATTAGTACTCATGCTATGATGGAAGGCATACATACAATAAAATAAAATATAATAAAATACATATACAATGAAAAAACTCATTAAGGAAGTAAAGTGGAAGATGGTATGCTTTGATCTGCAATCAGACTGCAACAGTTACTTCTCTTGCTGTGGATAACATATTTTCTCATGAGTCCCTTGTGGATATCTTGGAAACTTGCATTGCTGTTAATGGTTTAGTCCAGTGATTCCCAAAGTGGGTGCCACCGCCCCCTGGTGAGTGCTGCAGTGATACAGGGAGGTGGTGATGGCCACATTTATCTTTCCTATTAATTGTGATTAAAATTTTAAAAAATTAATTTCCAGGGGCACTAAGTAATATTTTTTCTGGAAAGGGGGTGGTAGGCCAAAAAAGTTTGGGAACCACTGCTTTAGTCTTTCACAGTTGATTACTGTAAAATATTTCTGTTACTGTTTACATTATTCTCCTGGTTCTTCTCATTTCACTTTGCATCAGTTCATATAGGTCTTCTCAGGGTTTTTTTAATCCATGCTGTTCCGTCATTTCGTATGGTACAAGAGTATTCTATTACAACCATATACTATATCTTGATCAGCCAGTTGTTGGATATCCCCTCAATTTCCAATGCTTTGTCACTACAAAGAAAGCTGCTAAAATATTTTTGTACAAATACGTCCTTTCCCCTCACTGACCTCTTTGTCCTCCACCAAGTCTTGATATTTTCCTCTCTTTACCACTAAAGGTTGAGCAAGGGAATAGACATGTGGGCCATTGTGAGAACATAAGAAAATATTGTGTTTGTGTCTGTTTATATGTGTTTGTGTGTTTTCAACTGCTTTTCCTATCCCCAAAGAGGGATTAGGAGTTTTTAATTTCATTGGTGCAGGTACCCTCCAGATTAGGAGACTTTACCCATACTAATTATAGACTTAGAGAGTTGGTCTACAGCATTAAATCTGCTGTAGGTCATACAGCCATTATGTCAAAGGCAGGACTTGAATCCAAATCTGCTTATTTCCAAAGTCATCCTTCTATTCATGATTGTGAAACTTCTGTGGTATTAGTAGTAGGTGTGAAATACATCCTTAATATCCCTAGCAACAAGTTCAAATATATGTCACTAATGAAAATAAAATAAAATAAAATCAAAGATCTAAAGAAGTAAATAATATATTTACACTTTGCCTCAGGTTTCCAATCTGTAAAATGCAGTGAGTTATTCCTTTTCTTATCTGAAAAGGTCCTTCAGAGAAACAAATTCTCAGTGCATTTGGTTATAAGGAAGAGGGGTTTTTAGTAGGAGAGGTTGGTTTGCAGGGGAAGAGATGCCCCAATTTTAACTATCATATCTCATCCTATTACCACCATAATACAGTTCCAAGTGCCAAAAAGTAACATTAGGTTTTCCAGAAAATATGTGTATTTTCTGGATATATATATATATATATATGGAATATAAAAATATTCCAGAAAAATTTCAGTTTTTCTAGAAGAAAACTCCTCATTTCTTAAGTCTTCTTACTACATGAAGAAACCATTTCTCAGAGTTCTATTTAGTTTTTGAGAGCCAGTGTGTTGCAAAAGATACTGAGCTGACCTTAGAACTAGGAAGATCTGAGTTCAAAACTTGTCCCTGGCACATATTAGCCTGGTGCCCTTGGGTACATCATTTAAACCTTTCAATGCCATAGTCAACCCCTTAAGACTGTAATTTGCAGAACAGACACAGAATGAACCACCACATTGGTAATGGAAATTTTTCCCCACCCAGTTCCCATTACCCTACATTAATGAAATCATAAATCTGGGCCAAAAAAAAAAAAAAAAAAAAGAACTTGATTTGCAAAATAGTTCATGAATTGGCCTTATTTTCCCCAAGCAGTATTTACCTAGTCCTGACTCATCAGCATATGGGCTTTTTTGGCCTTCAACATGATGAGCTCATTTCTTAGTCACATGAGCCTATCAACCCATCACCAAGAGGTGTCCCAATTCTAGGACATCCTATTTCAGTGACAGAGGGCCATTGAACATAGAGCAGAGACTATTTGCACTGATTGAACTGGGTCAATTGGCCAGAAAGGTGGGAGCTTCAAAACGGGTCTGAGTTGAGGATCTGTGTTGCTGGCCCATCAGCAGACTCTGTGGTAGTTAATATTAAAGATGTTTCTCTGAAGGGCCAGCAAGGAAGAGAATCCTCCATCAGCTTTGGTCCCTGAAAGGCTTTTGTCACCAAAACTCTGTAGGGAGAGAGAGCGGGAGCCACCTGCAAGGCCACAAGCACCCATTTTGTGCCTCCCTGTTCTAGGCTGCCTATTAAAAGCTATATTCCTTCTATTAGGTATATTACACTGACACAGTGATTGGTGGAGGGGAGCGAAGCACTTGTCAGTTGAGTGAGTATTGGCTGTCACTCGTGTTATCAAGCTGCCTGCTTATTTGCGATTTTATTTTCAGATGTGATTGACAGTTGGATGGCTCTGACATTCTCGGCACAAACATACAGCCTGTTATTATGCTTGCATTAACATTTTGATAAACACACAGTGCAGCATTGGAAAAGTAATTACATGTCATCACTTCACTGCCTCATCAAAGAAAAGTTTACTGTGTAATTGCTCTGTGATTTACCTAGGTAGAATGTGTTACATTCCACAAAGCCTTTCTCTATTTAATAGTTTACATTTACTCTTTAAAATACACAATATCCCTTCCCAGGGGCTTCCTTGGACTAAAATAAACTTGGCAATATAATTTGGCTTTCCATAAATATACTTAGATATTACTGTGGAGTACTTCTGCATAATAGTTATTTAACGCTAAGTGTAAATACGCAGGGCATTATATTGGCTGAGCTATCAAAAAAAAAAACTTTTGGCGACGAGGAAAAATGGGATATTGTTACCTTGGTTTCCACATTAAGAAAAGGGCCTTTTGCACTTATATTTATATCCGTGCTTTTCACAATGACATCTAATTTTACAATAAAGTGACTTGAGCTGAAGCGCCCAGCAGCAGAATCTAAAATATTGGTTCTTGTTAGCTTTTAAAGGGCTCTTCTGATGTGGCACTGAAAGAGGTATTCTGGAGAAAAGTACAAATGATTGCAAGGTACTTTAGAACTGAGGATGAGGAGACGATTTAACTGATGTTCACTCGACAGGCTTCAGCTGAGTGATGGGAGAGCCAGGGAGGAAAAGGTGGGTGAGCAGAGGATTGAAGCAAATGGATTACTGAATAGCCCCCAGTAGAATCTCAAGACATAAATTGCTCTTCTCATTGATATTGCTATGGTACTTTGGGTTGCCAAGTGCTTTCTAATTATTAATGAGCAAACCCTTTCCACCAGCAGCCAGGGTCAGGAGAATATTACCGTCCTGGGATGAGATTGACATCTCCAGACTGTAATAGATAGAAGTTTGCACATCTGGGTAGACACCTATGGGAAAAAGGAATAGATCCGTGTGTCTGTGTGTTGGGGAGGGCAAGAGGGGAATGGCTAACCCATTATTTTCTCTGTGTCTTCCTTCCCTCTGGCTTCTCACATACAAGTGCTGCCCACCCTCACCTCCACTTGCACCACCCTCCCTTGCCTAAATTTATATTTAATTCTTGCCCGCTGCATTCACTTCATTTGATATCACGGAGACCTCGCAGTTCAGAGTGAGATGAGAGTGTAATGGCCGGTGTACTGTCAGGAACCAGTAATGGCCAAAGCTCGGTCCTCTGGGCTTTGCTGCCGAAGGTGCCTGGTTTCTGGTTGAGTCCTTGTGGCATCCTTTCCATTCAGAGTACATGTGCAGACTGTGCCAAAGGCTTATTCTCTAAGCTGCCCGTTTAGTATCATTTAAAGGTTAAATTGACTGAACTGAGAAATTTAGGTGAAGTTTCAGGCTTTATGAATCTTGAGCTATTTCTAACACTCTTGTGTGAGGGAGGGCGCTGATGGCTGCTTGGAAAATGTGGTTTGCTTGGTCAGATGTGAGGGAGTTGGGTAAGAACAGGATTCCAGTGGAGGGAAGGCTGAATGAGGGCAAAGGACCCATGGTGGCAGGGAAAAGAAGACAAGGAGGCTTAATGTCAAGGATATTAGGATTTAGGAAGAGATGAGGGGGATCGAGGGGAGAAGGGTGCTGAGAAACAAAGAAATCTTACAACCCTTTTCCTGTTGAGATGGCAGCCTCTGGGAGAAGTAGTGAAACCCCCATTTCCAGATGTGTGTGATTATTCAGTAATCCCACGTTAGTCCTTAGTCTATTAATCCTCTCTAGAGATTGGCATTAGCTTAGCTTTAGTGCTAGGCTAAATAAACAGAACAACTCTTTGTACTGGAGCTTCTTTGCATAAGAGCTGTATAGAACATCTGCATTCTTGTTGCCAGCTCTCTCTCTACTACCTCCAAAATGAGCTTGGCTTTCCCACCTTCCATTTAGCTGGACTAGGCATATTTCCCCATTTGCTGTCAGCGATAAGAAGAAAGATCCCATTTTGATTGCCAGTTGGCGTGTAGAGTAATGCCCAGTAATTGACAAAGATTGCTTAGCAGTAAGGAAGAAAGATACACTGATTAGGAGAGATCTTCTTTTATATTGCATTTAACCTGCACTTTCTCTCCTTTTTTTTTTCAATTTTCCTTTCACTGAAGTCTTCCGAGGACCAGCTCACAAGTCTTTTCCATTTCTTTTCACTCTGTGAAAAAGAGGAGACATAGCACAAGATTTTATAAAGGAGAAGTCAACAACCACACAGCTCCCTGGGAATCATTTTGTAAAGTTTGAAGGTTTAAAAGCTATGTTATAGATACGTGCCGAAATATCCTTCAACAGAAGTTACTTCACACCATATTTAGTTGTACTCTTTGACCTAGGTGCCAATTCCCATGAGATGACCAGGACTCATACTATATCCTATACCTTCTTCAAATTACCGGGTCCGATATTTATTATTCTGTTTTTTTGCCTTCACTCCCACATTCATAGTTGTGGTGCATTTTTTTCCCTCTAGAGAATTGCATTTACTCCTTTTCTTAAAGAGTGCTTTAAAAAAATTGCAATGTTAGAAAAAAAATGGGTTAAAATGCATTTTTCATGTCCTTTCATGCTCTATTGATTTTTTTCTCTCATTTTTCTTACAAAAGAAAGTTTTAATGCAGTTTTCAGAGAAAAATGTAGTCAGCAGTTGCTTCCTCTCCTAAAAGTAAAAAAAAAATTGGGTACCTTGTTTAGAAATGCATCAGAACAAATTTATTTTCTGGTGGAGATGGGTTAATGATAAGGCCCCATCCATCACAGAAACTACCACCTTTCTCATTACCTATTGTTTGAAAAGATGCTGTAGGGTGTTTAACTCTCCCTAGACTGGAACTATATGGTAAAGATTAATTATTCAAGCAGAGTTTTGATACGCCTACTGGATATAAAAATCTGAAATTGAAGACTATATCTAAAGACTAACAATCTTCTTAGAAAACATCTATCTATCTACTTATTTTTGCAACTGATATCACCACAGCAATCAAATTTGTCTATGGGTGTGTTGTATCTGAATCTGAATTTTACAGATGAGGAAATTAAGTCACAGAGAGGTTCAAGGACACAGGAAATGGATGATATCTAATTAAAGATTTTTCTCTGTTCTTAGATTCTACTCATAGAGGAATTTTTCTTTCTTGTTCCTCATTTATGCTCCCTTTTGAATCACTGTGTATGTAAAGTGCCAAGTGCATAGTAGTCTTTCAACAATATCCAACCTAATTCTTTCTGTAAGAAAAACATACTTGTTCACTCTTTACAGGGTTAGAGAAGCCAATAAAGTAGTGAATTGAGGCAATTTTCCAAGTATATAGTTCAAGCCAAAAGAAAAGTGTTTTCATCCAAAACATTTAGATTATTGCTGCTGAAATGCTATTGCCCTTGAATTATATGTCTAATTCATTTTTTTTGGACATGACTAGTGAGGGAATTTGTTTTGCTTGCCTATACATGTTTATAATGGGTTTGGTTTTTCTTGCTTTCTCAATGGTGGGGGAAACAGGGAGAGAGAATGCAGACCAGAAAAATAAAAGAAAATAGAATTTGAATGTTTTTGGTCTAATTCCTCCAATTTCCCACTTAATTTGTTTAGTATAACCCTGGTATGAGTACATGTGAGAGAGAAACCAGATCTATAGAATTTCCTTGAAAACACAGACAGTGGCTCCAGATTGTTCTGTGTATATAAAGGGCTACTTTGTTCTCCACTGTACTCAGAAATGAATATAGGCAAAGAGCCAGGTGTTTCCCTGAACAGATTACAAGGAGGTGCATGATAGGGTCTGAATGTCAGGGACATGAGGATTTGGTTTGGATGAGGAGGGAGGAGAAAGGAGAGGAGAGTGCTGAGAAGCAATAGAAATCTTACCAACCCTTCTCCTATTGAGGCAACAACCTCGGTAAGAAATCATGGAAACCTCCTTTGGGCTTTTAGAGGCCGAATGGTATGTCAGGTAGAGATCTGGAAAGTAAGTCAGGAAGTCTTAATTTTGAATGCTGCCTCAGACAATTTACTTGCTGTGTTGTCTTGCAAAAGTCATTAACCTCTCTGAATCTCACTGTGGTCATCTGTAAAATGGAAATGGTACTAGAACCTATCTCAGAGTTCTTGAGATCAGCCCATGAAATAATGATATTTTGGGGGCAGAAAAAAATGATTCCCCAAATTTAGAAAATTATACAGGCAGTCCCCAAAGTCTTAGTGACTTTGGTATCTTTTTACACATGTACAGACATACAAATATATATGTATATATGTGTGCATATATGTGTGTGTGTATATATATATATAATATGTGTACACAGGCATATACTTACATTTAAATATGTTTTATTTAAATTAAATTAAATATACATATATTTAAATGTTTTGCTATTATCAGATATATATATTATATATGTTAATTATATACACACACATATATATGAATATGTGTATATTCACACACACATAAAATTTTTTTTGGGAGACTATACCTCTTTTTCCCAGTAAGGGAATTCCCCCTCAACCAATAACATATCAGCTTTGGCTCTGTAAATATGTGTGTGTGTAACTATATAAATATTTAAACTCATGTTATTATGTTTTCTTATCATCAATGTATATATAACAAACATATATGTACTATATATGTGTTAATTTTATATGTATACATACACGTATGGGTACACACACATAATTTCTTTTTGGAGACTATACTTTTGTTTCCCAGTAAGGAAATTTCCCTTCAACCAAAGCATATCATCTTTTTCTCTGTATTATATATGTGTATATAACTATATAAGTATTTAAACTCATATTATTATGTTTTCCTGTCATCAGTATATATACATAGATAATTTTATATGTGTATATACCTGTGTACACACACTCTCACTCTCTCTCTCTCTCTCTCTCTCTCTCTCTTTCACTCTCTCTCTCTCTCTCTCTCCTTCTTTCTCTCTCCTTCTCTCTCTCTGTGTCTTTCCACCCCACCCCCAGACTATATCTCTCCCTCCCAGTAAGGAAACCCCACCTCTACCAATGCCTATCAGTTTTTGCTCTGAGACTTTTAGATTTAGGGAGTTAGCTGCCTGGGGCACTGAAAGCTTAAAGGACTTGCCCAGAGGCACACAGCCAACAGAAATTAAGGATGAGATTTCTTGACTTCTAGATTATCTGGTTCTCTGCTATGCCACACTGCCGCTTATTATATCACTATTTTGTTGTTCTCGTTTTCAACCCTATCAGACAGAAATGAGTCTAGAAAAAGTCTCTTTCCTGCTATTATTCTTTTTATGTTTGATGTTCTACAGACAATTGCACAGATAAATAAAATAACTGCTCTTTGGATAAAAAGATAGAAACCCATCCTGTGCATGCTCACTGGAAGTGTCCCCAGTACAACTTCAGGAGCAGACAGAACAACAATATGGGGTAATAATGATTTGTGCTTCCTATTGTTCCCAAGTGATTCTGATCTCTACTAGTTCTCCATTTTTTAAAAACTTTTTTGGTCCTTGGAGCTTGGAGATTATGAATATCTGGTGTGGCAACACCTATTAAAAACCATTGTGGGGGCAGCTGGGTAGCTCAGTGGATTGAGAGCCAGGCCTAGAGATGGGAGGTCCTGGGTTCAAAGCCAGCCTCAGACACTTCCCAGTTGTGTGACCCTGGGCAAGTCACTTGACCCCCATTGCCTACCCTTACCACTCTTCTGCCTTGGAACCAATACACTGTATTGATTCCAAGATGAAAGCTAAGGGTTAAAAAAACATATAAATTCATAAATAAAGGAAATGGGGATTGGAAACTTGGATAAGAAGGTTTGGGAAGGAGAACATATAATAATTTTAATATTTTTGAGAGACTATCATGTATTGACTCCAAGACGGAAGGTAAGGGTTAAAAAACAAAACAAAACATTGTTCTTAAGTTTAAATGAAAATATAATTATTGCTGTTGTTGTTACTATAATTATCATAGCTTATATCTGACATTTCCACTTCCAGTCTGACTTGAAAGTGCCAAGGCACCAGTAAGAATTTCTTTAAATCAACATTTGCCTATTTGAGTCAAATTTCTCTGCACCTCCAGAGAAAGGTTCAGGTATAATTCAGCCGTTGACTGACTATCCAGTGGGGGAGAACCACTCTCCCTGGTTGACCCATGCTGCTTGCTGTCAGTTAGGAAGCATCTCACATTTCTTTCCCAGTCAATAGTCTCTTAGCAGATCTGGACATCTGCTCTGCTTCCTACATTCTGAACATCTGCCAGACCTCCTATCAGCAAGGGGTCTCCAGCCCTCCCTGTTTTGGCCAGGAGCCACAACCTACTTTTCTGTTCCTGCAAACTTGAGCAGCCATTGAGGCGATGGTGTCCCGTCCCTTTCTCATTTTTTTTTGTCTATTTTACTAACTCCTGGTAATAAGGGCGGTTTAATCAACCCTATGTTGAAGTCAATGAATTAAGGCTTTCTATGATCCACAGTAAGGACTGAATCAATCAGATATGGGGTATCATGCCTTGTGAGAACAAAATACTGTTTCTTGCTCCCCAAATGCAAATATGCCCAGATCGAGTCTATGTAGACCAATTGTCTACATGATGGAGGTAAGATCACATTTGGAAGCTGAATTATCAGGATGCCTAGCAAGTGTGGATCTAGACCCAGTATGGTTTTTTACATATTGTGGCATCAGGCAAGAGGGAAGAATTTTTCTGAAGTGAATTTGATAATTTAACAATCAAGAGGAAAATATGGGACTGAAGAATGGAAGAAGGTTGATTTAGAGTTGGAAGGGTCCTCAGAGGTCATCTAAGAGATGCTACCTGCCCCCCCCCCCATTTTAACAGATGAGGAAATTGAGCCGTAGAAGTGTCAAATGATTTATCCAGGGTCACACAGGCAGGATTCTTCCCATAGAGACCTTGTTCTGCAAGCAAAGCTTCGATATAACCTTCCATAGCTCCAACACAGAGAGATCTACAGTTATGTTGGGAAGCATGCAGGTGATTCCTAGGTTTTGATGTGAAATTGCCTTTCCTATGTATTCTGGATGACATTTTCATTAGAAGCAACTCCTTCAGTTGCCATGCTCTGTCATTGCAGGGCCATAGGTAGGGCCTTGTCTCTGTTCATGGTAGAGAAACCATTGGAGGGCTTCATTGTCAATTCAGCAGAGGGTTCATATTTATTTTTTAATCACTAATAGCAACTGGCCTCCAGGGCATGACAAGGATTTGTATTCTGTGCTTGCCATATGTCCATGAGCCTGAAGATAATATGTCATTCTCACTTAACAAACTCATAGCTATAAGACTTATCTACACTGAAATGTGGAGTGGGAACATTCTAGAATCTTCCTATGCATAAAAGATGGTTGTGTCAGGGTGGTGCTGAGCCATTGTTCACTGTTTCTTCTGAAGAGAATGGGGCTGCACTATCACCAGAAAAACTTGGGTTAGCTGATATGAGAACTGCTTTTTATTCCTTTTTTTGTTTTTATCATTGACTACAGAGCATAGACATTAAGGAGTATAAATCATTCTTTTTATAGTAAGTGAGTAGGTTGAGGGAGGTGCCTAGCTAGGATCAGTTCTAGCCTAATTCTTTGTTGTCATTCATTCGTATATTTGACTCTTCGTGAACCCATTTGGAATTTTCTTGGCAAAGAAATTGGAGTGCTTTGCCTTTTCCTTCTCCAGTTCATTTTTTACAGATGAGGAAACTGAGGCAAACTGAGTTAAGTGACATGCCCAGGGTCATACAGCTAGTCAGTATCTGAGGCTAGGTTTAAACTTAAGAAGAGGAATCTTCCTGCCATCATTCCCAGCACAGCACTCTATCCAATGCACCACATAGCTGCCCGCCTAATTTCTAGATCAGAGCTTTCTGTACTAACCTGCAGCTGCCTCAGCTTGATTTTTATCCCATGGAGGGCCCTTGCATATCTTTTTTTTCCTGGCTCCTCTCCAACCCAAGAGGTTGAATCATTGGGCACTGATTCATTAGATCCAGCAGACATATTTCACCTTAGAGTGGATGTGTAGTTCACAGACTAGATTTATAGTTCGAGTAAGTGTGGATCCACAAAGTGTTAAGTGGATGGACAGGAGAGTATTGACATAGCGGGAAATCCATAATGGATTGCCCCAGGTGTGCCCCTCTCTTTAGCATCTTTTTTTTTTTAATCAATAACTTGTATTAGAAAATGTGGATCATGAAGTTAGAAGACCTGGGTTCAAGGATTGTCTGCTTATGTGCTGTGCTTATTCCACACTCTTGCTGAGCAAGCCATTTCAATTCACTGAACTGTCATCTGAAAAATAGTCATCATAATGCTTGTACCTCATGGATCACAAATTTATTGTAGAGAAAATGCTTTGACAGTCTTAAAATGCTATATAAATGTAGAATGATGTTATCTTAAAGACATAGGTGGCATATTTATCAAATCTGTATAAAATGTAAAGCTGACAAGAATGGACAATGAACTAGTTAAAATTAGTTTTAACTAAAAAAAAACGAGTGATATGAAAGTAAAAAGAAAATGAATAAGGAACATATAAAGCCCTATATTTAAATTAAAAAAAAAAGACATTGTGAAAGTAAATGCAAAGATATAGGAATTAAGGAGTCCAGAGTACAAGACAGTGAAATGTCACAGTAGAGTCATAGATGTTGAGTCAGGAAAACCTGAATTCAAATTTAGCCTCAGACATTTACTAGCTGTATGATCCTGATCAAGTCACTTTACCTCTCTCTCAGTTTCTTCCTCTGTAAAATGAAGATATGAATAGCATGTGCCTCTCAGATTTGTTGTGAGATTAAAACGAGATAATATATATAAGGCGTTTTGAAATCTTAACGTGCTCTAAAAATGCTAGTTATTATGATTATTAGTGTGGCGTTCAAAGGAGTTCATTCCATCTTGGACCACATTAATAGAGATATGATATCTGGAGCAAAAGAGGTGATAGTCCTGCTACTTTATCCTGATCAAACCACATTTGTCACATTATGTCTGTTTCTAGGAAGTATATTTTAGAAGCAATGTTGTTAAACTGGAATATATATAATAGAAAGAAAGAAATATGGTGGGAGGTATGAGGACTGACTGAATGATCCAGAGATGTTTATCCTGGAGAAGAGAAGATTTATGGATGATGCAATGACTATATATAAAGGGTTAACATTTGAAAGGGATGTTCAACTTGTTCTGTATGATGTTGAAAGAAGACCTAAGACCAACTGGTAAAGCTATATAGAGGTAAACTTCAGCTCAACATAAAGAAAAACATCCTAACTAAGGATATAGTGATATATAGTAATATAATTATATAATGTTCATATCATAATTAATAATTTTGAATAATTAAAAAACAAACAGAATAGACACAGGATTGGAAGAGAATGAGTGCCAGGGTTTAAGTGGAGGCTTGAGGACCACTTGTTCAGAATGTCCTAAACAGGATGTATTATTTGGGTTAGGGCTGGTCTAGGTGCCCCCTGAATTCTCTATTACCTTTAGGACTCTATTGCTCTATTTATTTCTTGGACAACACTGAAAACTACCCCTTTGCCATATGTGGATGGCAGGTACTTTAGTCTATTTTAGTTAGCTTCTACAATATTGAACTGTCAGGATGCACTGGGTCAGAAAGGTGGGCAAAAGTAGTATAAACAATTTGAGGGGTGATTATTTCCAAGTGTAAAGCCACCTGGAAAATCCTGAATTTGTTCCTCCCTCCACTAAAGTTTAGCAGCACCAGTCCAACCTCTCCATCTCTGGAGAATTAGAGACTTAATTTCAATTTCACCTCTAAACCTTTTTACCCATTTCTAACAGCTAGCAATATAGGGACAGGATCCCCCATGGGATGCTATGTTTTTCTCAAACTGTTCATTTCATTAATAATCACATTGTGTTATTATGTTTTCCCTGTTCCATTCTATAGATCATTTTTATTATGTTGATACAAACTCTTTGATATTGTAATTGTGAAGTACATATTATGAAGACAAATGCATTGGGCATAATGAAAATGGATTGCCAATAAAAGTTGAAAAACAATGAAGCATTTTTTAAGAAAGCTAAACCTCATTCAGAGCACTGTCACTTAGAATGCTTGAAGGAAGGCCCGTAGATGAAAATGGCTTATTTTTAGTCTAATGTTGATAAAGGTTGGACTTTGGTAGCATCTTAATTATCTGATAAAAGCCAGAATCCTACGCCTTTGCTCACCTCTAATATCTAATGCCTTCTGATGGCATTAAAGTTATTGTTGAAGCTCCTGAGACAGAAAGAAAAGATAGCTGCATTGTATTTTCTGGCTGTGAATTGGAGTTTAAAAGAGTCACTTGGTTTCTTTTAAATAAATTACAAAAGTAATGGGTTGCCCTTAACAGGTCCGTTTCATATATATTGTCATCCGTCACATTTGAACATGGTGCCACTGACAGTGTGCCTCCCAATACTAGCTTAGGTCTATTATTACCCAGCCATTAACTATTTATCATGCCATGGTTAAGGATGGTACCATGTTTTATCCATGTTGTCCATGTTGGTGGGGGGGTTTGGGGTTCCTGATTTCAGGGAGAAGGTTGGAGCAGAAAGGAGGGTAAAGAATAGGAAGGGAAGACTTAAGGGAGAAGGTGGACTCTCCTAAACTCTCAGAGTTTCTATAGAAATTACTTAGTCTAATCCCTACCCTATTGTCTTTAATGTAGTTTGTTGTGCCCTCAGAGTCTAATTAATCTATATAGTGTAAATGATTTAAAGTCTGTTTTGAGACTGATGTAGGGACTGACTAAATGCATGAAGTTCCATTTCTTAATATAAGCTGATATCAAGAAGGGAGTTTATTCCTACACTGATTTCAAATCTCTCATTATCCTATTCAGTCCTAGCTGGAGCTTGTCAACATCACGGGATTGTAAAAGCATAGATTTGGATAAGGAACTTTATATAAGCCATCTAATCTAAGCCCCTTTATTGTCAAATGCTAAGGCTAAGGCTCAGAAAGGTGACTTTCCAAAGTTGTAAGAGTGGCTGTGTTCCTCCTAAAATGGAGTTCTCACAACTGTACATTATATCCTTAAATTAAATTCATAGTCCCTGGCATAGTGCCTTCTACAAGGAAGAGAGAGATATAAAACAGAATTTCTGAAGTGGCCAAGTGAACATCCTCTAGGTTACCTGAAATATCAGCTATCTTTTGTGCTTTTCTTGTAAAGGAAGAGGTCAAGGGGAGGAGCCTTAGCCAAAGAGCCCTAGGAAGTCTACTGGATGTTCTGGAATCCTGAGACTTTGCCCAGGATGCTTTGCCATAATCTTCTACTCTTGGCTGTAGAAGATATCAAGCCTAGACTCAACCCCATTAGTTGGGACACAAATGACAGCCAATGGAGAGGTTTAATTCTAAAAGATGCCTCTCAATAAGGAAAATACATTCGTTTTAAATAAACATTGGGTAGAACATTTTGTAAAGTTGACCTGATTTCCACATTAAGAAAATAATGCCCATACCCATATGGCTCATTCCTTCCCAAAGTATTTGTTTGCCTTCATGTAGACTTAGCCTGAAAACAAAGAGTCTAGCCTAGTTTCACTATCCAAATGGAATGGAATGCAAATGAGTTAGATAATGGTGAAAAGTACATTTGCTTTGAATTTTGAAAATTCTTTCTGGTGCAATCATGTGAAGCAGTGGTACTAGGACTGTTGATTCTTAAACTACATGGTGCTGTGGTGATGTGAGCATGTAATTTTTCATCCTGGAAAAGGCTTACCTTTTATTAACACTGGCCTCAACCATTTTTGACCTTTTTTGTTGTTGTTATTGTTGCTGCTGGGTTTTTTCGGAGAGTTCCTAGAGCTTAGTGATTTAGCCAGTTTAGAGATTTCAGGTTATCAGGATTACCTGTTTCTCTATTTAATCTCAGCTAGGACCACAAAAACAAATGTAGAATTAGGGTTTAGCAAATACTCTTTGCTCTAAGATAAGTACCATAATTACAAGAAGGTGAATTCGAGATGGATAGCATTCTGGTCCTCTTGGTTAAAGATAGCTTGTCAAGAATGTATTTTAAAAGTATAACTATGGAAACTATGGGCAGTTAGGTAGTCAACAGTTTATTAAACTCATATATATATATATATATGAAATTGTAAACAAACAGCAGAAGGTAGGCAATAGTCCTAAGGTGGATTGGGAAAGATGTTTTATACAAGGTAGGATTTTATCTGAGGAAGACAAGAAATGAAGATGTTGGGTGGGGGAATGGTTAAATTTCAGTGCAGACAAACCAAACTAGTGGAAGGAAGTTCCAAAGGAAAGTTTTTGGACCTGAATAATCCCCATTCTATTTCTTAATCAATAAGATTAATTCAATGATTATTTTGCTTCCAAATTAAAACCTAATCATTTTCTATTTCCTATACACACAGGGATGTCTTCCTGCTAAAATCACATTTAGAGACTAGGTCTCTAAAATAACAAATGATTTTAGAATTTCTAGCTGGATTGGATCCTGTCAAGTTAGGTGGCTTACTGAACAGAGTGATGGAACGGAAATCAAGAAGAATTGAGTTTGAATCCTACCTCAGGCACTTACTATCTGTGTGGTTCTGGGCTAGTCACTTAACCATTCTGTGCCTCCATTTGCTCATCTGTAAAATCAGACAATAATAGCACCTACCCGCTGGGGTTGTTGGAAGGATCAGATAAGATAGCATGTAAGGTACTTTGCAAATCTTAAAGGGCTACTTAAATGCTATCATCATTAATATTAGAGATCAGAAAACTGAAGGTCATAGAGAGCCAGGCCTAGAAAAGGGAGGTCCATTTCCTAGCTGCATGACCTTGGGCAAATCACTGAACCCCAACTGCATAACCCTTACCACTCTTTTGCCTTGGAACCAATACTTAATATTGATTCTAAGGCAAAATATTAGGGTTTAAAAAAAA
>NC_058132.1:162055082-162122660 GCF_016433145.1 Gracilinanus agilis
TGTGTGTATATATATATGTATATGTGTATATATATATATATATATATATATATATATATATATATATATATATAAATTAAAGTTTTTCAGTACTGCAAAGGACATCCTCCATGGCAAAGCCCAAATAGGATAATAGTCGTAAGGTTTCCACATACCTATTTCAGCAATGGCATACTGGTTGCCTTGAGTCCTAGACTACTTATGTGTATTTTTGAACTTCTATCCATTATTCTGTGATATATTATGCTTTTGACAGAGCTGTCCTGAAAAGTTACACTTAATAGTAGCATTTTGTGGCTGCTCAAAGATGTATCTGTTATGCATCCTGAGAGAATTTATTAATTTGTATGCTGGAATGTATAGCCATTGATAAAACAATGCAAACTTAATTTTCTGTCCAGGTGATTAATAAAGGAAGGTCTCACATGCAAACGACAGGACATCCAATTGAATTAGCCCTTAGTAATATAGACCACCAAAGAACAGCTTCTTATTCAAACTTGTAGACATGCATATATATGGATATGTGTATGAATATATACACATATAAGCATGATTGAAATAACTTTAATTAGTTTTGATATCTTGGAAAGACCTTATAGATATGTAATTGGTTGGAGGAAGAGAGAAGGTTTGATTGTATCTGGTAAATTGTGCATTATTTTCAATGATACTAGATTGTTCCATGTCATCAAAGTCTATATATACCAGGTAGTGTTGTGAGGAAGATTATTACTTAGTTATTAGCTTAGTATTAGTATTAGACCTAGCAGGAAGGACTGGAGAATTCCAAGATGGAATGGGGAAGCAGGAAGTGACTCTTCCTCTCTGAGAGAGACTCCATGGTGGTTGGGGCAAGTTGCAACTGACTTTAGGAGACACCAGATTGCCAGAGATCCTGTGGAAAGACCATCACCTACTAGTGGGAGATTTTGGTAGAGACTACTAATCCCAACCTGAGTTGCAGGTCAACTTGGGCTGGGTCAGCTCCCAGAAGCTGCCCACCTGGAAGAGTACAGCAGGTGGTCCAGGAGGAGCAGAAACATCACTGGAGTGAAGCTGGACGCTACTACTGCGAGGATATCCGCTTCAATCCTGCTTTTCCCTGGGCCCTGTCTTGATTAGGTCTTAGATTAGTGTAGATAAGACCCTCCTTTGACCCTGTGGTTTGCCCTTAACTTGTAAGAGTAGAATCCCTTATTCCCATCCTTTGTTATTGTTTCCCACAATTAAACAGTTATAAACCTTTGACTTTTACTTGCTGGTTTCCATAGGCCTAGCCTAGATACTGCAGAGTGGCAGTTGGGCCCAACTGCCACTTCAGTAGCAGTTACCTCCTTGGCAGTAAAACCTGGTCTCCCAACCTTGTTTGGTCCTGTCATCTGTCATTGCTGTCTCCCTCACCCCATTGTGAACCCACAGATTATTTAGTTAACTTCCCTGGTAATTCACCATTACAGTAGCCAGAAAAATATTGATGGTAAAAAGGTAAATCTTTATTACAAAGAGAAGTTTGGAATCCTTTGAATCATACAAGAGAAACACAAAATCTGACAGGTCTTGAAAAATTAGAATGGCTTCAAGTAAGGATGCAGTAATGGACTCTGTCATCTAATGGGTAGCCTCATTAAAAAACAAAACAAAACAAAAAACACACAAAAAAACTTTTTTTAAGCTCTGTAGAATTAATTTTACCTAATATACTGGTTTCTGTGTTGGAGGTCCTGAGTTTGAATTTCATCTCTGACATTTACTAGTCACATCATCTTCTGCAAGTTATTTAACTTCTCTGTTCTTCAGTTTCTTTATACATAAAATGAGGAAATTAGGCCTAATGACCATTAACATCCTTTCTCGCTCTAAATCTCGAAGTATAGATATGATTCATTTTCCGAGTAAATCTTGTACTTAGTTTATTGTCCAACTATAATGTTTATCCAAGATATGTGTATCAATGTACCAGTTCTGTGAACTAGTTGAATAATTACACATATCCAGGATGATAGGCATTCTTCATTTACTTGTCTTTTTCCTTTATGAGTAGTTTGACAAATTCTTTTGAAAAATTATAGCTCTTATTGTGGAGGCTTTGCATTTCTGAAGAACTTGATGCAATCAGAATGTCATTCACAAGCAGGAATATCTGGAGGAAACCACACTCTAAATCTCTAGGAAATCCATTTTCCATTTGGTCTCTGTTTCAGACATCCTTCAAGATTGTAGTAAACACCCTTGGCAAGCATATGTCTCCCTAATTCATTCCTTTATGAGACAAAGTTAATCTCCATTGTTACATGTTTCAAGGAATCTTCTATTATTTTTAACAAATGAGCGGAACGCTTTGTTGAAAGAGAATTTAAAAACTGGTGTCTTACTCTACCAAATCAGATACTTCTTTAGAATAGACACAATAAACACAACAAAATCGCCTCTTTTCTTTTCACCATTCAGCCTACTTTGTGGCTGTAGTACTTCTGAACTGGAAAGGAGCTGGCAAACTCTTTTCTCTCATACATTCTTCAAGGATGTAATTGATAAATGGTTATTCTAAATATTTTTCAGAGATGGAAAAGTAGGAATAATAATTAGAATTTCTTGAAAGTTTTTCGGTTTCCATTTTTAGGTTACCCATGATTTGATATTCTCCTTTTTTTAGATATCTTAACAACTGATTGATTTTTAGATATCTTAACAACTGATTGATTGTTTTGAATATCTTCAAAATGGTTTTCCCTCAGGCATAGACCTTCACTTTGTTTGGTCTATTTCATCTATTCTTCCTTTCTTTGTTTTCCTCTCTGTCTTTTTTTGAAACTCTTACTTTCTGTCTTAGGATCAATACTATGTATTGGTTCCAAAGCAGAAAAGCTATGAGAGCTAACTAAGCAGTGGAGGTTAAGCGACTTTCCCAGTCACACAACTACAAAGTGTTTGAGGTCAGATTCGAATGCAGGACCTTCCATCTCTGGGCCTAGCTCTCAATCTACTGAGCCACCTAGCTTCCCCACTTTATATTTTTCTTCATCCTTACATACCATACCATATAGAAGAACCACTGTCATTGATAGAAAAAAAGAATTTTGTTATAGAACTCAACAGATCTTTTCCATTTTTCTTCTTTTACTTGTTCTTTCCATTGTGTCCTTAAACATTCTATAAATGACCTCATTTGGGTTTGCAGATTTAAAGCTGGAATAATAGGATTATCAAGTGCAGGTAGACAGCCAGTCATTTTGTTAATTGGGTCTCTAACCAAGATTTTGTAAGTTTGTATTTTTTCCCTTCATTTCTTATTACTTTATGACCAATACTACTCATAAGGTAGCATTTTCCTTCTCAATGACATTTTATATTCTAAATCAGTGTTACTGTTGTCTTCCCTCTCTCCATTTGGCATTAAAAAGTCAAGTGTTTGCTGAATAAGGTCATTTCTAGTTTCTCTGAATTTCCTTATTTTGACAATTTACTTACATTGGTTAAAGTTCCTTAGATAATAGTAATGATTAGCATTGATGTCTCTTCTTTTGTCCACATCACATATTTCAGCATCAACAACTTATTTTAAAAAGGTCATATTGGAATTACCTCAATTACATGCCACATCTTTTCATTTTTACTCTTTCTAATTTGTTATTGGCCTTTATCTTTGCTCAAAAGTCTATTGTCGGATTAAACACAGACAGAAACTTGGAAATGACTTAGATAAAGAAACAGACTCATTTCAATTTTTAAAAAATGTATTGCCACTTATGTCATGTTTTCTGACTTTCTCTTCATAAAAAAGTATGGATTATATATTTAGCATTGTATATCTATGTTGATACATACAGGCATATGATGAATCTTTGATGCATAATGCATAATGCAAAAATATATCTATACACATATATACATTCATATCTTTGTATGACTCTTCTCTATCACAAATAAGCCTCTGTCCTTTCTTGTGTCTTACACCTACACCATGTTGCCAACATATTTTTGCCATCCTTCCCTGTGCACACCGGTACATTGAAAACACCAAGTAGCACAGGATATTTAATTTGGAGAAAGATTCTCAAGTTTTTATGTAATTCCTCTATTCCTTATACTCAATAACAGTTGTGAACACATAGGCTATGGTTATATTCATGGTCTCTGTAGAAAATATGTATTCTGTGCACTGTGATAGGAGATTGCCAAGTATCCCGTGAAACAATGTTCCTTGTTGTTTCTGAACACATCAGAGGAACAACTCAATAAAACTTTCTTATTTGCCTCTTCAAGGATAACTGTGAGTCACCATTCCATTCAAGTGCAACTTGCATTTGTCTTCTCATTTAATTCACTGTGAAAATGTCAAGGTTGACATGCTTCCTTCAGTACTAAACGCACTTGTTGATCACTAGCCAAGGATCTCACATTTAGAAGGTGTTAAGGTTTTGCAGCCATCCTAAGAATGATGAGATACCGAGCATCCTCGGTCCCCTCTTCTACCAGTCTAGAAGCAGAGGAACAGAGGCACGGGATGGAGCGTCATTCTGTATTTTTCTTCTTCTCATAGGATCCCATGGCTAAGGGATTCATCATCAAGTGGCCTCTCTCTGTGCTTTAGAAAGTAGATATTCCTGTTAGCAGAACCACAATAGAATAATTCATACTGTGGGAGAATTTGTCATATATTGCACATATTACCTTAACTTTTAAGAACCGAGGGTGGCACAGTGGATGGAGAGCCAGAGGTTCTAGAGGCAGCTAGAGACAGGAGGTCCTGGGTTCAAATGTGACCCCAGGTACTTCCTAGCTGTGTAACCCTGAGCAAGTCATAACCCCAATTACTTAGTCCTTACCAAGACTATGTATTGGTTGCAAGACAGAAGGGAAGGATCTAAACAAATAAAAAGAGAACATATGGAGACCTCCATGGCCAAGGAGGCACCTTGTATAACATTTTATGGAGCTCAACTTCTTAACCAAAACTTCAAATGATAAATTAAATATTAATTATAGAGATAGCTGTTATTATTTGCATCATAGGGAGTGGGGAGAATGGCTGGTCTTTCCTATGGCTGTTTTCTAATCCAAGAACCTATACAACCCAAAGATAGGCAGCAGGTTGGGTACAGCCTATGAATGTTGATGATAATGCCTCCTAAATGCTCTGGATGACAATATACAGCTGCTTTAGGAGCTTCAAAAGAGCCTATTTGGAATCAATTGTGCTTTAGGCATTATCCACTCTCATTACTGAGGGAGTTCTCATCACAGGCTCTCTTTCCCTTTGGCTCCAGTTCCAGCTACTTTTCAATTCAATTCAATAATTCAATTCAGCCTCCATGAGTCTAATTTCCAGGTATTACATGGTACTAGTTGCTTCTTACCTTTTGAGATTAAACACACCAACTTTGACCGGAGCCTGGAAAAGTCCAATTGCATCTTGCTTCTCCCCTCTAGGCCTCTTTCTTCCTCACTGTCAAAAAAAGATAGAAGGGAAAAATAGATACAAAGTTGGACTTCCCTTTATTTGGGTCAAGAACCCTTTTCAAAGTCTGGTGTAGACTGGAGTCCTTCAGAATAATATTTTAAATTGCTTAAAATAAAATATATACAATTACAAAAGAAACCAATTATATTGAAATAGTTATTTTAAAATATTTTTAAGTTCAGTGATTTATGTTAAGAACCCTTAGACTACATTCTTTTTAAGGTTCCTGCCAGCAATAAAGATTTGTAATTCTAACTTCAGTTTCTTTATCTATAAAATCAGTAGGTTGGGCTAGATGACCTCCATGGTCTCTTCCAGCTTGATGTTCTATGATTCTATATCTCTAACTGATTTGGAATTGGAAAGGGAAAGAAAAATGAAGAAAAAATTCCACAAACATTGCACTCACACACAAAGATAATGCATCTTCCACACCATGTCTCCAGGCTCCTCTTTATCTTTTTAATTTGTCAGGGAGTTTGAAGGGCTGAGCTCAGGTTGCAATACTTGGACTTGCTACTTATTTGGCATAAAGGTGGGAAAGGTAGAAGGGGATGGGTTCAGATAGTATACTCTTAAGCTTTCTCTACTCTTCTTTAATAGTAAAAGGCTGAAACTCATGCTCATATTATCTCTGGAGCTTTCTTAGAGGACAAGTTCAAATAGATAGGAGGCTATAAGCTGTCTTGGCAAAGAAGTGAAAGAGGGGAGAACATCTGTCTTCCAATTTGGGGCCTGCCAAGACTGGCACAGCTAGGTCTTATCAAAGCCAGGAGAATCTTATTTGTGAGAGATGGTGGCAAAAAAGGAAAGCCTGGAGGTTGTGGTCTAATTCTTTTTACATTCTGTGAATACGAGGGAAACTCTTGGGCTGTCCATCTTTCATCTCTTGCTTTTAATTCATGACCAGCCTATCTTTTTTCTAGATTTACATTTCCTTCTCTACATTCCTTGTGCTATTTCTTACACATTGGAGCATCATGGGAAATGTACTATAGCCTTCTTGCACCTACCATATGCCTCTCTATTGCTTTTTGGCATAATTAGCATCAAGCAAGACATAAAACCAAGAGATCTGTGGTCACTAAAGCAGTTTACTGCTGTCACACAGGTTTCCCACGTAGCATCCAAATGGAAAGAAGTGAAGTCTCCAAGAAGTTCCAATTCTATTATTTCTATTCCATCAATACCCAGAATAGTATAGGGGCACCTCAATGATACTCATAATTGTTCTAAAAAGAGTGGCCTAATTATCTACACTGGAAAAACTAGGGAAAAAAAGAGAAAAGTATCTAGTGTTCAGATTATGATATTTAGTTATGTTTAGTCCACTGAATTAGTAAATGAATCAATCAGTGAATATGAATTAGGTACCTCCTCTGGGCCAAGCACTCTGCTAGATACAGGAAATAGAAATACAAAGAATGAAACTCACTTCCCTCCCCAAGAAGCTTACATTTTATCAGAAAAGGAAATTTATGTTATAGAGAATAAATATAAAGAAAATTGAAGGTAGTTAGGAAGGGAGGGCACTATTAGAAAGGGGATCAGGAAAGACTGTGTAAGTGGTTCTTGGGCTGTGCCTTGAGAAAAGTGATGAATTCTTTGAGTCAGAGACAAGAAGGGAGCCTATTCTAGCATTGTAAGACAAGTCAATATGAAGGCATGAAAATGGGATATGATGTGCTCTGTGTAAGGAGGTCAGTTAGATTGGATGAGAACATGTAGGAAGGTGATAATTTATAATGAGTCTCAAAAAGTAAGTAAGCCACAGCCAGGCTGTGAAGGACTTTAAAGAAAAGGAATTTATATTTAATACTCAAGACAATAGGGCGCCACTGGAGTTAATTGAGTTTGTTGATAGGTACATCAGTACACATATCAAGAATAGGCACCAAATATGAACAATGAAGTGGGTTCAGAATTTAATAGAAGGAAAAGAATGAGCTAAATCCAATATAGGATATTGACCAGTGTTTCAAATGATCCCAATCTACTATTAAGTAGAAAAACCTCATCTTTTCAACCCCAATATTAACTCAGTGGCAAGTTTTCTATTCTCTAAAGAATCAAACTTGCAAAAATAACATTTCATGATTAAGAGTTTATGTGACAATCTTGTATGCATTAACTAATTAATTAATAACAAGAATTAATAAACAAAATAAATAAATTTTATTTTTTATTAAATTAAAAATAAAATAAATAAAATAATAAACAATAAAACCCACAAATTACTTTGAGCAATAATTGTGATCGCTATTTTGCAGCCAAGGAAACTGATATTTAGAGAGATCAGATGGCCTACCCAAGGTTATAGATCAGTGAGTGTTAAATCCATGTACATGTCTTCTGACTTCTAGTTTAGGAATTTTTCTATCCACCTTGCCGTGTATAGCTCAGATAGGAAAAGGTGGGGGGATAAGTATTTATATAACACCTACTATGTGTCAGGCATTGTGCTATTATAAATATTACCCCATTTGGTCCTCATGACAACTCTATGAGGCTGGTGCTGTTATTATCCCTACTTTAGAGTTGAGGAAATAGAGGAGGGCAGAGATCAAATGACTTACCCAGGGTCACATAATAAGTGTCTGAGCACTGATCACAACTATAGGCCTAGTACTCTATCTGCTGAGGTACCTGACTGCCCACAAACTAGATATAATTTGGGACCTTGAATTTATTTAGTGGTAAAGAGAAGGTATGATCATCTACACGCTTAGGCGCAATTCAGCATGTGTCAGGTGAAAATGGTACTCTGCAAGAATTCTAAAAGCATTCAAATTTGGTAGTTTAGTTACTAAGAAAATTCAACAGATGAGGTAGTTTGAGCAGGACATCTTAGCACCAGGGAAATATGGCAGGAAAGTAGCAAACCTCAAGGAAACCCAATTCCATTATTCTCAAATCTCACCATCAGGCAGCTAGTTGGATCAAAGTGCTAAGTTTAGGTCATCTACCCCTTCATGATTGCTCTTTGTCTTCCCTTCCTACTGCCCAAATCCTTCAAGGTCAAACTTAAGTCCCACCTCTTCCATGAATCCTTCCCTTTTTACTCAAGATCATGGAAGCATGTACTTTAAAGATGGAGGAGGCCTTTTCATGCAATTTCATTATTTTGTAGATGAGGACTTTGTTCCACACACCTTAACATATGATCATATACTATCTTGGATCAATTCTCCATGTGTTTGTGTGTGGGGTGGAGTGTGTGTATGTGTGTGTACACACACATACACACACACATATATATATATAAAACTATGGGTGTATTAGCCTTTTATCTACAATTAAATCTTAGATTCTTTGAGGGTTCATAGAATGAAAGGACCTTAAATATCATCTAGTCCAGTTCCCTCATTTAAATGAGATCCAAAAAGGTTATCCAAGGTCTCCCAAGGAGTAAGTAACAGAAGCAGGATTTCAACCCATGTCCTTTCATCCAAATCCAATGCCCTTTCCATCAGAAAAGTCTAGACTAGGGTGGGTCTACTAGGGAGTATATTAGACTTCTTTCATGCCTACAGTATCTAGTACAGCACTGAGCACATAAGAAGTGGTCAATAAATGCTTAATCTCTAGGTCAATAAAGGGATTTGGGGGGTATGGAATATGCTCTTTGATATACCTGAAGGGTTTTATTTGGAAGTTTTTTATTTGGGGATTAAGGGCAATGCTCCTTGATGTAGCTGAAGGCTCCCTGTATATTTTTTGGACCTCACTGTAGGTCCAACCATTGGAGTATTAGAGTGTTCCATGGTGAGAGAAGGACAAGGATGACTACTATGCCTGGAAATCTTGCCCAAGCAATAAATTTTTTGCATACCAATTTGAACATTGCTTAGGCACCACGGGAGACGTGTTTTTAAAAGAAAAAGAGAGAGAGAAAATATCATTGGAGGGGTAAAATAGTCAAAGAATGCTTCATGGAAGTGGTGAATCAAACAGTTTGAAAGGTTTAGAGGGGGAAGAGGAGAGAGAATTCTAGAGAAGTAGGAGTAGAGGAAGCAGCTTAAGCAATAATACTGAGGTAGAAAATGAATATGATTTGTACCAGGGCCATTGAGAAGAGTAGCCTAACTTGAATTCAGAATAAATATTAAAAATAGGAAAGAGAACTTGATAGGTAGAGTAGTGTATGATTGTTAGAGATTTAAAAAAAAACTAATTCCTTCCCCCAATGCACTACTCTCTTAAGTTCCTACCTGCTGGCACCAGAGGACAAGGACCACCTGGAATCCTTTCCCAATGCCCTAGCCTACCTCATATTCTATGAGGATCCTGCATCACAAAGATTATAGGCCCAGCTCCCTCCAGGCCATGTTCTGCAGTAAACATGGCCATTCACATCCATTGATATGTGCCCTGCTGCCAATCCTGAGGTTTGCTCTGTCATGACAGGACTAAGGACCACTGGGACTTTCTATACTCCCTACAACTGCCGAAATTTCCTATATGTGTTGTCTTCTCCTATTAGAGGGTGAATTCCTTAAGAATAGGGACTGTCTGACTTTTTATTTGTATCCTCAACACTAAGCACAGTGCTTGGCACATGGTAAGTGTAATAGGTAGAGGCTTTAAAAGTATAAAGGCAGATTTTTGCAAGTATTTTAGGGAAAGCCTTGGCTGGAAGTCATGGGCATTCGGAATAGAATGCAGGGGGTAGGGAGGAAAGAGCTAAGCAACAGACATTGCTGTTTTGTGAGGGGTTTGGAGCAGAAGTGCAATCGGCAGTCCCTTTTTGACCTGGGATCTTGGAGATTGGTGAAGGTTGTAAAGGCTGAAGACATCATCCTGCAAGTCAGCTCTGAGTAAGGAAGAGACCTGTGTTCTGGTAGACAGTTTGCAGACATCCCTCCCTACCTGGTTACTCTTGGATCATCAGCTGTGGAGGAGTTGGTTGCTGATATCCTGAAGACATCTCTGGATCAATTGTGAGAACCCAAATTCAAGCCCTCTTCCTCAGGTCCTTAGCCAAGCTGTCAAACCTGGCAGAAGCTAGGTTAGCTAAGGAACTCACCCTTTTGACTCCATTCCTGGGCAGTTAGACATAGTTTCACCTCACCCCCTCTCCTATCCTCTCAAAAAACAAACTGTTTTCCTGTGTGTTTTCTTCATACCTTGAAGTTCCCATAGTGTGTATTTATTATACTCTGAGTTTATCCCTTGTCTAGATGGAGCAGGGTGACAGTTGGGCCTAACTGTCACTTCTGTCAACAGTCATTTCCCCTACAGTTAAATCCAGTTTCCTTAACTTGTTAAGTCCCCACCTGTTGTCCACTCCTGTCTCCTACTCACCCTTCTGAACCCACATATAATATTTAAGTTAACTCCCCTGGTTTTCCCCATAAGTGATTAATAAATGCTTTTCTAGCCTATTCCTAACAAAAAAAAAAGCAGGACTTGATGCAATAGGCTTTAGGGAACCATTCTAGCTTCTTGAATAGGGGAGCAACATGACAAAAGTGGGGTTTAAGGAATATTATTAGTCTAAACACAATTTGGGGAAGAGGGGACCATAGTCAGAGACTGACTACTTAGTATGCTAAAGGGAAGAAGTCTAACTTCGCTTGGGGTCATTTAGATAAAGTGACTCCATAGCATTTCCTAATCTACTACAAGTTGTCTTTTTCTCCTTTAGTTTCATCCTAAGTGTTTGAGATCCCTGCTTTTTCCCCAGTCACTGTTGCTTGAGACAAGAAGAAAATCCAGTGCTCTCCACCTGAGACCCCTGCCTGGCCACAATTAAAGCATCTATATTTCTCTTTCTTCTCTTCTTTGTGCTTCAAAGATGGACTGACATTGGTAAATCACTGCAGCAGGTTTTAAATGATGTATGAAATGAAAAAATCCCTTCCCTGTGTATTGGGAGCTTCCTGCATAGCACTGGGCTGTCTCTGTTGGGCTGTCTACTGTATTATTCAGCTCAGAGACAACCAGAAATCTCAGTTGCATCCAGGAGCTTTGGATGCACAAAGAAAAACAAAGTTAAAAATAAAATTTGGGGAAAAAACACTGAAACATACATGGTTTTCCCCTCTGGACTTCACCCAATCTGTTTCCTAATGTCTTTGGGAAAGAAAACTTTTATCTACTTCCTCCCCACCAAATCTTACTTTCCTAGCCTCTCCCTTGCAACCCCACCCTGTCAGATAAAAATAGCCTGATTCTTTGCAGAATGTTTCATGGTCCTATAATGGAACTAGAATTATTTATTTTTTAATTTTCTTGATCCAAAAGTATAATTTCATTGGCATATGAAAATTCAGTTGCACAACTCAAACTCATCTTAACTTATAGTTTTTAAGTTTTGTCTTGGGTTCCAAGAATTTAAGTGATTTGCCCACGGCCCCACGGCCAGTTTGTGTCAGGAACAGGACTTAGACCTAAATCTTCTTCAAAAGTCAGGCTTCCCAGGGCTATTTCTCTTCCTCATTATTTTTATTATATTTTTTATTGTTAGGGGGACGGAGTCAGGGAGTGGAAGTATTGCTTTAGGTTTCTAAACAGTGATTCCTACCACTTTTATTTCTCTTTTGCTAGTATTTCCTTCTTTCTGGGACACATCAGAACATCACCTGACTATAACAGTTGGTTATATTACAGAAACCACATGTTATAGACTAGGATGGATCTTGGATATTGGCTTCTCATCCTTTTAGAAGTTAGCAACACCAGTTGGGGATGGGCACTGGAATCTGGGCATTTGTTGCCTCATTCTTGCACTGATCATCTGCAGCATGATGCTGTCTTCCATGACAAAACCAGATGGAGAAAATCCACCTCTCCTTTCCTCACCAGCCATGAAATACCCTGTATGAGAGGCTATTGTTACCCCAGGCTAGTCTCATGTTCTGTTAGGCAAGGAGGCATCCCATGTTCCTGAAGGGCGTGAGAAACAGCATGTAATCTTTACACATATCAAGCAACCTCCTGATTATCAGACTGAGATACAAATAGACTAAGAGCCTTGTTAGACTGCAGAGATGTTTGCCTTGATCAATTTGCTTTTAGCCGATGAAGATGAAATAATCGTAGACGATTGGACTGACTGCTCGTCTTGACTCAAGATAGCCGAGAGGCATTTTAGCTATAAATGGGAAATAAATTCTCACCGGAGCACATTTGTAGCATGGCCTAGGGGTGTGAAAAAAATGTGATCTGGGAAACTGATGGGTTCTAGATCCAGCTCTGCAATGAGACGACTTTTTACTCCAGCGTCCCCACTCCAAACCACAGCACAGAGGAAACTGTATTAGTTAACCTTGTGATTGTTGTTGATGATAAATACTTGTTGATTGATAGATAGATGAGCTAACCTCAAGCTATACCCTGGGAACAATGGAAGGACTGGTTGCTGAGTTATTTGGGCTGCTTATTGTAAAGAGACAAGTTAAACTATTTGAAAAGTTTCATCTTACCTGGTTCATTATTACTCAACTTTCTATCTACCATACATCACATCATATATCCCCATAGTCTGTCCCAAAAGTTCACACAGTAAAATCCTTATAAAACATTGTTAGGCTATAAGCATAGGCATGCATGTTAGGTATGCTGTGTGTATGTGTGAGCCTAAGTATACCCTAATGCAACCCCCCCCAAATGTGGTGTTTTGTGTATCATTTTTAAATTCATATTTTTAAAATAAAGTTTAGTTGTTGGTTTTTAAAATTTATTTCAATTTTGATGTCTTTGGTCTGCTTGATGGATAAAAAGTATTTTACGATTAAGTATTCAAATATTCACCTTTAAAAGTAAAGTAGAATGTCTAGGTAGATACCCTAATGAAATGTGCTGTGTGTGCCCATGGCTATGCAATAGGTGGTGCCATTATTTTCCAGGACCAGTGTCATAAAGAGACCTTCCTACATGTGCATCCTGCCAATTGTCGTGAATTGGCTGAATGAAATGTGCTGCTGGGTGAAACAATGATTGTAGGAAGAGCTAGTTTCATGGGAATGATATCATAAATGAGAAATATGTTCCTGACAACCAAAATTCAGATCAGAAGAACTTAAAATGGGAGATTCATAGCTCACAAAGGGATATTAGGAGCAGTCTAGTCTAATGTCTTTATTTTATAGATGAAGAAACTGAGGGCCAAGTTGCATCTTTCCCTAGATCATACAAGTAGTAAAGGCCAGAGGTAAGATTTGAACCGAAGTGCCAGTTTTTTTCCTTTTTGGGGGTTGTTCTGCCCCCCCCCCATTGTACTACTTTGAGAGAAGAGAGGAGAGGAGATTTAGCAAGGCTGGAAATAATGCTTTGCTGGTATCTTAACTGCTTGGTGGAGAAGGAGGGGAGAGGATCATTCTGGGGATGGTGGAAAAGGGGACCTGGCCCAGCAATTAGTACCTGATTGGCTAGAGGCACTGTTTCTCTTAAATGAGTGAACAGAGAAGTCTTTCAATCAGGGACACCTAAGAGAGACAATCACTATAGTTCAACCTAACTTAATAAATATTCATTAACTGGCTGCTATGTTTCTGGCAATATGTTAGTCTCTTGGGATAAAAAGACCAAAATGAATATCCCTAACTTCAAGGAGTTTACATTCTACTGAGGAAAATAATCCTAAAACACATTTTCTGAAATCTCAGAGTTGTTGGAATTATAAGATGAGGGGCCTTAATACTTATTTTCTGTTATCAAAGAACACCCCTAGAAGATGAGAGAACATATCTGTCCACATCATTACCATTACAAACATTTCCCACCTTCACTTTTTGCTGCTCCGCTCTTAGGACGCTGCCTAGTCAACACCTATACTTTATTTCTCCCTTTCCTTACTCATTCATTCAGTTGATGATGCTGAATGTGTGGTGAGGAGAAACAGAGCAACCATAGGAATACGGGACTAGAAACTTGTGATTTCATTGACAGAGGGAACTCCCAGATGAAAGAACTCCTATCAATATAGAACCCCTTAAATTCAAGGGTGGCCTAGAACACTACTGAGAGTTTAAATGATTTGTTGGAGGTCATAGAAGGCCAGTCTTCTAGTGTTAGACCAGTTCTCTGACTACTGTGCCTCTCCTCCTCTACAACATGGGAAACAAAGTTGGTTTCCAGGAACTCACAAAGCCCAAATAAGACACTCAGCTGTATTATTTCTAAACTTGATCCCTGACTTTTCATCAGAAATATTCCCAAGAACATAGAAGATAAGATTCTCCTTCTCCAATATTCAGCATAAATAACAAGTCTCCCACAATGTTTCAGAGCTACTGATAAACACAGCTCCTTTCTCTAGCTCTCAATCACTTCCAGAAGTGCAAATCTAGGGTTATGGGAGGAGGGATGAAATTCCTCATTATAATCACATTAGTTCTCATTTAGTGGCCTCCTTTAACCTCTGTGAGAGAGACTCGAGCTTTGGGACACCCATGCTGTCACTATGCATCTTGTCCCAGCATATCTGACTCAAGGCAATGCCTGACCAGGCCTAGAAATTCTTTTTTTCCCCAGATTAAGTATTTTTTTCCTGGGCTATACATGTATTATCAGGCAAAGCATATTTCCATATTGTTCATTTTTGAAAGTGAATAATCTCATAAAACCACAACCCCAAAACATAAAGCCAAATAAACAATTGAAAAATCATATGCTTTCATCTGCATTCTGACTTCAACAATTCTTTCTCTGAAGGTGGATAGCACCTAGAACTTCAATTTGCTGTATGTCTCTAGGACACAGACAAGGGAGAAAAGTTGGGCTTCACCTCCCAGAAAGCCAGTATATTCCAGATAACTTTGCCTTAGGCAGTTTACCATATTGCTCACCCCAATTCCCTTGTTTGGGACATGAAATTCCAAAGCCAGAACTGTCCTCTTGGATTGAAGACTGGTCAGGGCAGTGTTCTTCATTAGGCAAAAACACCATTGACTCAGCAGTTGTTTTTTCCCCTTCCACATGCCTCATTCCTCAACCTAGAGTGCTGAGGTGCTAAAGACACCTTGGGAGTATTTTTCCCCAAAACTCCAAATATCGAAGGAGACAGCTGAACAGCAAAGAGTTGCAGACATGCTTTCTAAAGGGATGGAGAGAAATTGGATGGCTGAGCTTCCCCAGCATCACACTTCCTAAGTCTTGAATTAACACCCTTTCATTCTCAGCAGCATCCCCCACTGTCAACTGCCAAGACCACAAAGTAGGTGTGAACCCCACTTAGGGCTTCAGTGGACAGAATCACCATGGTAAGCAATTCCCTGCAGAGCTAAAGTTTTCTACTGCTCCTGCCTGTTCTCCTGAAGCCTGGGTAGATATTCCTGAAAATGGGAGTTAAATCATTAAAAGTCCCACTTATTAGTAGCTTAATCTTCCCCACTTTTCCCTCTTCTTCATAATAACCCACCTTGTCCTATTTATTTATTTCTTAATATTTTTTATTTTACATTGGAGACATCAATGTCCTTGCTTTGATTTTATTTTTAATGTAATTTAAATCCTCCCTCCAAATTATATGTAAGAACAATTTTTAACATTCATTTTCTAATATTTTGCATTCTAAATTCTCTCTCTTCTTCCCTCTCTCCTCTCCACCCTCCCTGAGATAGTAAATAATTTGATTTTCTCTTTCAATCTTTAAGTCTTTTGACTGCCATCTGGGGTAATGGGGGGAAGGGTTAGATATCCCCAGTCTCAAACTTGATGGTGATGTGTACTAAAGCTGGGAGACCCTGCTTGCTCCCAAAATGAATCCAGTGGAGCCAGATGGAAAGAAAGCAGTTCTGAAGAGCCAGTCAATGCCTGTGAATGAGGAACTGAGTGTTTGTCAATAGCGGCAACGGATGTTGGGTTTAGTTTCCAGTAAGAATCAGTGGAGCTGGGAAAATTACTCATTACTGTTTTATTGATATTTACTTCACTTTGCAAGATACCCTGGATTAGTCCTAGTAGAATGTACTAATGGGACCGACTGGCTGTGAATAGGTTTAGTTGGTTCTGTGCCAAAGGTAGCAAGAGAGACTTAAGTGTTTAGCCATTGTTATCCTCTTCCAATAGTATTTTCTCATTTTTCGTGTTTGATATCTCCACTTCCTCATTTCAGTAATAATTATAATATGACATTTCAAAGTTTGCTATGTGCCTGGAATTTATTATTTCATTTATGTCTCATAACATCCCTAAGAGGTAAGTACTATTGATGTTATTGCTCTTCCCACCTTTTATTTTTTAACAGATCAGGAGACCAAGACTCAGAAAGGTTAAGTGACTCCCCCCACCTCCCCACCCCAGTCACCAGGCTAGTAAGTATCTGAGGCAGAATTTGAACACAGGCCTTTGTGACTTCGTCTAGCACTCTGTCAACTTGACCATGTGGGTACTAGAAATAAGAATTAGGTTCATAATTTCCTTCTTCTGAGAGAAGAACTTTCTACCCTCTTTAGTACTCTGATTCTGTCTACTTCTACCTTTAAGACATAGAGCCCAAATATACTAACCCCAAAGGAATCCTCCTAGCACATCCCTATCCCCACTCCGGAGAAGACAATGAGGAAAATTATAAGAATCCATAGGTTGAAAAGTAGATGTTGGCAAGACTGAATCACGTTTGAGTGGAAGGGAGACTGAGTCTGATTTCTGAAGGTTCCAGGGACGTTGTTCATGGGTCTCATCTAGCAATAGGTAGCTTTATGTGAACTTCTTACAGCAGGCTGTGAAAATAGGTTCTATTATAATCCCCATTTCACAGATGAGAAAACTGTGATTGAGAAAAGTTAAATGATTTGCCCAAGAACACAGTAAGGCACCCAGTATAACACATCAAGTATCTAAGGAAATATTTGAACTCAGATCTTCCTGGCTCTAAATCTGGTACTCTATCTACTGTGGCATCTAGCTATCTCTTAGGGTCTTCCACTCATAAATCTGCCCGCCTCCTTGATGTATTCCTCTTCTTCCTTTTTTTTCCTTTAAATACTTTCACCATCTTGGGTCTCTGCTTACTCCTTGCTGATGCTTCCAGTTCTCAAATTCTGTCAAAACCGCCCTTCTCCCTTCAGTCTGTGACTGACTCCCTGTGCCGTATGTTTAATGATATTGTGGGATAAGGATACCACGAAACAGATGACATAACACAGCTTCACTTTGGATGGTGTTTTTTACACAATAGTAAATTATTAGATCTCTTGACAGAATTAAATATAGTTATAAAGTTAAATAATGGCAGAGGAAACAGTGAAATTAAGAGGTAAATCCAAAAGATAAAAGAGATGTTTTCTACAAAGATGTATAGAGTTAGAGAGGTAGCTAAGACAGACATAGGGAGCTGAAAAGGAGATGCTTCATGCAGTCTGCAGAGTTGTCAGATTCAGGAAAGGATGTGGCTTATATGGAGTCACAGGTGTAACCCAGTGGGGCAATCTCAGGCATCCTTCCTTAGCTTTCATCCTGATTTTCATCAAGATTCCTATGGAATGTTAAACCTGGAGGGGATCTTAGAAATTCAACTCCATCCCCCTTTTTTTTCCAGAGAGTAAGTTGAGACTTGATTGTTTGGTTCTGTCTTATGTTTTGTCTCCTAGCCCTTGATACAAGGGCTCTGCTAGAAGTATGAACTCAAGTCATTGACATTTCCTGGCATTCTTTCGCAGGTGGGTTAGATCAATGATTTCCAACCTTTTTGAATATGAGGCCCACTTTTCTGAAATAAAAACATTTCATCAACTCTCATCCTCATGATAGTAGTTGTATTTTTAGTATCTGTTTATTGAGAAAATACATGATGAGCAAAAGGTACTGTGAATTCAGCTACTTTTAATTTAATTTTTATTTTATTATCCATTATAGCTCCACCTTACATGGGGGAAATAATCATTTTTTCAGTCTATAAAAGACATGCTGGTTTATTTATAGACTCATATATGGCTTTGTGGATCTCTTGTAGTATTCCATGCCCCCTCAGGGATACAGACTGAGAACCACTTGGTAAACATTGACCTCTCTTTCCTTTTCCATGGCCTCCTCTTGCATCTAAAAACCAGAGAGAATTTGAGAAGCGTTGTAAAGCATCTCTTCCTATGCATTCTCTGGCTCTTCTATTAGAGTTTTTGGTTCTTTTGTTTTGATCTGGGGTTTAGGACTGGTCCTAACTTAATCTCATAGGAGGATGGTTTAGATTAGAAGAGAGATCTATAAAAGAAAGAGTTTGGCCTAAACCATTTTCTGCCATCTAAACTATAATCTCCTTGAGACCAGGAACTCTGCTTTCCATTTTTCTTTGATATTCTCACCTGTTTTACACACAGAAGGGCCTGGACATAGTGTTGACTGAGGGCTAAGAGGTAAGTTGAAGCAGGGACCTGACTCATTATGTCTCTCTAAGGACTTGTTGAGCTCTAAATCCTCTGTTCCTTTGATCCTAAGTCTTAGGCGAGCCCAGCAAATAGCTCTGGCTACCCCTTCTGTTGTTTTGACCTTCTTATCTAATTTCTTGTCAGAGTTGATCAAAGTGCCCACTAATGTTCATAGCTGACATTTACAGAGCACTTTTCAGTTTACAGAGAAAGTGTTTTACATCCATTATATCATTTGGTAATGTGTACAAGAAGGTTGCCTTGGGTTTTTCAACTCTGGATATGAGTTGCTTAGTTGTCTACTGTTCTACGGCCTTGAATTCATTCAGTCCTGTTGCTATGGAGCCTTAAATCTCTCTCTCTGTCTTTATGTCTCTGTCCCCATCTCTGTCTCTCTGTCACTTGTTCTGTCTCTCTGTCTCTGTCTTTGTCTCTGTCTCTGTCTCTCTCCCTCCCTCTTTCTCTCTCTCCCTCTACCTCTTTCTCTCTTTTTCGCTCTCCCTCTACCTCTTTCCCTCTTTCTCTCTCTCCCTCTACCTCTTTCTCTCTTTCTCTCACTGTCTCTCTGTCTCTGTCTGTCTGTCTGTCTGTCTGTCTGTCTGTCTGTCTCCCTCTCTCTCTCCCTCCACCCCTCAAAAACCTTCAATTTTCACCACTCCTTCCCTCCTGGGATCCTAGAAGCAGGTGGCACTCTCAGAAATCTAAGGTCATAAAATTAAAAAACTCCTGCCATCACTAAGATATCCTCTTCATCTAGGATAAAAATAACTGGAATGTCTGAAAATGAGTTTCAAGGAAAATGAACTGAAGCCAAATATTTCTTCTTCTTCTTCTTCTTCTTCTTCTTCTTCTTCTTCTTCTTCTTCTTCTTCTTCTTCTACTACTACTACTACTACTACTACTACTATTACTAGTTTTCATTTCTGTAGTTTTAAAAGTTTATAATGCGCTTCCCTTCCAACTGCTATGTGTAGTTGGTAGTAAACACAAAGGACATCTGATCTGTATTCGGGGAACAGGGTTGGAAGAGAGCTGAATTCACAGGACTCCTCCCTTGTGCATCCTCTAGACTTCAGATGTCCATGTACTCATCTTTGATGACTTGTCAGATACTGATCCCTTCTCTTGTCAGTTGTCCCCTACCCCAAATACCACCTCACTCTGGCCATGTATCTCTCCATCCTCTGATCCCCTATTCCCATCTGCCCCTTCTATATGTCATCTATTGCCACCACAAAGTCTTGTTTGCCTGCTCCCAATCACAAAAAGCCTGTGCTTCTTTCTGACTCAAATGATCTCTTGCTTCTGCGTGTGTATGTGAATGCATGTGTTTACACTTATACATGTATATATGCATGTTTTTGTATCTGGACTTATAAAAATCAGAACTGGAGAAATACTAATCTGCCTTTGGAGTGACAAATAATTCAAAAATAATAATATTGGCACACATTTATGTAATACTTGACAGTTTAAAAACTGCTTTCCTCACCACTATAGGGTCAAAATGTTGGGCATTATCCCCATTTTACCAATTATAAATCTGAGGATCAGAGACATTAATTTGATTACACAAGTCTTTTGGATGGCAAATTGCAAGAGCAGGGCCCATACTCAGCTCCTCTGATTCCCAATTGAGCATGGTGTCCACTATATAGCAAAGGGTGGTCAGTAATATTCAGGAGACCTAAGCAGCAGAGTAGAATAGTGTGTTGGAGTTGGGAAGACCTAAGTTTAAATCTAGCCTCAGACATTTACTAGTGATATCATCCTGGGCAAGTCATTTAACCACCGCCTGCATCTATAAAATAGGGATGATCCTAGCTCCTACATCCCAAGGGTTGTTGTGAACATCAAATGAGATAATATTAGTAAAATGCTTAGCACTGTGCTTGGCACAGGGCAGGCGTTATACCAATGGTTTTTCCCGTCTCCTCTCTTTCCTGATACTTAATATATTGCCTCTGTGTGTATGTTTCCGATTCTGCTGATCTCATGGGAGGTCAGGACCAAAAAGATGAATCTTCCTTATTTAGCAAATGATGCACACTGGCCAAGTGCTTCGGGATGCTTGATTCTGCCGGCCTCGTGTGAGGTCAGAGCTAAGAGACAAATCTTCTTTGTAAGTGACAAATGGTACACTTTGGCCAGGTGTAAAGCCTGCCATACTGTGTCATCCTAGAACTTCAATTCTCCACCTTTCCCAAGTCTTCCTCCCTCCCTCTTGAAGCTAAAATGGATGAATCCCTTATGTATTCAAATAGAAAAAGCATTTTGGCGGTGCTAATGTCTGCTGTTTAAGTCCTATTGCCTCATCAGACCTGGCTTACCAGCCACTCCTGCTGGCTCTACAATCACTTTCTCTGAAGCACTTGTGGACAGGATGTGTGTCTCACTTCAAGATTAATGATAGAAAAGCTTCTTAGATGGGTTCGGTCTATATTTGTGTATTTTACTGCCACAATGTTATAGCTGAAATGGACCAAATTGCTTTCCACTGTGAGTCCAGAGTAATATTTCTCTGTCTTCCCTCTATGGTCAGGCCATGTTTGGCTGCCTCAGTTTGGGCAATAAGTGAATCCTTGGCCGAACGCCAACATGTTAGAGTTGTATGTCTATCTCTTATATCATCTTCAGTGTGCGCAGCATGGCCTTTGATTGTCTGGGGCAGAGTAGGAACATAAACACACATTAATTTCCTGGGGGAAGATGGTCTTCTGTGTCTGGCTCAGAACCTTCTGCTGCTCCCCATCCTCCTTTCGACTCCATGCCTGACCTGGATTTGGTTCTTATCTCTGTAGTTATAATGAGCGGGAGTGGCCGGGATTCATTCTTTTTTCCCATCAGTGCCTCCTTCAGTACCCAAGCAAAAATATTCTTAGTATAAAATGCAGAGGTTTTCATAGTCCTCATTCATGCATGTATTCATTCATTGAGCCAGCACTGACTACATGTCTACTTTGGAAAACTGAGGCTTAGGGATAAAAAGTAATTTAGTTAAATAATGGCCATATCAAAATCTACTATGGACATCATCAAGATCATCAAAAAAATTTTATAGTGCTTATAGCTTTCAAAATTAGATACACACTATCTCTCACCCAATGGCCAACAAACTATTATATTATGCTACAAACTTTTATTCCCATTTTTCAGATAAGGAAAATTTGAGGTGGGATTTTGACTCCAAGTCCAATATTGTTTCGCTTATACAAGCAGGAAATTAGAGAGACTGAGTACAAATTATTTGAGAGGTATGATGGTGTAATGGAAACATCATTAGACTATGGGAAAATATAAATATGAGCCCTAGGTATAACAGTATGTGTTTTATTTAGACTTCTGGGCCATGATTTCTTCATCTGTAAAGTGGAGATTGTAATGTTTGTACAACCTACCTCTTACGATTGTTATGAAGGAAATGCTTTGTTACATGCATTATAAACACTTAAGAATGTGGGTTACTATTTGTAACATTAGAGAACTTGAATGGATGATTTCTAAGGTCCCTTGTAGTCCCAAAGTTCTGTTATTTACTCAAGAAAAGGGTAGTCTATGGGACTACTTAAACAAGTTTTTAAATATACCAAAGCAGGGATGCTTAATTTTTTTGTTCGTCATAAACCCCTTTGGCAGTCTGCAAGTCTGTGGACCCCTTGTCAGAACAACGTTTAGATAAGATAAAATATATAGGATTACAAAGAAAGGCAAAGGTTAGGAAAAATAAAGATGTATTTTTTTCCTACCCAAGTTTGTGGACCTTCTAAAATCTATCCTCAGACATCCTTGGAAGTCTGTGGATGCCAGGTTTTAAGAACCCTTGCACTACAGGTTAGGAACCATTTCTCATCTATTTGTGTATGTACTACTACAGTACCTTGCACATGGTAAGTAGTTAAATTCCCCAAACATTTAAGTGCCCATAATATGCAAGGAAATGTTTTCGGAGATACAAAGATTTGAAAAAATGACCTGTTCCCCTTCCTCATGAAGTTTATAATCACATGGGTGAATATAACATATATACAAAAATATCTCACACTCCTATTATGTTGTGTTATGAATATATGGTAAAAATAGACTAAAATGTGTGAAGAATTGTATTTATAAGGATGGTGGCCACCTATCCTGCTAAAGTGAAAACAAGAAATAAACTTCGAGTGTGAAAAGGTCAAGAAATGAAAAGATCTCAAAATAAGCCAGATTTTATTTTCCTGGGATTTTAAAAGACTCCATCTGGGTGCATATATCTATGTAGGGGGACAGGCAGGGGTAGAGAGAGGGTAACCATGTATTACAACCTTGCAGGTCAAAAACAGTCAGTATTTATGGAACCCAAAGCAGGTCACATTTAGAATGCTACAAGGATGACGTATTCCTAGAGAACAGGTTGGGGAGCCCAAAACACCATAGGAGAAAATAAATCCATGCAAAGCTTATTAAGACAGATATCATTCCCATTTTCCATCGAGTAAGCCCAGGAAAGAGGAGTGAGGAGGGATAAAAGCAGAGTGGTACTGCTTATTATCATAAACGAAAACAGTCTCCTCTTATTAAAGACTCAAATTATGGACGACAGATAACTCCACGAGATGGCAGCTCCCAGAATCAATAAAACTCTAGTTTGTTTGGAAAGCCAAGTTGCCGATATGCCAAAATACATATTTTGCAAATTGCTTCATTTACATTTGAAAAGACCAAACCTTAATTCTTCAAGAAGCTGAGTGGAAAGAAGGGGAAAAAAACACAGCAATTTAAGCATCTTTTCGGCCCTGCAATATACATAATCTGATTGAAATTGATAGTAGCTGAAAAAAAAAAGAGAAATATGTTTTTCCATTTTGGGGGGGAAAATTGCCAGCATTGCACTGTCTGTTATGAGAGAGCTTTTACTGACTTCAGAATGCAGATAACAAATACTCCTTATGGGATCACACCCCCACAAAAATTATTTCCTCCACTTACAATGCATACTTTGCAAAGGATGTGGAAAGAACATGTGTGCCCTAGAAATTCTCTGGGAGCATATGTGCTCTGAGTCCACCAGAGAGACTTTTCAGCTTTTACTTAGTGAAAGTTAGTATACCCCAATGTACTGAGCAATTGAAAAGCACTATGAGAATTGGCTTGTCAAATTTTGTCTCTAGTTCTTTCTTGCTACTTGACCTTTAGTTGTTCACTTGGCCACTTTGCACGTTGATGGAACATTTTTTAAAAATGAGAAGTAAAATTGGTTACCATAGTCTCTTTGAGTTCAGACACAAGGCACCAAAAGTGAATTTATGTCATATTCTCTTTTCATTGGGGATTTTCCTTTCTTCTCTTTTCTATGAAAATGATCAAAATCCTAATCCCTATAGGGAGATATGAATTAAGTAAACAGTGTCTGAAGGAAGCACCTCAGTGGCCCTTTCAGGGGTCCTAATGAAAGAAAATAGATTTCTGGCAAGGGAGCGATTTAAGTTTGTCTGTGAATTTCAGTGCTGGGTAATTTGAAGCAGCTGTCCACACTGGCTTTGAGAGCCTTCCAGGAACTCTGATGAAGAACCCCAGCTTTATGGTCTCCTCTTCAGGAATCAACCTACAGGGAGCAGATGCCCAGCAAGGATGCCTTAATCTCACTGAGAGATTGAGTCTGTAATTTCAAGTTCCCCAACAGAAAGAGAAGAGGCTTGATGACTCCTTAGGGAGAGGGAGGAAGGGAACCAGAGATAAAGGAGCATTTGCCTTTAGAAGTATTTAAGTGCCTCTTGGGGCCATGCATACAAGACATTTGGCACATGAAAGTAGGAAGCTAAGTTAGTGTTACTTCTGGATAAAACTTAAGACTTAGGAGAAGCTGTGATGAAAAAAATCAATATTCTTTTATTCTTATAGCAACTATCTGTCCCCACTCTTCACAGATGTAATATTTGTGACAATAGCTAATAACAATTAAAATGATAAATCTGTTTTGTACCTTTTAAAAAATACATTTCAATGCAGAGCTATAAATAGTGTGAGGTGCTGAAAAACTCACCGAAATAAGGAAGATCTGAGTTCAAGTCTCCCTTTGGCCACATTTTAACAGTATGACCTTGGACTACCTAATAAAGTTTTCATGACAATCCAAAATGCCATTTATTAGAACATCCCTCATAAATCATAAGTATAAGTTAATATTATCAAAAGACCATGTGGCATTGAAGAGCTTTAGAGTTCATTTCAGAAGGCCTGAATTCGAGCCTCAACTCTGCTGCTTATAAGTTATGTGACCTTCGGCAAACCATTTCTATTTGTGGCTCAGATTCCTCCTCTGGAGAACGAGAACAATAATGTCTGTCTCACCTCCCACACGAGGTTGTTGTGAAGACCAGAATGAGATACTAGATGTGAAAGTGTTTGAAAAATGTAAAGCACTGAACATATAGAGACAATTGTTATCATGAACATTTATGCTATAATAATAGAGGAGGAGAATACAATACCAGATATTCTCAACCATGTACCCCAGATGCCTCCTCCTGTAGGGCAAACACATATGTAAATAACTACTCAGATATTATCATTTGATCTCAAACACAACATTGTTACCTAACAAGGCAATACAAACACACACACACACAAACACACACACACACCCCATAACCCTCTACACCTGATTATACATTATTCATTGATGGTATGACTTAAATGGGAGTCACTTGCTTTAAAGACAACATATCCCCACTCTTTCTCCTCTCCTACTATGCTCAGCCTTCTGGCATTTGGGATTTAGGCTGAAACAGGGCTTAACAAAGGAATAACATAGATTCTAGGAAAGGGGAAGGAGATTGGTACTGTAGCCTCTTCTAATTTATCCTTTTAGCACAGGTAAATTTTGTAGCATTAAAAAATGATCACTTTGAAAGGAACAATGAGCAGGGGTCATTGGGCAAGGATGAGGCAATTCCAATCCTTAAATAGTCAAGCCATTGGTTCAGTTTACCTCAAGAAACATTTTAAGCACCTAAATATGTGCACAGTAGCTTAAATGGGCTGTGAGGCTACAAAGACAAAAAGCAAAACAGTTCCTCCACCCAAAGAGCTGATATTTTATCAGCAGGGGAAAAAAAAAGGGGTGGTTGGAGGGATTTGGAGTAAACAATGAAATTGGGGCTAAATGAGTTTCTCCTTCTTCACTCATTTGCCTGGGGCTAGGTAGCCCTGCCTACATCTATACAGTCCATTATAGGAATGTGGTTATAGTGCAAGCAGAGGGTAGAGAATTAGTTCAGCTCAAGCTAGTATTAGATTGCATCTCCTTGGTCACCCAGGGACAGCATGGCGCTCTCCATGGTACCAGTTGATAAATAAAGATGTACTGTTCCTACCTGTTGAAAATAGATTGTTTGCGATTGCTATTCATTCATCTGTTATTTTAGAAAGTAAAATGAATAAAACTTATTCAGGTCACAGGCATTAAAGAGGCTTTTCATATCAATTTGGGAGGAGATGTCAGCTTTGATTTATTAAGTAAAGTTCCTATACTGGCTACTGGTATGTGTTGTCAGTTTCCTGATAATGGATAGCCCTCACAGCTGACTGTGTTGTGATTATTACACTTCTCAAGTTTTCTCTCTCTCTCTCTCTCTCTCTCTCTCTCTCTCTCTCTCTCTCTCTCTCTCTCTCTCTCTCTCTCTCTCTCTCTCTCCTTTTTCTTTTTTAAACAGGGTCATCACTGTGAACACTGTCCTTTCTTCTTTCCTATATCCGTTTTTCACCTCCACCCCTTCTTCCAGCCCCTCTTCCTGACAGGTCTCTTTCCCCCCCTTCTAGTTTGGTAAATCGAATACATTTTCAGGCTTTCAAAGCTGGTTCTCTTCTTAACTTGATTGATTAAATGTCAAGAGTAGCGAAATGGATAAGAAGTGCTATATTCACTCTCTTCCAAGCCTCCTGGTGTTCCTCAGTGACTGGGGTGTGTCATCTTGCTGATGATCAGTCTTGGATTATATCACCTACATGGTAACAACATTAACAGCTGAGATTTACGTAGCGCTTGAAAGTTTGCAAAGCATTTGACATACATTATCTCAAGGGTCATGGTATATCTTAGGTCTTTCATATTCTCAAAGCACAAAAATTGGGAATTTATCAGAGCAAATACTTCCTTTGCTGGTGCAGATCACAAACCTTCTATTCCTCGCTATATGGCCTTCATGATTTTCTGTGGTTTGGAAAAATTAATCACTGGGTGATAATGAGCCTCTCTGCAATTAGCTAGGTTTCTGTTTGAATGAAAGACAGTGCCTGATGAGTCCTTATACATAAAACTTTTGTAACTTAGAGTTTGTGAGATCTTGAAGATCCAACTGACTAAATTATGGGTATTACCTATCACATAAAATCAGGCCATAGCAAAATCTGACTCAAGGGTGTATTGGTGATGTGAATTCTCCTCTGTTAAATGAGAAAGTCATTAATGTATGGGGAAACTTTAGCATAGTGGATAGAGGATTGAACTCTGAGACAGAAAGCCCTGGGTTCACATTCTACTTCTGATGATGGCTATGTGATCGTGGGCAAGCTACGTAAACTCTCAGAATCATAATTTTCTCATCAGTAAATTGGGAATGATAAAAGTGATACAACCCACTTTACAGAATTATTGTAAAGGTAAAATAAGATTCTGTATGTCAAGGATTTGTGCATTTCAAAGCACTGTAGATCTCTACAGTAATAACCATCTTCATCACCATGCTTATAAAAATAATCATGAACATTATTATATGAACTTACTCATCTCCAACCACTGATGCCACTGTAATACTTGAGGACCTTCCAAAAATCTTTAGTCATATTTAAGCTGGCTAGGACCAAAAAGCTCTTCTAATCCAATTTCCTTATTTTCAAATGAGGATTTAAAGCCCAAGGAAGTTAATTGATTTGTCTTAGGTCATATGGAAGGTAAGGGGAAAATCAAGGATTCAAACTTAAGATCTATCACTCAAAAGGTCAGATTTTCAAATATATCAATTCAAATACACAAATAGATCTATGGTGTCATCACTTTGGATGTTCCCTCCAAAGACATAAATCAGAGATCCAGACTGAAATTCATCCACACCTGTCTATCCTATTGTAAAACTCTTGTTCTCAAGGACAAACATTCATTTCAAAATGTACTAATGATCTAATAATTCCATTGTTGGACATATACTCAGAAAATATTATCAGAAACAAAAACAAAACAACAATTTGTTTAAAGATTTCATAGCAGCATTATATATAATTCCAATCATAGACAAACTGGAACCAGCCCAACAAATGATATGGTAATAGCTAACTCAATCATGGCAAATCAATTAAATAATAATATGCCATTAAGACCATCAAGTAAAAGGAATACAAAGAAATTCCAAAAGATCTTTATTAAATAATTCAAATAAAAAAACTGAGCCAGGACCAAGCCCACACTAGCTATAAGATATAATAGAAAAAATGATAATAAAATGACAAATAATTCCAGTACTTAGGAGGAATTTGGGGGTGGGGTTTGTTTATTTTTTAAAACTCTCACCTTCCATCTTAGAATCAATACTGCATATTGGCTCCAAGGTAGAAAAATGGTAAGGGCTAGGTAGTTGGGGCTTAAGTGACTTGCCCAGGGTCACATACCTAGGAAGTATCTGAGGCCAAATTTGAACCTAGCACCTTCTGTCTCTAAGTTCAATGGACTGATCCACCTAGCTATCTCTGAAGGAAATAGTTTTTTCATAGTTTTAAAACTTAAAGGGACATTGAAGATCATCTAGTCTAACCTCCTCATTTTTAAAGAAGCTGCCTAGATAGGGATGTGATCCTATTTCTTCTTGGAATTCAAGGTTATATTCCACTGTAACAGAGACTAAAAAAAGTAATACTCTGTGTTTTGAAATTAATTTAAATGTAAGTATCTACTAAGCACATTTTAATAAATCATTTAGTTTAGCAAAGTGTGAATGAAATAAGGATGAATTTCATTTTGTCAGAAGAACTGCATGGTTTGCCCCATGAAGGTATTTACCAAAATTCAATCTCCATTCCTGTTATTTTTGTATATTCGTTTCTCCCAAAGACATTCATCTCTTATTATGTCATATTTCTGTTTAAATCTTATAGTGACATTGTTATGAATTCTAGAAGGGACTGAGGAGCATTGGCTTGTGGGAGTATAGAAATACCTCTTGGTTTGAAATGAATTTGTATGTGCTTATATCCATATCCTTTCACCATTAGTTATTGGTTTGTTATGAAGAAGCCAACTTTTCAAAATAAAAATGGATGCCTTTCTGGTCAGTGGTCAGTTGAGCATTCTGTTTTAAACAGTAGTTTGAAGGGACATTTTGTATAATTGTAGTAGCTTTCTTTAAGAGAATAGAGGGAGACCAAGAAGACCCATAACTTTCCCTTAATAGCCCATTATGGATCTATCATCCATGAATGTATCTAAACTCTTCTCGAACATTTTCAGCCCACAACACCTCTTGGGGGTGAGGAGTTTTCCAACCCTGGATTAAAAGCCATTAAATCCAACTCAGAGCCAGGTTTGGTAATGAAGATAGGTGAATTTCATTTTCCTTGAGGGACTGGTAATAACAATCTAGAATTGCCAGTGCATTTCAAGTGATTAAAAGGTTAGGGAGAAAAAGGTCCTGTGCAGAAAGATTAAAGGAATTTTTATTGTTTAGCCTTTGAAGGAGGACAAGATCTCCTCTCATCACTGTCTTCTAATATTTGAAGGGTTCTTAATGTGGAGAATGGCAGCCAGATGTTTTTCATCTCCTCTTAGAGAAGAAAGGGGCTTAAATTATAGAATTGCATAGATAGCTACAAGAAAGAATTTCTATACAACAAAGGATGGTTAATCCCTGAAATGAATTACTGAGGATGTCTGTATTAACTCGATCTCTTAGAGATAGTAAAAAAACAAGACGAATAACTATTGGGTTGAAAAGCATCATGAGGCATAGGGATAGACTAGATGACCCCCATTATGCTTATCAGTTTTGCAGGTGACATAAATCTGAAAGGGATGGCTAATATTTCATATCACAGAATCAGAATCTCAAAAGATCTCAGGCATCTAGAATTATGAATAGGTCAATAGAAATGAAACTTTTTAAAGGAAAAATATAAAGCAAAATTCTGAACTTGAGATCATAAAATAAGTTTAAAAAATTACAGAATGAAAATGGAGAGGATGTGGCTCCACCCATTTGAGTCCATATACCTGAGAGATTTTATTCACTAGAAAGCTAACTGTGAGACTTGCCTCTAAAAAAAGGCAGTGAGGCCTTCAGCAGCCTTAGTAAAAGTACACACTATCCAGAATGAAGAGTATAATCCTTCTCTATGTTTTGACCATACCTGGAATATTATACTCAGTCTGGGTGCCACAGTTTAGGAAGGACATTGATAAACTAGAAAAAATGTAGAAGGCAGCCAAGATAGTGAAGAGAATCTAAATCCTGTCATAAGAGGATTAATTGAGGAAGCTGTTGATTTTTACCATGAAGAAGGGAAGACCTAGGGAGGAAATGATACCTATCTTTGTGAAAGACTGTCATGTAGAAGAAAACCAAGAGCTGTTCTCTTAGTCCAGAAGAGTAGAACTAGGGTTAATAATCTGAGGTTGCTGAGAATCACTTAAGGTTGTTAAAAAATAATTTTCTAATAATTAAATCTATCCATAAGTAATATTGACTTCCTGAAATACAAGCGATTCTTTTTTGTTTTGTCCTTTCACTCATTCAAAAAATCATACTTATTATGTATGTAGCCTTTTTATCATTTCTACAGGAGAGAGAGAGAGAGAGAGAGAGAGAGAGACTATGTAAAAGGCACAAAGAGTTCTTCAAATAAAAACTTGATAATTGCAGAAGCATAGGAGGAAGATATTTTTAAGGAGAAGAAACCAAAGACCAGATCCATCCATCATTTATTAAGTACCTACTCTGGGCCAGGTACTGTGCCAGTTCCTATGAATATGAATTAAAAAAGCAAAAACAGTCCCTGCCATCAAGAAGCTTACTACTTAGCCAAGGAAGATGCATACACATATAGGGATATGCAAAATGGGTGAAATATGACTTTTAAGACATTGATAATTAAGGCATTAGGAAAGGCTTTAAGTCAAAGATGGTATTTGAGCTCAGCCTTGAAGGAAACCAAGAATTCTGAGGCAGGAAGTGAGAAAAGAGTTCATTCTAAGCATGGAGGACAACCTATACCAAGCCATAGATGAAGAACATTAAGAAAGCCATTTTTTGAACTTCAGTGTATGCAAAGAGAGTAGTATGCCATAAAGAGTGTGAAAGGCTTTAAGTGGCAAATATAAGCATTCATATTTGATTCTGGAGGTCATAGAGAGGCACTGGAATTTACTGAGTAATGTAGCAGTATAGTCAGATTTGTACTCTAGGAAAATCAATTTTGCAGCTGTGTTAAGGGATGGATTGGATTAGGAAGAAACTTGAAACAAGGACACTCATTAAGAAATTCTTGCAATAGTCTAGGTGAGCAATGATGAAGTTTTTAAAAATTAATTCATTAAATTTGTTAATTTAGAATATTTTCCATGGTTACATGATTCATATTCTTTCCCTCTCTTCCCCCTCCCCCCTCCCATGACCAATGAGCAATTCAAATGGGTTTTACATGTATCATTGATCAAGGCATTTTTCCATATTATTAATATTTGTACTAGGGTGATCATTTAGAGTTTACATCCCCAATCATATCCCCATCAAACTATGTGATCAAGGAAATGGTTTTTCTTCTGTGTTTCTGCTCCCACAGTTCTTTCTCTGGATGTGGATAGCATCTTTCTCATAAGTCCCTCAGAACTGTCCTGCATCATTGCATTGCTGCTAGTAGAGAAATCCATTACGTTTGATTGTGCCACAGTGTATCGGTCTCTGTGTACAGTGTTCTCCTGGTTCTGCTCATTTTGCTCTGCATCATTTTTCTGGAAGTCTTTCCAGTTCACATGAAATTCCTCTAGTTCATTATTCTTTTTAGCACAATAATATTCCAAATGATGTAGTTTTGAACAAGAATTAATTATTGTAAAAAGTTGGATCAAGCTCTATAAAACAAAGATAAAGTTATGATTGCAGACCAGAATCTAAGAAAGAACTGAGTTCTACAGCTCTATTTTTTTCTTCCACTTACATTCCAGGAACAACTTTTAGGGTGAGACTTGTGGAAAGGTTATAATTTTTCTTTTGTTATTATTTTACATTAGACTCTGTGTGAGTAAATAGCAAAGAATGTCTTATAGAACAGGTGATATGAAGCTATTGCAGAGGTGTTCAATTTGATCCCAGAGGTGAGAAAGGAACTGTTCTAGGGTAGACAGTATACTAGAGTTGAATGCCTGCTAGAATTAGGAAGGCTTGGTTTCAAATTCCACTTTTTACATTAGCTAAGTGAGCATAAGCAAGTCACTTACCTCTCTGGGTCTCAACTTTCTCACCTATAAAATGGATATAGTTGTACCTGAACTATCTATCTCGTAAAGATGTAAGGATCATATGAGATAATGCATGTAAAATATTTTTTCAAACTGCATAGTACTATATAAATGCTAGTTATTATTCTTGCTTTCCAAGATGGAGAGCAAGCTCAAGTAGAAAGAGTACTGGATTCAGAATTGAAAGATGTGACTAAACCTTGGTTCTGTTAGTTAAGTCAAGTCAACAATCATTTGTTAATTGCTGATTACATGATGGGCACCATGCTAATCTTTGGGGGATGCAAAGAATGGCCCACAGAAAAAAAGTTTCAGAAAGCTCACCTTCCACTGGAGGAGATGACATGTAGATAATTCTGGACAAATACAATATAGACAGGAAAAATTGGAGATCATCTCAGAGGAAAAGCATATTATTAAAGAGGACTGGGAAAGGCTTTTTGCTTGCAGAAAGTGGGAGGTTAACTGAGTTTTGAAGGAATTCAGGGAACCTAGAAGTCAGAGATGAGAAGGAAGAGAGTTTCACATATGAGGAACAGCTATTGAAAGTACTCAGAATTGGGAGAGTGTTGTTTGCAAAGAACAGTAAGGAGACCAATATCACTAGATCAAGAATTACATAGAGAGTGGTAAAGTGTATGAACATTGGAAAGGTAAAAAGGGTCCAAGTTATTAATGGTTTTGAACATTCAACAGGATTTTATATTTGATCCTAGAAGTAATAGGAAACTACTGGAGTTTGTTGGAGGGAGGTTGTGGGGTGGTGACATGGTCATATTTGCGTTTTAGAAAGATTAATTTGAGAACTCAGTGGAAAATGAAGTAAAGTGCATTCCAGGATTGATATTCATTTCATGATAATCCAAGATCTTGGTTGTGTCACTCTTATCTATGTGAGATTCTCAAATGAAAAATTAACAGGAAGGAAGTTACCCTGAAGTTCAGAAGGTGCTTTTTGTTTCTTCATTAATAGGAAATGGAAATAATGTTTTCTTCAACCCCTGAAGTCTAAAGAATAAAGTGGAAATTTGTCAGTTATTTATTCCCTGACCAATGTACAGAAAAATCTCCAATAAATCAGTCCCATAGTGGATTGTGTTATTCTTCCTCACCAGAATCTTCTGCAATATCCTTCTTTAATGAGGAGCAGATCCTGCTTCTCTTGATATACGTCCTCATTCAAATCAAGAGTCTGGGAAATCCTATGTATCAAGCAGTAGGAAGAGGATTCATCCTTGTCCACTTAAATATTCATAATAGCTTGCATTTCAGTTCAAAAAGACACTTGTTTATTTAGATAAGATTTAATTTATTCATAATTTACCTAAATTTGTAGGAGCGTTCATGTACATTTTAGCATGTAAGTTGCATAATACATAAAACATAACTGAGGCATGCAAATTATACAATGACAACATTGGCACAGGCTGCATGTTTTAGAAAGATAACTCATTTCCATCAGAGCAAAGGACTGAACACAATAACAATGGATTATTTGCCTAAAATTTGCTGACCTGGCTTTATCCTTAAGTGAAGGCTATTTTTTTCTAAACTACAACAACAAAACCTACAAATAGGATGATGTTGGTACCATGCTTTCTGAAAATACCAATTTTTTCCCTCTTCCTCCTGATGATGTTTCAGAGGTCACTCTCCCCACCCTCAACCCTTCTTCCTCTGTATCATTCTATCTCCCAAAGATCTCTACTCTCCCAGAAACCACCAGAGAAGTTTTTTGTTATTTTTTTCTAATCAAGCATTCATTAAGTATTGCGTTCAGGTATTGTGCTAGATGTTGAGGATACAAAGAAAAAAATGAAATAGTTCCTACTTTCCATGGATGTTGAACATCATGGATGTCTGTGTTCCATTTACATTCAACCATATAGGCAGTGTGTTGCTTTATCAGCACCTTTTGTCATCTATCATTGCAGTCTCAGTATGATCTGGTCCTATTCTCATTTTCCAACTTTAGCTGAACTCCTTGGTACTTCTACTTTCTCTCCTCTCAAGTTCTCATTAACCCCTTTTGAATCACAGTTTGACTTCTGACCTTATTCCACCAAAACTGCTCTTTCTAAAATTACTAATGACCTCTCAGTTGCCATATTCAATGGTCTTTTCTCAGTCTTCATTCTCCTTGAACTCTCTGTAGCCTTTCACCCTATTTATCATTCTCTCCTTGATATTATCCTCTCTCTAGGATTTCAGGGTACCACTTTCTCCTGGTGCTCTCCTACAGATCTGACCCCTACTTGTCAGGGTCCTTTGCTCATTGTCTTCCAGATCACATTGTCTACCCAAAGGTGTCTATCAGGGTTCTGTCCTGAACTTTCTTTTCTTCTAATCTTCTACTCTTGGTGAACTCATCACCTCCCATAAATATCTTATACTCAATAGATCTAAAGTGGAATTCATAATCTTTTTCTTAACTTCCTCCCCTCCCCACCCCTTCCCTATTACTATAGAGGGCAACACTACCTTCTCAATCCTCTAGATCAGGGGTCGGCAACCTTTTTGACCATGAGAGCCATAAACACCACATTTTTTAAAATGTAATTTCGTGAGAGCCTTACAGTGCTCACAGTGTGCGCTCCTGTAACAGCGCCTGAAAAAAAATGACTTTATGGCTCCTGCAGAAAGAGCCATATCTGGCCCTCAAAAGAGCCAGATATAGCTCGAGAGCCATATGTAGCCGACCCCTGCTCTAGATTCACAACTTAGGAATCATGCTAGACTCCTCACTGTTTCTCACTCCACTCTGTTTCAGCCAAACAATTTTTTATACATAAACTGTACTATCAAGCCTCTGGGTCAGTGCTTGCCATTGCTTAATCCATTTCCTATTCCTGGAATGCTCTACTTCCTCCTCTATATTGGATGAATATCTATCTAGACTTTTAAACCCAATTCAAATGCCGCCTCACCCAGGTGATCTTGATTCCCCTAGTGGATAGCATCCTTGCCCCTCAGACTTCACACAGCAAGCTTCCCTTTGCAATTTTCTAATTAATTTATCTTATAACATGGAACTGGGAGGATGATGGTGCCTCTATAGTAATAGAATGAATTGCTTTTTGGACATGTTGACTTTAAAATGTCAACTAGGTACCTAGCTTAAGATATCTAAAAGACAGCTGGTGAGGTGAGATTGGAAGTCAAAGAGAATTTGTGGCATGATAGCTTTGAAAATGATCAGCATAGAGGTGGCAATTAAATTTGTGGGGCTGATGAGATCACCAAGTGAAGTATTATTGGAGGAAAAGAAGAGTCTAGGACAGAACCCTGAGGGACACCTAGAGTTGGAGGAAATGATTTAGAAAAAGATTCAGCAAAGGAGACAGAAGTAGCAGTCAATGTGGGGGGGGGGGGAAGGGGAGAGGGGAAACCAGGAGAGAATGGTATCCTGAAAAACTAATAGGTATTAAGCAACTACAGTGGCACTGGGTTAGGCTCCAAGGATACAGAGGCATAAATGAAATAGCATTTACCTTCAAGAAGCTTACATTTTGTAGGGATGTTATCATTAAAGGCATTAAAACTTTATATACATAATACTGTGTGTTGGTTTCTTACCATTCTTTCTCAAACTCTTTAAGAACAGTAATGCATCATGAAATTCCTACTATGTGCCAGCTTCTACTAATTGCTGGAGACGCAAAGACAAAAATGAAACAGTCTTTGCCTTCCAGTAGCTTACACTCCACTGAGGGAGATGATATGGACATATAGAAATGTATATAAAATCTATGTAAAGAAAATAGAAGATGATTTGGTGAGATGGAGCTAGCAGCTGAAGGGGTCAAAAAAGCTTTCATGTAGAGACATCCCTGAAGTAGAGTTCTGAAAGATGAAAGGAGAGGGCAGGGGATTGTAGGCATGGAGATAGTACAAAGAAATGTATATAAGTGATGGAGTATCCTGTGTGAGGAAAGCCAGGATATCTAGAATGCAGTCTAGTTGAAGAATAATATATACCAAGACTGGAAAAGTACATTGAAGCAAGGTTATGAAGGTCTTTAAAAGTCAAACAGGAGTTTATTGAGTAGGGGAGTGGCTTGGCTAGCTTTACACTTTAGAAAACTAACTTTAGAACATTTGGGAGGATGGATTGGGATAGGAAGAGACTTGAGACAGAAAGATAAATTAGAATAGTTGGAGTCTTACCAAGTTTCTACACCCAATAGAAGATGTTTAACAACTGTGTGGTGTGTTGTAACTCAGAAACTCCCAATACATAGTAGGTGTTAAGAAAATACTTGTTTTTGAAGATATTGACTCTTTTCTCAGAACTAGTGATGAAGCCAAAAAATTATGGTCACTCCAATTCAGGCTAATTCAACAAACATTTTTAATACATCATCACTCATCCTGAACACAAATCTTTTATCACCCTGGAATGAATTAAAAGGAAGAGATGTGTGAAAGTGATCCAGCAGTGCAAAATGTTGGGGCTGAAGGTTTTTGTAATGCATAGTTTATTTAGACCTAGTGGTGTTTATGTGTTGTGGAGCACAACTGTGAGAGACACAGTCTGAAGAGATCATAAGATTTAAAGGAAGGGAATTTGTTTGGAGTCTTTGCTACCTAAAGGCATTAAAACTTTATAATGCCAAACAAGTCCCGTTTTTCTTTATTTATGGATCATATATTTTCCCCCCTTTATTACTGCCATACATTTTTCCAGTCTGACAGCTGATAATGCTGGAAATTCACTGCTAGCAAAAAAAATTCCATTTACCACTTTCTCCAAGAAAATAATTTTAGAATTGAAGCAAAATATACATATAAGTATATATGCAAAAGTCACCTAATTTATTTTTAGCCCATGAGCAAAAGAGATTAAGATCATCTATTGATTAGAGAGCTGGAGAGGGTTTTGTATTATACCAAAGTAAAAATACAAGCAGCTTGTACTCCCCTCTCACCTGTTAACTAGTAGCTTGGGGGGGAAATCATAAAAGGTCATCTTAGTTCCCCCTGTGTTGGTAAAACTTATTTTCAATTTGTCAAATGAAACACTATTGTGATGATTTTTAAAGTTTTTTCTTTGACTTATTAGGAATGTTCTGAATGGGGCAGGCTGTCACTTGGTTTATTTCCATCATTTCTTTGGATGGATTTTTTAGAAAAAAAATTTTTATTATTTGGCTCCCTATAGAAACTCACAGAAAAGGGAAACAAAAACAACACAGGAGATTAAAAACATACACACAAGGGGAAAAAAGAGAAAGAAAGAAATCAATGTGTTTTAAAACTGATGACAGGATGGGTTGTTTAAATTGCTTCTGCACATTGATTTAAAGCATGCCCGGTAGAAACCTCCATTATATTAACAATCTTTGCCTTCATTTCAATCATTGTAGTTGCTGTATCTTATTACCTTTCAGACAGATGATGTCCAAATGTAATGTTGACGCCTTTTTTTATTATTTGTTATAGAAATTATGGGTAGTGAGTTGGAGGTCTGAGGAAGGGGCTAAAAACATAAATAACTGGAATTCTGAATGACCTAAGCTAATGATAAATTGTCTGGAAAGTTAGCTACAGATTACATGCCAGATATATTTCTATAAATTGCAAAGGAAAGGAGTAGTTGGGGTTCTATGCCACCACCACCCCAGCTATTGTTACATGAATGTAGGTAGGCAAGTGTTCTCATTTAGAGAAATTAACTTGTAAACTATAATTAACAGCTGTGAAATAAACTGGGATTAGGTCATATAGTAGGAAGAAACTGGATTAATATATCTTTATTAGAATACTGTGTCTTTCTTAGCCTCTTAACAATCTTGTCTGGGCCTCAGTTTCTGCATTGGAGAGACTGTTATAGAATTTTAGAGAGAAATGATTTTTAGAGATCTTTACATCCAGCTCCCACATTTTGCACCTAAGGAACCTGAGCCTTAGAGAAGTTAACTTGCCCAAGGCGCAGAGATAGTCAAGTCAGGCTATAAGCCAATTCTAATAATTCCTAGACTAGTGTTGCTTCCACTGTCCTATCTTATTTTATTCAGTAATTTTTCATACTAGAAACAGCTAGATGGCATAATGGCTAGAGTATAGGACTTAGAGTCAGGAAGACAAGTTCAAATCTTACTTAAAATATTTAACAGCTATATGATCAATTCTGGGCAAGTCACCTAATCTCCCTGAGCCTCAGTTTTGTCATCTGTAAAATGGGAATAATAAGAACAGTGACCTCCTAGGGTTGTTGTGAGGTTCAAATGAGATCATGTTTGTGAAGCACTTTAACAACCATTAGAGCACTATAAAATGTTAGTTACTGTTACTGTTGTTACATCTGTGGTGACCAATTTCAAAATACCATAGACTTTAGAGTTCATGTTTTCCAATTTCATTATTTTAGATATGAGAAAACTGAGACCCAGAAAAGTTAAATTATTTGCCTGAGGTCTTACAACTAGTTAGTGACAGAGTCAGGACTAGAGCCTAGATTTTCGACTTCTAGTTTTTTCTCATGTTGTTTTCACAATGTTCTGTTACCCTTGTTGGTTATTGGAGCAAAAGGAGAAATTGAGGCAGGAAGAGAAGAATGCTTTCAATTTCCTGGAACTATTGACCAAACACAGCAAGAATTCTCCCTTGAGAAGGGAAGAATTTATGACAAAATGAGAGATAGAGAGCATTATAAGATGTAAAATGATTAATTTTGATTATACTAAATTAAAAAGCTTTCATACAAGCAAAACTAATGTAAACAAGAATAGAAGGGAAACAGCAAACTGTAAAAAAATCATAACACATTTCTCTAATAAAAGCCTAATTTCCTAAATTTATAGAAAACTAAGTCAAATTTACAAGAATACAAGCTATTCTCCAATTGACAAGTGATTAAGGGATATGAATAGTTTTCAGATGAAGAAATCAAGGCCTTCAATAATCATATGAAAAAATGTCCTAAATCACTCTTGATTAGAGAAATGGAAATTAAGACAACTCTGAGGTACCACCTCAGACCTATTAGATTACCCAATAAAGGCAATAGTGATATTTGAGTAAATATCAGTAAAGGAAAATGAAAAATTTTTGAGATATGGTAAAATTGGTACACAAATGCATTGTTGGTAGAGTTGTAAACTGATCTAACCATTCTGGAGGACAATTTGGAACTATGCCCAAAGGACTATAAAACTGTGCATAATCTTTCATCTTGTAATACCACTACTGGGACTGTATTCCAAAGAAATAATTAAAAAGGGGAAAGGACCTACTTGTACAAAAAATTTAAATAAGCTCTTTTTGGAGTGACAAAGAATTGGAAATTGAGAGGATATCTGTCAATTGGGAAATAGTTGAACAAATTGTGGTACATATTGGTGATGGAATACTATTGTGCTATAAGAAATGATAATAAGCAAGATATGATTTCAGAAAAAACTGGAAAGATCTTCATGAACTGATGCAAAATGAAATAAGCAGAACCAGAAGAAAATTGTATACAGTAACAGCAATGTGAAAACTTGGCTACTCTCAATGCAATGATCAGAGACAATCCTGAAAGACTTATGATGGAGAATGCTATCCACTTCTAAGGAAAGAACCATTAGAGTTGGATGGATGCAGATCAAAGCATACTATTTTTCACATCAGTGTATTTATGGTTTTATTTTGAGGTTTTGGTTTTATATGAGTGTGCTCTTTTACAAGGACCAATATGGAAGTGTGCTTTGCATCATAATAAAAATAAAATGTAAAAAAATTGCTTAATCCTTCAGGAACTCTACAGATGTTAGACCTAAGTCAAATATTTTTACTAGTCTTCTTACGTACTTAAAAAAATATGTTGAGGATAAAATGAAATGATGTGCACAAAATACATTAAAAACATGAAAATACTATAGATATCTAAAGATATGAGATTTATTGGTAATGGTTATGTTGGAGGTGGTGGTGGTGATGGTGGTGGTGATGGTGGTGATGATGGTCATCATGGTAGTCATAATCTGGAGTCCTCTGGGGCATTAGAGTTCTGGGTTTTATGCTTAGACTTTCAATAGTTCCCTATCCACTATAGTCATATCTTAACAAAGATATTTGTATTTTTCCCACATGGCCCTAAAACTAATGATCTTTTTTTTGCCTTCTTTCTGTCATTGAGTCTGTGGATACCTTTGTTCTCTGCAAACCATTTCCTTCTCATTCATGAGAAGGGTAAAAGATCTTTTATCATCTCTCTCAGCTCTGAAGCATTTGGAATAGGTCATGAAAATTCTTGTAGAAGTCAGGCTTTATCCTTCAAATCAGAAGGGAACCCCACTGGTAGAGAGGAAACTGGCCTTGAAAGTACCATGTTTTTTTCATGGGCTTAATAAAAGATTCCAATATCCAAGATCCTTGTGTTGGTATCCTTTATATTTATGTGAATGAAGAAAAAAGGAAGCCAATTTTCGTTGTATTCACTCAAAGAAAGTAATAGATGGCTAGAGTTGGAAAACTTTGTCTCCCTCAGTTCTACTCAGCTCCTTCTCATGCCATAAACTTCATGATCCTACTAGGAAGAATGAACTTCATTACTTCCTGAGATACTAAGGGAGTAAACTAGTGAGGTTTAGTCTAGGGCAATAAACCCACTATGTCCTTTATTTTTGTATATAGTGAAGGAGTATCTCCTTTATTTGTTGCATTGGGAAATATGCCTTTGATTAGATGGGCTAGGAGAAAGATTTGTTGAGTATTTTCTCTTTTCCACATCCAGTATTATAGCCAACACAGGTGGTTTTATCACAGCATATCCTCCATATGGAACAGCATGGTATATAATAAAAGGAGCATTGAACTTAGAAGACCTGTGTTCACTTCCTACTTCCACCTTGTGGAACCTTGACTTAAGTCCCTTAAACCTTTCAGGCTTTAGGTTGATCATTTATAAAGTAATTATAACAATCCTTTCATTACTTATTCATGAGATTATTGTAAATATCAAGTGAGATAATACATATGAAGTATTTTGTAAGTCACTATAACAACATGAACTCACTATCAGAAGCATCTATCTAAAATTCAGGTATCCGAGTTTCCACTAACCTAGGAATCTCATGTCTGCACTATCAAATATCTTTTACCAGTTGATATAATTACATTAACCTATATAAATAAGTCCATACACTTACCTGAACATGGAGAACATGTTTACATGATGAAGTAATAATTTCCAAATTCTACTAAGTTATTTAGTACAATAACGCTCCCCCTCCTTTATAGTATTGTTTTGTATAAAGACAATCTTCCAGTGGTAGTGCTTTAGGGTATAAAATATTTTATATATTTTCTCATTTGATCTCATTTGCAGTAAGAGACCTGCAAAGTAAGTTGTTGAGAAAGGTTTTTCTTTTGTTTTTCATTTTTGTCTTTGGGGGGAGGGTTTTTTTTGTTTTTTTTTTATATGATTTTATCTGTGGTAGGAAGTCCTTAGCACAGAAATCTCTATCTTTATAGACTGACATCTGTAATTTTAGTCTGAAACAGATGTCTGGAGTCACAAAATATTGATCTCAAACTTAAGTCTTTTTTGGTTCAAGGGCCAACCATCTATCCACTAGTCCATGAAATCTCTGATGTTGTAGGTTCTAAAGATGTCATTTCTATTTTACAAATAGGAAATTAAGTCAAACAAAGAGATTTCAATCTAGAAATGCAGAAACAAGTACTTTAAAACATAGATTATCAGCACTAGAAGGGAGAGATGGAGAAAAATCTGAGTCGTGAAATGTCAGATAACAATTGTCAAAAATTGTTTCTAATGTAATTGAAAAAAATTAAAAATATAAAAATGGGATTAAAGATTGAAAAAATAGTGGGTCCTAATAAGAGAGCTATATTACTGTATATTCTAGGTGTTTTTTTATTTTAAGTTGGTTTTTTATGTTTGTGGAATTTCAGTTTTATGAGCAAGTCAGGTAGAAGATTTTTCATAGAAAGGCATCAGTTTCTCCCTCTAGCTGGCAAGAATTTTTTTTATATGTGGAGCATATCCAAATCATTATTAAGACAGTTCAGGCTATTCTGCCAAAAGGCCATTTGTATAAGAGGAATTTGGCTAGTAGCACAACTCACTACCATTCACCATTGCACAGCCAGAAGAGTAGAAGAGAAAACATTCTAAGAATTATGTTAAGAAATGGGATTGATATATATATGTTTATTTATGCATTATTGTAACCTAGAGAAGGTCAAGATGCTTCTATGGGAAATTATCAAGTCAGCAGCATCTCAAAATGTTATTGAATAGGGCATCTGGGTAGCTCAGTGGAGTGAGAGTCAGGCCTAGAGACAGGAGGTCCTAGGTTCAAACCCGGCCTCAGCCACTTCCCAGCTGTGTGACCCTGGGCAAGTCACTTGACCCCCATTGCCCACCCTTACCACTCTTCCACCTATGAGACAATACACCGAAGTTAAGGGTTTAAAAAATGTTATTGAATAGTGGCCATGTCTCCCCATTTTCTAATCTCCCATTCGTTTCTCAAAATTGATAGCTGAGATGTTCTGTGATATCATTGATTTGATCTCTGATGTTAGTGAAGAACCAGAGTCCATTAAAGAGTTTCTGGATAATCTGAAATAGGGAATAACCTCCAGAACATATTATTGATGGCCTAAATTGGTCATTTTCTGAGGACCCCTAACAGAATGAAATATTAGCCATATTTCTGAGGATATCTTAATAGCAATGGGCCTAGGTTTTGAGTTCTGACTCTTCTCCTTTTGTATGTGAAACCTTAGACAAGTATCAACTCTCGTTCTCAAATTCTCATCTGAAAAGTGAAGAATTATACTACTTATATTACAAGTTTGTTGTAAAAATTGCAAGATATATATATGTATATATAACATATATGTATATATAATTTGTAGCTATAAATTACTTCACCCACATACAATTATCAGGGCCCCCTAGTTTTGAACAGTCTTGTGTCCTATGGCAACATGGAAAGGAAGCCAAGTTTTGGTCAAATAGATTTCAGTTTGCCAGAGACATTCAAAATGTGTGAACTACAACTTGAATGCAGTGATCAGAAGGCTCTGCAAGACATTAGAATATTTCAGACAGTCTAACCAGAAGCCATATGTGAAATTCCACATGTGTGACAACATGTCTTCCATGACAGACATTCTCACTACCCTGATACACAATTAGGGAGGAGAAGGGACTTCAATCAGAAATAGTCAAAATAAAATTTCAAGCATTTTCATATGCCAGTAAATACATTTTGTAGAATGTAGTCAAGAGAAATCAAGGAAAGAAAATATGTAGTGAGCCTTTAAGGCCAAGTGTAGACATTCAAAGAAATAAAACCTGGGGAAGTAATACAATGTTAAGTCTTCCCTCAGAAGTCTGGAGTCAGCTGTGGCCTGAAAGGCATTTTCAAGAGGATAAAGCCTAATCTATCAATAAAGACAACTTCTATAGCCTTCAACCTACCCTGAATCCAATTAGATGTGTGAAAGTAAGGAAAATGAGATAACCTACCTTGCCAGCAATTTCATATTACCCCTTCTCTATATATACTACCGATCTCTTGTTTTTATTTTTCCCTTTTTTTCTCTTTGTTCTTTCTAACCCTCATATCTGGAATCTATCTCTTTGTCTCTGTCTCTGTGTATCATTTTCAGGTCATCTTCTAACCATCAGTACTGTCACTACTGTCTTGTACCAGAAGCCAGGTACAATGTTGTTTTGGTTTGTAAATGCCTTACTTTCCCAACATATATCAAGGTAGTCCCAATCACCTTCTCACCATCTGCCCTACATTATATGTGTGTTCTCAATCACATACTCCTTACTTCTCCTAATTTCTGGAACCATACTTAATAATAAATACAGCCATTGCTACTGAAAAGTGTGTGCCAGTTGGCTTCACTCACCATGTGTCTTCCAAACTAAAATACTTCTACCTGGTTACCACCTAGCTATATATGTTGTTTCCCACTTTTAGAATGTGAGATCTTTGGTGGAAGAGACTTCTCTTCTTTTGTCTTTTTGTCTCCAGCACTTAATACTATGATTACCACATTATGAATGCCTTTTCATTCATTCATTTATATTTTGTTTGAAACATCATTTTGCATATACCACAAACTGTTAGAGTGTGATCTGAGATTATATCATCTACTCTCCTATTTCCAACTAAGACAATCAAGATCCATAGTGGCGAAGTGGTTTGCTAGGGCTTGAGTCCAGATCTTCTGATTCCAAATCTCAGTCTCTTTTCTCTTTCCACTATGCCAGGCTTTCTCTTGCATTAAAGTTATTTGTATACATGTTATTGCATCCCCTATTGCACTGTAAGCTCCTTTGCCAGCAAGATGTGGGTGTTATTTATTGTATTCCCAGGACCTAACATACTACCTTGTGAACAGTAGCCTTCAAGAATGTTGAATTGAATTGAAATTGGCTCATATGTGATTTTAAAGCCAGGGTTTTTCAGCACCGTGGAGAGCTCCCTGTGCCAGCAACTTTCCTTTCAGTCCAGGAGACAAGCTGATCACAAGAGGCTAAAGGTGTGAGCATGTACACCGTCTGTACATGGTAGCATGTCACTAGCTGTCTTCACAAAGGAATTCCAATTTGCAAGTTTCTGCGTGATGAAACACTTTAGTGATTTCCATTCTGGTTGTCTAAGTGTAGTGTTCATGATGTCCAAGGTAATCTATTCGAAAGAATATTTAATAAGTAGATGCTACCTACATGTGTCCCTAGATATAGCACATAGATTAATAAGAATGAAATGGCAAAACACATTTTATTGTAAGAAAGGATGTGACCATATTGATATAAAGTAAGTCACTTATTCTCAGGACTAAAATAACAAACATAGCGTATTAGGAAGAATACAGGATTGAAGAATCAGGAGATCTAGTTTCAACTTCAGTTTTGCTGTCAATTCACTGTGTGATCTTGAGATATCTGCTGCACATCTCTGAATCTTATATTCCTTCTGAAAAATGAGAACATTGGATTAGAGAAATGATGAGATTCTCTAATTCTAAAATTCTGTAATTCTATGAAAATTAATCTAGTTTGTCATAAGCTATTTCAGTATATATTTGTGTGTACGTGCACATTTATGTGGGGGAGGGTGTATATGTTTCATGTATATAGGGCATATCACATCTCCAAGAAAAATATTTGTGAGAAGGGGAAAGATTAAACAAGAACAACCAATAAAAAAGAAAAAAAAACACTAAAGCAAGCCTGTTTCTTTGTGCTGTTTGAGGGAGAAAGGGTGCTGCTCAGTGACAAATTGCCACTGTTTGAAATAGTCAGAACAGAGCATCTAGAAGACTTGATAAAAGTACTTGAATGATCCTATTATAAGGATAACAGCAGTGAGAAGAGTCTATGGACAGCCATACATAGGCACATTAAGTTGATTTAAAGATGGTGTGGCAGCCTGAAACTCTGGATTTCCTGCCTTTGGTTTGCTTAGTACAGACCTTTAACATTACCTGAACATAGTCTGTTCTGTGCACCACTGTGAAGCCTACTTGAATAAATCCATGTTAAAAAAAAAAAGGAATATGCTGTCCATGCACCAAATTGAAAACTAAGTCAAAACACTGTTAGGTCCTTGAAGGATAAGAGCTCAAGAAAAGGGTTGTATGAAAAAGGGAGAGGTTTTCTGTTTACTAGAATACTGCACACCATGTCATACTGGCCCTCTCAGAACCACTCTCTGCTCATTAAGACATTCTCAGCATACAAATCCAACTCCATGTCTAAGAATAAAGCCCTCAGAAATGAAGACCTGTTAGGACTGTAAATCTGCAAGACTAATATTGTAGCAAAACAAGCTTATCTCTTGATCTGCTTTTACTGTGATAAGATATAAAGTCCTACTTCTCTGAATTTTTCTTGCACAGAGAGAACTCTACTGTCACTAAACAAACTACTGCCTCCAAGCATCCTCTAGGTTAGTGCCTGGTACAGGGATGGGGAAGAGAGCTGCCATGATATACATCAGTTTCAGTAATGTGCTTTTAGGATCAGGCTAAACTTTTAAAAGCATATTGACATTTTTGTTTTTATTTCACCTTCATATAGAAGTAGATTAAGTTTTAAAGTCCTTTGTAGTCTTTCTGTATACATTCATTTGTCCTTTCAGTCACCTTCACACATAGATTACAATTATTGCCAGGCGGTATCATCTAGATCAGCAGTTCTCAAAATGTGGTCTAGGCCCCCTGGAGGTCCCTGAGACCCTTACATTGGTTCTGGGAAGTCAGAACCATTTTCATAATAATATGAAGATATATATTAATTTCTCATATGGTAAATATCAATTGATATAACCCACATAAATAGAAATTTTAGACTAAGTAATTAATAATTTAATATTAATTAATTAATAATTCAAACTCAATAATTTTTAAGACTGTTAAGGAGTCCAGGGACCAAAAATTTTGAGAACCACTGATCTAGAAGAATAAAGGAAATAAATAGACATATGCAAGCAATACAGTATCAGGTATTCTTTGGGTGCTTATTTAGTGCAGTGCTAGAAAGACTCTGTGTATTTCTGTTGCATGCATATACATTCAGAATCAAGCAAGGTAAATTGAACTCCCCTTTTAACTCTAATTTCCTGTATGATTTTGGATATATCATTCTGTCTGTGTCTCTCTCTCCCCTTTCTCTTTATCTCTCTGACTCTGTCTCTCTCAATGTCTCTGTATCTCTCTCCCCTTCCTCTCTGTCTATCTCTGTTTTTCTGTCTCTGCCCCTCTATATATCTCTTTCTATAGTGGGCTGTCTCAGTACCCCATTTTATCCATGTTAAAACAGCTACAGTAAATGCTCCAGAGCTGTTCAGGGTCCCAGGGGATAAAGGAATAGGTACACCAGCCCAAGTGTACAATTATTTTTTAAAAAATTCAAACAATAAAAAAGAGCCTTTCTATATGCACAAAAGAACACAGAAAAGAAAATTTTGCACTTGCTTTTATTTAAATATATAAAAACACTACATGTTACTTCTAAAACTGTCCTACTTGTCTTTTCTTTCTTCTGAACTTTCTGTTCTCCTTTATGCATTTTAATTAATGTTTCAGTGATCTTTTTTTTAGTGGGAGAGGACATCACTATGGTTAACCTTTACTCCTCTAAATCTCAAGAGAAAGAAATAGAAAAGATACTTGTAAAAAATAAGTATAACCAAGCAAAACAAATCCACACAGTGGCCATATCCAAAATATATGTCTCTGTACCTTTTGTCCATTATCATGGTCAGAATGTAGATCTTCTGGAGACATGATTGGTCATTGCTGTGATTAAAGTTTTTGTCTTTCAAAGTTGTTTTCCCTTACAATGTTTTCCTTGTATAAATTGTTCTCCCTGGTTCTACTCACTTCACTCTGCATCAGTTTTTATTGCCCAGGATTCTATTAAACTGTCATCATATCTTCCAATGAAATAATATTCCATTACATTCCTATTCCATAATTTGTTCATCCATTTTCTAATTGTCTAGAAGGTAGTCTAAAGAACTCCCTCAGATTCCCATTTTCTTTTTTCCCTCAAATGTACAAATGTGAAATATAAATTATGTGTTGTTAAATGATACAAAGTAATATACTTTTATGCATTAGACAATACCTGTATGATATAAGATAATTTCTGAACTATATCCTGCTAATGGAAAGCAATATTTAAAATTCCCAACAAAATAATAACAGTGTACCATTAATCCTCGGTCTCTCATAGGTTCTCAGTGACTTTTAGACTTTAACTGGATTCAATGACTTGAAGGCAAATAATGTCTTTTAGAAGGTGCCAGAGAAAATGAAAGATTAATACTATCTTTAGGTCCCTTGAAACCACATGGGACTATACCAGGTACTGCTTCATTTTTGTCTTTGTATCCACAGTAGCCAGCATTGTGTCTTATACCTACTAAAACTTATTGAATCTTTATCTCTGGCTCTGTTTCTATCTGTCTCTGTCTATCTCTGTGGGTCTCTCTCTGTGTCTTTGTGTTGTGTCTGTCTCTGGGTCTCTGGGTCTTTCTCTGTGTCTCTGTCTCTGTCTCTGTCTCTGTCTCTGTCTCTGTCTCTGTCTCTGTCTCTGTCTCTGTCTCTCTCTCTCTCTCTCTCTCTCTCTCTCTCTCTCTCTCTCTCTCTCTTCCCCCTCCCTTCCCCCTCCCTCCATCCTCTCCATTCCTCTTCTCTCCTCTCCCTCACCTCACCAGCTTTGAAAGGACCTTCCTTGTTGGTTATTTCCATGAAAGAGAAAGACCTCTCTCATAGGCATTCAAGACCAAACCAACCAACTACATCAAAATAGAAAGTATAAGAAAAGCTACCATTTATATAGAACTTTAAGGTTTTAAAAGGACTTTATACAGATTATCAAATTTGAGCTGTTAAAATAAAGATAGACAAAGGCAAACACGCAAAAGACTTTGGGGGAAAAGCATGCAAGAGTCTTGTGGAAGAGACTTGTTTGCAAAGGCAGTCGACCACAACCCTGGAACCATTTGGGGTCACATTCCAGAATGAGAGGGAAGGGTAAGGAGGAGGACAGAGAGTCCCAGGGGGACTTTTTGCCTTGGGATGCTGTGAGTAGGAGAAGGAGGACTTCCAGTGGCCATTTTGATCAGTTACAGAGGTTTTGGCTGAGCTCCAGACCTACCTGAGAAGATCCAGGAATCCAGAGACTCTTTACCTGATCCCAAACCTCATCCTGTTCTCATTTTAGTGCTAAGACCCAGTTCCTGGAGATTTCATTTGTGTGAGAGAAGTTGCTTAGACAGAATCTGTCTGCCATACTCTGAGCCAGACCACTCTCTGCTTAAGCCTGTTGGCTTCTAGCTAAAACCTTATAATCTAAACTTTGTTCTCATTTTGGACCAACTAGTCAGATTTTAGTTAGCTACAAGGCTTTAAGCAGATAGAGAGAATAAAAAGAGTAGTCCAACAGTGTTGGGAACAAGCAGGTCCTTGCAGACCAGTATCTGAGTGGAAGGAGCTAGAACCTAGTAGCTTAGTGATCTTCTTCTACCCTGGTCCTCTACCCATCATGCTATTTATAAAGTAAACATCATTTATTTGAATAACATCAAACCAAAGTCAAATTTTGTGTTAAATCTACAGAGGACTGGTGTGGCTGACCCCTGGGCCTACAAAATAGGCCAGAACCACTGTTTCGGTCATCACTGATCCAAACCTAAATCCACACTAAGGGACCTCTATTTAGTGGGTAAAAACCCACATTCTTTCAGTGCTTTTTAACAACCCCGTGAGGTTAGTGCTAATTTTATCTTCATTTTACAAATAAAGAAACTGAGGCTAAAAAAATAAGTTATTTGTTCAACTATTAAATTTCTAGGATGACATTTGAATTCAGATTATTCTTCTAAACTCCATGTTCAGTACTGTATGAACTACTTTAAGTTATCTTCTAAAGTTCATTTGAGTCCTCAGATGTTATATGCTTATCAATTTAGTTGGCTCTCTTGCAATGCAGAAAAATTGTGAATAGGTTACTGGTTAAGTCTGGAGAATTGCAGAGTTTAGAAGTCATTCAAGAAATGTATCTTGGTGATTATATCTATTACAGAGGTTTGGATTCCATCTTGTGTTGCTTTCAGCCTATTCCTAAACTATATAGCTCTTCACTGGACCATATCCTGTTGATTATTAAATTCCATCAGAAGGTAGATGGTCTGGTGATGTTCTGATAGGTCCAGGGAAGGACTATCATTCAAAAAATGCTTGGGGGCCCAGAATCAATTTCTCAGTAGCATAAGCAGTGGTTCTTCTTGGCACAAGGAACCAGACTCAGCATGTGAGGAAATCATTTCAAGGGCTCTCAAACTTCAGCTGCTATGCTAAGTTAGTTTTGCATCCAGACATTTGGGCAACGAAAGCATCTGGCAACCAATACCTTCCTAAGTGCCATGTTGCCCAATCCCTGCTAAGCTGGCTTTTAACGGTGGCACTAAAAACTGAAACACTAAGAGATGACTGTCACCAAGCCACCTGTAGAATATGGGGCTGGAAAACGATAAGTCCCTCATTTAATTGTTAATGTGAGCTCCTTATAGTCCAATTTCTGAGGCCCATCACTTAGAAATGTTAATGCTATTTATTGTAGCATGCATGGGATAATGGCATTTCTCAACATCTGTTTTCATTTAAAATTTCCAAGTTGCCTTTGTGTTTTATTCTGTGGGAGCCACTTGGTAATGATGCCGTTCATACTTATGATGCAGGAGGATAGAAAGTGGCAAGTGGGAGCCAAAACAAAATATTATTAATGAATATTTGCAGCTGCTGGTGGGACTTGGTGAGTATCTGCCAGCACTGGTGACAGAATTCATCTTGTAAAATGTACCTGTGATAAATATCAACTAAGAGTAATTAGCAAAGGTTGTTAATTCATGAACGACTTGCACATGAGCCAGCAAGTAATCCGATTTCCACTGGCACTAGAATTTATTTTTCTTTGCACAGCATCCAGGGGACTAATGTCATAAAGTAGCTTTGGTTGCATTGGTCCCCTCTTTTTTCAGCCAATGAAAAGGGAAGGAGAAAAGAATGTATAGACTAGAACAGTGATGGCAAACCCTATGGCATGGGTACCAAAGATGGCATGCAGAGCACTCTGTGGGCACATAGCCATCCCCCCCACCCCGAGTTCATTACTAGAAAGGAAAAGAGACTGGGCAGAGCTGCTGCCCTCTCCCTCTCCACAGAGCTTGATGACATTTTTTCTCATCCCCCACCCCTGTGGACAGGAGCCCAGTGGGGGAGCACAGGGGTAAGGTGGGAGGCTCTCAGGTGGCATGATGGGAGACTCACAGGCAGCAGAGCTGGAGGGGAGTAGAGCACTCAGGCCACTCCCCTCTCCCTTTCTATACTCATCAAGGACATTCCTCACTTCACCCACCCCTCTGCCCAGAAGCCCAGTGGGAGCACTTTTTCTCCTTTTTCTCTTCCCTGTGTAGGGTAAAGGGGGGGTAGACAGGGTGTGCCCAGAACTTGACAGGGAGGGCATGGCACTCAGTCTGCGGGGGGGATGGAGGTCCCGGGACAAGGTCTGGCACTCCATCTCTAAAAGGTTCACCTTCACTGGACTAGAACATTATAATGTAGGTTAAAAGGAAGCATTGTATAATTCCCATTCATTCTTTAAGATCCAGCCAAAGCCTCATTTTCTCCATGAAAGACTCCCTCATGTGACCTATCAGTCATTACTGTATAGCACTGTTTCTGTTTTTTTTTCCCAGTAATCTTGCCCCTTGTTTAAGCAACCTGGTGGCCCTCTGCTCCTAGAGGTTTACCATATTAATATGAAACTCAGTATAGAGACCTAATTGTCATTACCCACTACAACTCAGAATTCCTGAGCTAAAGAGATTCTCCAACCTTAGCATCCCTGGAAGCTGAGATGACAGGTCAATGGGCCACTTTTCCCAGTGAGTGCTAAGATTTTGCATGATATCACTGCCTGAGAAGAGTGGGGAGGAAAGGAAGATAAGAAACTGAGGATACCTGTCATGGGAAAGGGAAGGAGGGATGTGACTGTGAAGGAAGAAAGGGGCAAGAAAGGAGGAGCAAGGGACATGGAAGATGAAATAAACTGCTCATTCTGAGACTTTCAGCACATTAGTGTACTGTAACCAAAAGACTCTGCCTCAGATGTCCCCAGCAAGGCCCAGAGAGCTTCAAAGTCCAGCAGAGACAGACAGACAGACAGAGACTAAGAGAAAGGGAGAGGGGACTAGAAGTCCTACAGGGAAGGATGTCTTTCTTAAGAAAGCAGTTATTATTAACTTTGATTTACCCCATGCCAGATTTCCATAATTCACAAGTGGAAAAAAAAACTCAAGTCACTCAATTCAACCTTCTTGTTTTATAGAATAGGAAATAGATCCAAAAAAGTCATTTGCCCAGGCTTTCACAGGTAGCTAGATGGCTTTCAACCCAACAATTTGAGGCAGGTTGCCAACAGTGGAAATGCCCAAAGAATTCTAGAGCTTCTATGTGCTTGTTGCTCTACCTGGGGGTTAAATAAGGAGCCTTTGGAGGGACTAAGGAAGAAACGAACCCTTTCCTCACTGGTTCCTCTTTTCCTTCCTCCCATCCCTTGGCCAGAAACATTATTGCTTTTAAAGGTGTTTTAAAATGACAGTAAAATAAATGGGAACCTGTTTTGAAAAAAGTCACTCCCCTTACTCCTGAGCCCAGGTTGAGCCCACAGGGAACTTAAAAATGATTTAGAATGACCCACTCATTTTAAAAATTAGTTGCCGAAATCTAGGATTTGATCCCGTCTGCTGATTCTAAATCTAACATCTTTCTCCTACATATTGCGTAGAAATAAAAGGTAGCAGTTAAGACTTGGAGTGGTGAAGCCAGAGCTAGAACTAAACAAAAGTAAGAAGTAGAAGAAATTTGGTATTCCCAACCCCCTGGGAATGAAGGTGATCTCTTATAACTTAACATGTGACCCTTCTGAGAGGTATTTTAAAAGGGATTACTGTAGACAAACAAGTCTCATTCCTAAGGGAGGGAATGAATGAATGCTTTGTGCACCATCTCTAAAAGGTGGCTGACCCCTGTTCTATGGCTTCCTTGCTAAGATTATATCTGTAAACACACTGAAAAATTGACTGTATGGATAATGGGTGAAGGGAATGAGTACAAGCCACCCTGCACTAGCCAGTTCTTAGTCTGGCCTCCAGAACACAGAAACCTTGCCCTCTGGATTGTTTTCTGAGTTTGTCTGAAGTGGCCACAGCTGCATCGTTTCTCCTGAAGCCAGCCCATTATTTTTGCTGCCCAAGCAGCTGTTTTGTGAAGTGTCCATTTACCCCCCAGCAGAAACAACTCCATCACCCTTTGGAAGAGAGCCAGGGTGAACAAACAGGGAGCCCAAAATCAAGAGTTTCCAAGAAGCTCAAATGGGGGGGGGGGGAGAAAAATGCTTTGCATTGAGGCAGTTTCTATTAAGGAGGAAATCTTTCTATTAGCATTGGGAGAAGGGAGTGACTTTGTTTTTCTCTTTTTTTAATTATCTAAAAAACTTAAGAATGGGAACTAGACCTAGGATCCCATTTTGTTCTAACCTCCACTGGCAGAGGGAGTGGCTTTACCTTCTTTCAGTGGAGGTTAGAACTTTTTCAATTGTAAAGCCTTAGAGGGTTGCCTAAAGCACTGAGAGAGATTAAATAACTTTTCCAGAGTTCGAGTCAATATGTTTTAGAGTCTGACTTTGACTTTGGCACCCAATCTATATCTTCAATGCTATGCCAATTCTATAATACAACCTAATTATGAGGAATGTTTTTCCCCTTTAAAATTTATTTATTTAATACATTTATTTATTTTTACCAACTACATGTAATAACAAACTTCCACATAAATTTTCCAAAATTATATGATCCAAATTGTCTCCCTCCTTTCTTCCCTCCCTGCTCCCAGAGTTGGCAAGCAATTCAATCTGGGTTATACATGTATTATCATGCAAAACATATTGCCATATTATTCATTTTGTAAGTGAATAATCTTATAAAACCAAACTCCCAAACATATACCCAAATAAACAAGTGAAAGATCATATGTTTTCATCTGCATTTCTACTTCAACAGTTCTTTCTCTGGAGGTGGAAAGCATTCTTTTTCATAAGTTTCTCACAATTGTTCTGGATCATTGTATTGCTGATAGTAACTAAGTCTATCACATTTGATTGGTCCACAATATTGCTGTTACTCTGTACAATGTTTTCTGGTTCTGCTTATTTGATTTTGCATCTGATGTTTTCTGATTCTGCTTATTTCACCTTGCATCAGTTTATGTAGTTCTTTTCAGCTCTTTCTGAAATCATCCTGTTCTTCATTCCTTATAGCACAATAGTATTCCATCACCATAATTTACCATAATTTGTTCAGCCGTTCTTCAATCGAAGGACATCCTTTTAGTTTCCAATTCTTTGCCACCACAAAATGAGCAGCTATCAATATTTTTGTATAATCAGGTCCTTTCTCTTTTTTTATCTCTTTGGGATACAGACGTAGTAGTGATATTACTGGATCAAAGGGTATGCATTGCTTTATAGTCCTTTGGGCATAACTCCAAATTGCATGAGGAAATGTTATGGCTCCAGATATATATTCTTAAAGCATCTTAGTGGCAAAGTGTAGAGAATTGCAAAAAGAGACAATTTATAGGGAAGTTTTCCTCCTCTTCTTGAGCCTAGTGATCCCCTCATTTTACAGATGCATCACTGGAATTTCCCAAAGAAGGAAAATGAGTTACCCAAACTTAGTGATAGCCAAAAATCCAACCCAGGCCTTTAAATGTCACACCCATTGCTCTCTGTTATACTAACTTCAGTGTGATTGGGCATAAAATCAAGATATTGGCGTAGCTCCTAAACAATAGCAAATAAGTTCTTGGGCAGAAAGACCTTATGTGGCAGAGCAAAATAGTTTCTAACATAAAAAAGTTCTTATGAAAATATTTTGTTGTGAGGAAACAAGTTTTAGCCAAGGTTTTATCCATTCAGTATGGGCAAATCCAGTTTGTCCTCATCCAAATTCTTTGCTTGGCATTATGGAACCATGTGTCTACAGTTTGGTAAAGATGATGATAGGGGCAGCCAGGTGGCTCAGTGGACAGAATGCTCAGCCTGGTGTCAGAAGGACCTGAATTCAAATCAAGCCCCAAACACTTCCTAGCTGTGTGATCCTGCACAGTTTTTCAGCTCTTACAACTGTTGTGCCTTGGAACCAAGATTTAGTATCAATTCTAAGGTAAGGTTTAAAAAAATGGTGATATAATAATGAAATTTCATAACAGCAAACCAAAGCACACAGCTGTATAGTGAAACCAAGTTCTATATTGAATGATATCTCCCAACACTTCATACATGAGTAGGAATGATATTAAAAGAAATTGGAGGGAACGAAATTCAAGGAGAGAAAAAAATGATGATTCAAAGGCTAGGGAAACAGAGGTGCAGAATGGTTGAGAAGAGCTATATAAACCTATCTACTGCTTTGTAGAAAGATGACTAGAGAAAGAAAATCAAGTGAGATAGCAACCCTCATAAAGATTTGTCTGTCAGCTCAAACTAGTAATACAAAAGAAGAAAAGAAATGATGGAAGGAAACCTCAGCTAAATGAAGGATACATAAAGCCAATAAGGCTATAAGTAGGGTGGGGTAACTAGAGAATTGTCCAGGACACTAAATTGAAATAGAACCAATTTTACACTATTTTCAACTAGTTGGTAAAAATAATTAGTTAAATTAATAAACTAGCAGATTGGAATCCCATAATAAACTTGTCCCCTGTTCTGCCTCACTCTAGTATCCCAAGATCTCTGTCTCTCCATGACCAAGTAGAACTCTACTTAATAACTAAGGTCACCTTTTATGTCAGTTGGCACCCAAGAACATTTTATGGTTCTTTCCCAAGTCTTAAAAATTTCTTGTTATGTCTCAGAAAGAAAGTATATTGTAATGACATAGTGGTCACTACAGACTGGTCAATCTATTGGATGGTCCCTCATTTGTCTAACAATCCCCCAAAGTAAGGTGGGAGGGGTTGTCAAGTAGATAACTCAGCAAAGATTCTGGCAGAACAAAATAGAGTGCATTCCCAAAGGGGTATACTGGAAAGTATGCAAGAATGGTAATCAAAAGACTTAGGTTTTAGTCCAAGGCCTGTCATTGACTAACAGTGTAACCATATGGAAATTGTTTTACATTTCTGAGTTTCTATAAATATGTGGTATAATGGAAAAAAACTTGGATCTGGAGTCATAGGACCCAGGTTCCAAACTGACCCTTACTATAACATGACCTTTTTGTTCTCTAAATTATAAAATGAGACAGCTGGGATAGATAATCTGGAAGGTTTCTTGCAGCTCTAACTCTGGTTCTGTGACCTTAGACCTTAGATAATATTTAATGTTTTCTTTCCAGCTCTAACATTCACTGATGATCTTATATCTTTTTCAAATTTTTATTGATCTCCTTAAAAAGTGGTAAAATTGTTATCCCATATATCAGAGGGCGTACCTGGGGAACTAATAGTTTCTTAGCTTTGAGGAATGAGAGGAGAAACTAGTCTAATATATAATAAGGTGCTCTGGGTTGCATTAGTTTACCTCTGAGGTCCTATCTAACTCTTAAAATTCTAAGATTGTATGATTCTAAGCCTCCCAGACTTATTTCCTTATATCTGCTATTCAGTGCAAAGAAAGAGCTCATTGTCTGAAGCAAGATGAATAATTCTGGGGAAATCTTCATTGGAAATCCAGACACCCTAGCTAGAACATATTCTGCAAAGGACATCTTGTTTTTCTAAGCTGTGTCTCTAGCCCTCCACCTATGTCTTCATGGCTATTTTCTAGGATTCAGTTCTTGTCATTCACTTTGCATAAGCAAACAGTCAGGATGAGGAATCCTTTTGTTTCTCCTTCCTTTCCCTCCTGCAGAGCCACTGGGGCTGCTCTGATAACCAAGAACCCAGTTTTGACAGCTAGGTGCCAAGAGGAGACCTGAGCTTCCATTCCCAGCCCTGTCCCTGTGGGCAATCCTCACTGAGCAAAAAGAGTTTGCCAGGATCAGCATGAAAAGGGAAAACAATTTGTTCAGGGGCCCTGGAGTCAGATACACGTGGTACACTAGGCTTGTGGGGTTTTTCAGCTTTAATCATATCAAGTTGATCTTATTTTGAGAGATGTGCACGGCAGGTAGTTCCAGCTAGACAAGCTTCTGGCTTTCACCTGGTCTCTGCCCAAGATAACCAACCTTTTTGAGACCTCATGTCACTTCATGTGAATGGGCAAGATTTGTGGATCAAGTGGTCAGAATCTTCCCATTTGCACCCCTCCCAAAATATGACAAGGTAAGTAAGAAGGATTTTGTTTTCCTTTCAGGCTTTTCAGGGTTTATATTTCCCTTCTCCTTTGTTACCACCACCATCTTGGTTGTCTGTCTCACTTTTTTGGAGAATTAATTTGTTGTCTCTCAAAAGGTGGCAGACAGATAGCTCTGGAGACTGATTTCCTCCTATTTATCCAAAGCCTATACCTGCCAGTGACAAAGTGCTCTCCCCATTGTAAGGTCCCACCAATGAGACCAACCAGACTCAGAAGAGAAATAGTTTCTTTTCTCTGTGGAACTCAGAGCACTTTAGAAATATGAGCTAATTTGGGGTTCATTTTGCCTTGAATTCAAAATACCCCCAAGTTCCCTGTAGGACTCAAATTTCCAAAACAACTTGTTTTAACATGGGGATCAGTTTCTGTAGCTGGGATCAGAAGAATGCAGGTGATCAGCAACATGAGCCTTTTCTAATGCCAAAACATCATAGCTAGAAGTTCTTGTGTCTTGAAATTTGATCCCTCATCTCAGAAATAATGCCTTTTTTCCCCAAAAGGTTAAATGACTTAGGACATGCTCTTGAGAACTTTTATCCAGAATCACATTATTTCAGAGTAGAAAGGCACCTCATTTCCCATCTAGGATCCCACTTAGACTCAGGGATTCTAGGGATTGAAGGGACTTCTGAGCTAATCCATTGTACTTCCCTCATTTTGCAGAAGAAGAAACTGAAGTCCAGAGAAGTGACTTGCCCAGATCTCTCTCTCTCTCTCTCTCTCTCTCTCTCTCTCTCTCTCTCTCTCTCTCTCTCTCTCACACACACACACACACACACACACACACACACACACTTTTACAAATGCCATTATCAAATTCTATTTAATTTTCCATGACTATTTCAGGGCAATCAGGAACCTGCTATTCTTGATAATAAATCATAAGACATTGTCTTATATAATATGACAAAATAAAGATAAGTCAAAATAAAACAAAGATAATGAGTCATAAGATATTGAAGGTTGAGTCATGTAACATCAACAGAGAAGTCCAGACAAATTCCCATGAAACCAGGTCACTGGGCAAAACATTTAGGTCCATGGCTACTTGCCATTTTCCCATGTGATGTCACTGACATGAATAGAATTAAGAAATAGAAAAATATATAGTACAAAGAACATAGAAATAGGAATCAGTGGATTAGGACTCCAGGCCTAGCTCTGCCATCTCATTAGCCTTTTGACCTTAAGCAAGACAGTTATTGATTTTATTTTTTCCTTTTTTTATTATGTGCATACTATGTACAAATCACTAAGGTAAGTAATAATACATATGATAAAAATCTTATCTTCAAGGAGCTCATAGTCTAATAGGAATGATGAGACATACTCCAATATATCAGTGGATTCATAATCTCAAGAATGTGGGCACTCTTTCTGACTACTTATACCTTCTTATCCTTTTAAATTCTTCTCCATATTTTCCCATAAATTGTCTGTAAACAATGTGGCCATCCTGGTAAAGGACTTCATCTTGTGTTTGTTTTTAAAAACCCTTACTTTCTGTCTTAGAATCAATACTAAGTATCAGTTCCAAAGCAGAAGAGTGGTAAGGGCTAGAGATTGGGGATTAAGTGACTTGTCCAGGGTCACACAGCTAGGAAGTATCTGATGTCAAATTTCAACTCAGGCCCTCTCTATCCACTGAGACACCTAGATGCCTCCATATTGGGGTTTTTTTTACAAATCCCTACATACCAACATAGCACTTCTGCTGCCATTTGTTATCCCATAATCTTCATATATGATAAGGTGTATATATATATAATATAACTATATATAAAAATATAATAAACAATTAAACATGTGGCAAATGCAAAAGAGGGAAAATATATGAAGTTTCTCTCTGGGTTTCCCCAAATGAACGGGTCAGAGTAAATGATCTCTAAACTATCTTCCATTGTTTAATTCTAGGAATTAACTCTGTGACCATAAAACAGGCAGAAAAATATAACAGAAAGAATACTGTTCACAACATGACAAACATGGAAATCTAGTGCATTAGATAGCACATGTACAACCTATATCATATTATATACCTGCTGTTTTGGGGAGGGAGAGGGGTAGGAAAGAGAGAAAACACAAATTCTAAAATATCAGAAAATGATTATTAAAATTGTATCTACATATAATGTGGAAAAATATAAAATGGAAAAAAGAAAGAGTGATGGATTTGGAATTAGAGGATCTGAGTTTGAATCTTGAGTCTGCCCCTAGACAAATCATTTCAACTTTCTGGTCTCCATCCTTTTATCTGTAGAATGAGGGGACTGAACTAGATGGTTGCTGAGGACCATATGGAGCTCTATGGAGCTGTTTTCAGCAGAAGTTGGTAGGCTGTCCCATCAGTCCCTGGGCAAAGACCCATTGAGTAAACAATACCCCCAAATAATCTTGCTTTCTTTGGGTGAATATCTGTTAAGCAGTGAGTTCGGGAGGAAGCTCCCTTCCTACGGATTGCTTGGGACCTCTGGAGAAATAATCATCCCTTCACCTTCTTTCCCTCCTTCACTTTCCTCTCTCTGGCCTGTATAACAGTTGGCTTCAGGAGAATAAAAAGAGCACTTTTCCCAGAGGAAGGTCTCCGGCTACAGTCGGACATAGCCTTGACAGTTACCACATGAGTCTCTTCCCCCGGCGCAGATGTCATTCCGAGGTGAAGTCAAAAACCACTTTGCTTGCTCACCAACCCGTGAAAATGTAATTTTCCACCAGGTTCACCAATGGTGAAAAGTTTCTGGTCCCCCTCACTCCCCAAACTGCTCTAACCCTAACAAAGGGAAGAAAAATCTTGTCTGGAAAGCCCCTCTGAGATTGCTCTGTTATCAGTCCCCAGGAATTGAAGAAACAACATTTCTCATATCCAGTAAAGCCTTCAGATAATGAACTCTGAGATAAGGGAACTCCATTCAGAATGAAGCCACAAATTGTTCCAGTACATCAACCCTTTCAGTCCCAAGGGAGGTGAAAAGAGGACACGTTGGATCTCATTTGAAATCTCTTGAATTTCTATCATGCTTCTTTCTCTTCCAAGGAGTTCAAAATGCATCTCATACAATATTTTCTTCTCACTACACCCCAACATAAACCCGCAAGCAAGTTGCTTTCTTCCCCCCTCGCAGTCCATGTTCATTCCAGCCTCCAATCCTTTGTTTAGGCTTTCCTCTAAAACTCTGACTCATTTTCTCCTCATCTGCTCAAATTCTACCCAGCCTCGAAGACCTTGCTCCAATCCTACTGGCTACATGAAACCTTCCCTGATTATTACAAACTACACTGTTCTCTGACACTCTATAGAAGTGGTGCCAATCAATCATTCAATCAATATTTATTAAGTACCTCCTACTGTATATCAGACACTAAGAATAAAAAAGGTGGCAAAATATAAGTCCTGCCCTCAAGAAGCTCACAATCTAACAAACTCAAGTAGAAAGGGATCTCTGTACAAGTTAACATTATATTGTTTTGTATTTTTATTTATTTTGTAAATATTTTCTAATTACTTTTTAAAACCCTTACTTTCTGTCTTGGTTCTAAGGTAGAAGAATACTAAGGGCTAAGCAATGAGTGTTAAGTGACTTGCCCAAAGTCACACATCTAGGAAATAAATATCTGAGGTCTCATTCAAACCCAGGACCTCCAGTCTCCAGGTCTGGCTCTGTATCCAGAGTCAGCTAACTACCCTCTTTCCAAAATTATATTTTAATTTAATTGGCACTGCAACTATGGAGTTTTGAGGCGGGCTGGGAGCTTGATACCTCTGTCATAGCACTTGTTTCTACATTACAATTTAGCATTTACATTTAAACTTCCAGTAACATTTTCTAATTGTCATGTTTGTTTGATTATTTCCCTCCAACTAGGTTGTGAATCTGTGGTAGGGATCACATTTCATACATTTTTTCTCTAGTATTTTCCACAGCAATTAGCAGCGTTGGGTACAGTGGTACAGTGGAAAGGGAATAAGACTTGAACACAAAAGATTGTTTTCTATCCTGAACTCTACATTTCCTAGCCCAGTTAGCATCTCTTAGAATCAATTTTCTTATCTATAAAATGGAGCTAATAATTCACATACTACTGATCTTCTAGAACTGTTGTAAGAAAAGTAAGCTTTCAAAAAGTGCAGAAATATGAGCTATTGTTCTAATAAATACATCTTAATGGAGTGATTTAATTTATCCTCAGGATAGTTTGGTGATGGCAAAAATAAATCATAGATTTAGAGCTGGAAGGAGCCTCAGAGACCATCTAGTCCAACTCTCCTCATCTTAAAGATGAGGAAATGCAGACCCAGAGAATTTAAGTAAATTGCCCAAATTCACACAGGTAGTATTAAACAGGGCAGTTGAACCAAGGCCCTCTGACTCCAGGGTCAGCTCTCATTCCATTGGATTACTCTGCCTCTTAGGCATGGATGGAAAGTTTCATTCTGAGGCACAGGTCAGTTAATAAACATGGCCAGCATCATACAGTAATTATGTCCATTGTCTATTTGAAACCGAAACTCAGCTTTAACTGCCTCCAAGGGGTTTAGTGCTCTTTTGGTCAGCTGATGCTGCCTATATATTTTCTTAAGGAGTTCACAGTAATGAGCAATGTGATTCATTGTCTCTGGGCTGCTGAAAGCACATAAAGGATGCATCCCCTAATCAAGGTCAGCAGTGGTCTGAGGAAGTACACCCAGTGTCTCTGTTCTCATCCAAATGATAGGATCATAGTTTTCCCTGAGCCCAGATTTTCAGATTGTTGGTTTCTGCATTTAGAACAGCCTGGAAGCTTTTTGAGTTTTCTCCTAAGCAAACACCCCTTCTTTGCAAACTACAAAGGCATCTTTGAGTCTTCAAGTCAGTCTTCCAAAGATTTGGTCCTGCCCAGCGAGACCCTGACAACCAAGGAGAATTGTTGGAGGTTGCCATAATTGGCATTGCTACATGGGTCTAATTGGAAAGCTGCCTGGAAGCCCCAGCTATCATTTCTGCCAATGACAAATGGAAGGAAGGAGCAGCCTCCTACATAGTGGGCTCACCCACTCCTGTTCTTCCACACCTCATTATGCCTCTATACTGTCTGAGAAATTAATATCCTTATTGTTTTTGTTTTTGTTAGCTGGGTTTGGTGATGGCAAGTTGTTGCCTTATGACTATTTCTTTATCACCATTCTTTGGGCTCAGTATCTTTGGGTTAGTCATAGGTAGAGAGAATGAAAGCAATCCAGGCAATATGTAACTCAGGGTTAGCTATTTCAAAGTTTGGTGGCTTCCTGCCATTTGTGCCCAAAAGTTGTGTGCCAGCCCTGGCCACTTGGCAAAACAGACCATGGCTGCTATCATCTCCTCTGCTCTTTCTCAGCTTTTGCCTTCATGGTAGGCATCTGACTCTCCTTCTTGCCCAGCTCTTATTACTAATGGAATGGACTTGAAAAGTTGAAGGCACTCTGAGTTCCACATCATGGGGACTGCCAGTGACATCTGACTTTTTAAAAGGTGTAATTCAAATTCATTTCTGTGTAGTGGAAACCTGAGTTAGCATGATCTGCCAAAAGAAGCCCTGAACTAAGAGGCAAGGAACCTGGAGCTGTACCTGGGCAAGTCACTTTATCTGTCTGAATTTCAGTTTACCCATCTGTAAAATAGGTGGGAAGGATTTCTACTAGATAATCTCTAAATCTCCTTCTGGCTTTACCACTTTATGATTCTGTATTGCTGGTCTAAAATGAACTCTTCTCTTTTCTCCCTATCCTACTTCTTATGGCATGCTATCCAAAGATAAGTATGACCTCTTGGGGAAATGAATAATTTCTTATTATATTCTAATAAGCTCTTGGTCCCAAAATCAGATAATGAAATATATTCTCACCCTATCGACTGACAGGTGGGGACTACATAGGCAGAATGAAGTATGTGTTATCAGATATCACCATTTTATCAATTGGATTTTTAAAATTTGTTACAGGTTAGGATTCTTTCCCAGGTATGAGGTCAGGGAGCAAGTTATACCTAAAAATGACTATAATATAAAAACAAAAGTCATCGATAAACATTTTTGAAGAAAATGAATGCATGACCATCCTCATGATTCTCAGAAAATGGATAACAAATAATGAGAGGAAATGAGGAAGAACCAGTATCAGAAATAGTGATGATAGGATACGACTTACATATATAATATATATATTTTTAAACCCTTAACTTCTGTGTATTGGCTCCTAGGTGGAAGAGTGGTAAGGGTGGGCAAGGGGGTCAAATGACTTGCCCAGGGTCACGTAGCTGGGAAGTATCTGAGGCCGGATTTGAACCTAGGACCTCCCGTCTCTAGGCCTGACTCTCAATCCACTGAGCTACCCAGCTGCCCCTATAATATTTTTAAATGTACAAAGTTCTTTACAAATATATATTACCTAATTCGAGTTCTTTACAAGTCAATACTAAAGATGCTATATTATCCTTATTTTGCAAGTAAAGAAACGGAGGCTGAAAGAGATTAAATGACTTACTTGTCACATAACCAGTAAAAGGCAGGGATGGGATTTACATTCAGGTCTTTCTGATTCCAAAGCCCATACTATCTCCACTGCACCACTTAAAAAAAAAATTAAATCCAGGCATAGTATATTCAAGAAACCATAGGGTAGCAGCTTAGCTTTGCATTGAATTGCCTAGAGATTACCTTTCAAAATAGGTATTTATTACTTAATAATTTTCCCAAGCCTTCAAATAAGTACAGATATTTACCAGCAGTGCCCCCTACCATGCTCATATTGTTTTAAAACAGTTCACACATCAAACAAGCCAAAATCAAACCACACCTTGTATATATATAAAGTGGATACAGCCTTGCTTGTATGTCTCCCCCATTAGAATTTGAACTCCCCGAGGACGAGTTGTATTTTCTTTATATCCTGTTCCATGCTGCCATCCTCTACATAACAATCCCCAATGCTTAGCACGGTACTAGATACAAAGTAAGCATTTAATAAATGTTAGCTAATGTTGCTTATAATGACTCAAACTTCCTAAAGAATTATTTACCTTTGGTTAAGTGAGATAGAAGAATGATCTAGATATTTCTTTTCTCTTTTCTCTCTGTCAGTTACCAAGTTATGGAAATCTTATTCTGTTTCACCTGACTAGTTGGCTGAATTCCTTACTATTCAGCTCCTGGCCTTCAGAATGAGCTTTGCATGCTGATCTTTGTCAAATCTTTCTGCCCACCTAAGAGAGTCATGCCACTTGTCTACTAAGCCAAATCGTCCTTTGAAAGATTTCTAACACCTTAATCAGAATTGATCCGTGCTTCTGGACATCACAGAGATGGTCCTTAATCAACTTGGGCTGTTTCAAGCCTCTTTCCTCTGAAGTTTTAATTCTCAAGAATACCAAGGACATTGATTGGAAAACCGACTCACCCACTAAAGATATGTGGATGATTCTAGAAAGTGCCCACTTAGGGGAGGGTGGGCAAAGGTGGCCTAGAAAGAAAGGAAGACAAGAGCACTACTCTGGCCTTGGATGCCCTTTGGACCATAAGTGTGAGTGAGTGAGGTGATTAATGGGGATCCTATGCCCAACAAATCCAGAATTGGCTTTCTCTGAGGCATTTTGTTGCCACTTCCTGGGAATTTGAAAGAAATTTGAAGGAAAAATGGGAATTTGAAGGAAATTTGAAGAAAAAAATGAAAAGAGTGAACCAGAGGAATACTAAATAGCTTAAATTTGCCTGGATCTTCAACATGAATTTCACGAAAACATTAGATTTTGGCCAAGTGTCATAGATGCCTCATTCCCCAGTCCCTCATTAGAACAAACAAAAGAGCATCATGCCCACCTTCGTCCTCACCCCCCAGAAACCCATGAAGTCAGAAGAGCTATTTGCTGTTCCAATGCTTTCTGGGTCCTAATTCTGTGTGTGAATGCTGTCATCATAAATCTTTTTTAGAGTATTCCTAACCTCCATCACCTTACTTCCACATTCTGTATCCTTCCTCCCTGGAAACCTAACCCCTGATTTAATCTCTCCCCTTTCCAGAAAGCTATGCAAAAGTAATCATTTTCAGACCAATGTGAGTTATTTATCTCCTCTGCTCTTCTCTTCCTCTGGTTTCCTTATGTGGATTGATTGGTTCTCTATAATTTACTATGGTAACTGGCTAATATCTATGGACCAGTAGTTTGCTTTTTCCCTCTTCCTTTATTAGTTTAAATGGAGTATCCTTCTCTCTGCCCAGGCTTCTTTCTCACTCCCATAATTATACGCCTTTTACCTTTGCCTTGTTCTCTAATGCAGCCAGTACTCCTTTACATCAAGTAACATGTTCTCTTTAAATGCTTTTGATTCTATCCAGTATATCTGCATTTGTTGAGCAAAGCTTGCTAGGCTGCTTCTTTTAGGGGCTGAGATGGTGATTAGAAGGAATGTGGTTTTTCAATAAATCACATATTTCCCTTCCTAGAATTTGTTTCCTGAACAATCACTGATTACAGTGAACCTCCTGCCAGTATTCCAGTGGAGCCTCAGATTTTACACTTGGGTTACAATTAGTTTTCTAGAGGGAGGCAATGAAGAGAAGAAGAGTTTTAAGGGATTCACTGACCACTTAGAAAGACTTTGTCCTTCGATGGAAGTGTACTTAGAATGGGCTTAAACGTCAGCTGAAAGGAGCATGACACAGGAATAACCTTGCCCGATAGAATCAGTGTCAGAGGCAGATGTCAGTTCAAAATAACAAAGAAGTTTCCAAAGAGTAGCCTGTTATGGGTTCTCCATCCCGGAAAGCTTCCAGTCAGAGACCAGATGATCAATGGGAGTGTCAAAGAGACATTTTCTATGTGGGTATGGATTGGACTAATGATCACAAAAAAATAGAGTGGGCTATCTCAGGAAGTAGAATGTTCTCTATTATTGGAGGTCTTCCATAAGACATAAGATGACCATTTTGGGGGAAAATTGTAAAGAGGATTCATGCTTCAGGTATGAGATGGACTGACCTTTGAAGTCCCATCCAACTCTCTGATTATGTGCTTCTATCACAAAGACCTAGTTGCATTGCAGATGAACATTCCAAGTCATCTCTTAATATACCTGATACCAAATGGGGCACCCAGGAGCAAGATGAGATGAAAAAGACCCCTCATCTCATTTCTGAATACAATAGATATCATAGTTCTCTTGTCATGTGAAACAATGAACTCCTCACTCTACAACAAGACAAATGAAAAAAGAAATCTCAAAAATGAGAGTAACAAACAATTCGCCTCCAGTCTAGGCAATTTTAGGATAATTGAGCTAACATGCTTTTGAATTTTAATGAATAAATGCTGTTCCTATTTGTTTTTTTACCTACTTTCTAATTTTAACAAGGAGGCGCTAGAGATAATTACTAAACCCCTATATTTATAGAAAACTGCATCCTTCATAAGAATCCAGCGGGGCAATTATCTCCATACTGTATGTGCTGTTTTCCTATAAATGTTGGAAATTCAATAATTATCACTGAACGAGCTGTGACATTTTGAATGTAGATACATAATAATGAAAGAGGTCATTTATTCATTAACATTCATAACACACTCTCATTCCTACTCTTCTCTGATGGATGAACTCAGCTTTGGGTTGTGTGAAAACTTTATTTGAGCCAATTAAAATTCTATCTTTTTGATAAAAAATCAAGAGACTCAAAGAGTACCTTGTATCATAGAACAACCAAATGAGAAAAGCTATGTAACGCAAACTCCCTTCTCCTCATCTTCCACTCCTCAAAATGCTCTACTTGATTCTCAGAGAATCTCTATGGCGCAGTTAAAACATGATGCAAGAAATATAACCTATTATGTGCTGTTATGAAGATGGGATGTGGCTTGTTCTTCATGATAGTGGAGAAGTATATGCTAAAGCTAGAAGAAAAGTTGTTGTTCAATCTAAGAACAAATGAATGAATTAATGTGATAGTTAAGTAATGCAAAATTGAGCCTCTCTTTATCCAATGATATTTTATAGCAAATGTTAATTCTCTGAAATGTATATATAGTCCAGGGAAAAATATCTCTCCTCATGTCTTTAGTCTTACGATTGTGTGGCTCGAGTCTTAAGGACCTTGTTTGGTCCTACCACTGGCTCATTATCAAAAACAACAGAACTCAGTTTCTCTATCTAAAGCAGAGATTCTTATTCTAGGATCCATGAATCTTTAAAAATATTTTCATAAGTATAGTTCAATATAATATATTTCCTCTGTAATCTTACCTATTTTATTTTATGCATTTAAAAACATTATTTTGATAAGGAATCCACACACTTCACTAACTGCAAAAGAAGTTGCTGATGGAAAAAAAAGAAAGAAAGAAAGAGAGAGAGAGAGAGAGAGAGAGAGAGAGAGAGAGAGAGAGAGAGAGAGAGAGAGAGAGAGAGAGAGAGG
>NC_058132.1:162123056-162248560 GCF_016433145.1 Gracilinanus agilis
GAAGGAAGGAAGGAAGGAAGGAAGGAAGGAAGGAAGGAAGGAAGGACCTCTGCTTTAAACCCTTCTTGATTATGGTAAATGTCAATCAAAATCATTATTAGGTTATCAAAGAGGTCAATATCCAACAGGGTACCTTTCACAATCTTCCTTTGAACAAAATTCCTATCCATTTTAGTGGAAGTCATGTGGGTATGCTCTCAGGGTAACATTTTGGACCAGATTTGTTTTTCTTTTTTAATTTCTAACTAAAAATATCATCTGTGCAATTTAGATTCTTGATAACAAGACAAAGAACAGCATGCTACAGAAATCAGAGACTCTACCAATTTGTTTCCTTCATACAGAGGTGGCATGAGGTATCTTGGACTAATGAATCTGTTTTTAATTATTTGAAGTTAGTCCCAAAGCCTCATTAATGTCCCTCTCTCCAGTCCTTCACAAGGAGACAAAATTGCAAATGCCTTAATTTCCACAATCTTTTGGAGTCTGAAGATTCTGTCCTTGAACAGTGTATTTTCAGATGCATCAACCCAGCTCAAATGAACTGCTGAATCACTTTCATTGTTTGAACCACCTTCTCAGCTCCACAGTTGCTATGAGAGAATTGAAAGTACTATCTCAGTAATATCACTCAGCTCACTCTAGTACGACTCAAAGAAAATGCAAGGGGCCTGACACAAGATGAAGTATTCAGGCTCATGATGTATTCCTTCAGTAGGATGTAATATAAAAAGACAGGTCCTAGAGTCAGAGAATCTGGGTTCAAATCTCAAGTCTGCTACTTAAATTTGTTACCTAAACAAATTATTTCTCTCTGAGTTTTGTTTTCTTCTTCTGATGAACTAAAAGATCTCTAAGATCCCTCTCAAATCTAAATTTTATGGTCCTACATTTTCCAAAGAAGTCTGAGTCTAGGCTGATGTGAGCCCTAGTCCTCAGATCATAGGCTGAATAGGGTTGCCATTGATCCCAGATTTCTTTCAAGGTTTCATCTCTCAAAGCAATTGTTTTACTCTCAGGCAACTGAATGGCCATTGCATCCCATCATAACTTCAGAGGTCCCTTCCAACTCTTAAGATTCTGTGCTTCTAATCTAGGGAGATGGCACCAAGCCTGGTAGATAATTAGGAAACCTGGTAGATAACTTAGGAGATAATTGATTTGGTCATGTTCTTTCTTGGTTGAGTAGTGGTTCCAAGGCAGAAAAGTGGTAAGAGCTAAGCAACTGGGGTTAAGTGACTTACCCAGAATCGCACAGCTAGGCAGGGTCTGAGGCCAAATTGGTTAAGTTCTAATACATAAAAGCATATCAGGGACACTACTCCACCAACAGAGGACAGAATACGATCATGCCACTTTATTAAAGGACTCAACTTCCTTTACTCCCTGAAACTTTTATTGCCCATTTATCATATGCAAGGAACTATACTAATCACTGGACATGGTCTCTGTTCTTCCAGGAGCTCACAAGCTAGTGGGAGTTAGAGGTTGGAGGATAAAAAATGTCCATAAATAAGCATAACAAAAAGTAATGTCAAAGGAAATGTATGAGAGGTACAAATAAAGTGCTCTAAAGGTGTAAATTAGGGAAGATACACCCTTGGCAGAAGCATAAAGTCAAGAAAAAACGACAAAGGAAGCTCACGTTGCCTCCCATTATATTACTGTCAGAAAGCCCACAGGTTGGCAGCAAAATCAAGTGGGCTGTTCCTTTTGCTGGAAAATATTAATTACAGGGTGTTGCTACATAGATGTGATCAGGAAGGTCCAGTTTCTTCAGCCTAAGTGAAATTGGAAGAAAGATATTCTTTACCTAAACTAGAACTGTGCTGGAACATATTAGGTTAGGGAGTGTTTCTCAATTAATTTCTTCCACCTCCATCAACATCATTATCACAAATGACATTCATCTAGTACTTTAAGGTTTACAAAATGTTTAAGGCTACAGCTATAAAGAAGGAAGAATATGGGTCCTTGTCTTTCTGTTGCTTACAATGTCAACGGTAAGACTAGTTTAAATAGGAGTAAAATAAATATGGCACTTTTAAGATTATAGGATGATAAGGTTAGAGCTAGAAGGGAACTTAGGGGCTATTGGATTCAATTTCCTCACTATACAGATGAGGAAACTGAGGCTAAGAGAAGTGGCTTGCCTAGGGTCACATAGCTAGTATCTGAGGAAGGATTAAACTTGGGTTTTCCTGACTCCATGCCCAGTATTCCATCCACTGCATCACTTAGCTATATCTGAAAGCCTGAATCTGATGCATGGAACCATCATTGCAGAAACTGGGTTCTGAAATCATTCAGTCCTGAAAGATGGTCTCTTTAACCTTTCCCACTTTCATTAGGCATGATGCATTCCAAAACCTTTGTGCTATGCTCATAGCAGTGCTATAGGGCTAGATTGAAGAACAATTTCTTGTCTATGAATCTAATTCCTATTTGGGTCAGGTCCAGTTATTCAGACTCTGGCCTAATATTCTTTCCAGGGATAGCAAATCTATGATTGCAACAATGTAATGGGCAGGATACTGGACTCAGGAAGATTGGGGTTGAAATACTAGCTATGGGGCTTTGGGCAAGTTATCCTTTTGTGCCTCAGTTTCCCTACCTGTAAAATGAAAGCTTTAACCCAATGGCTTCTAATATTCCTTCTAGTTCTAAATATATGATTCAGTGAAAAAGTAGATACTGTGACTAGTAAGACTCTGATATATGCGGATGTATCTAAGTCAGGCACTAATATAATATATACTTCTAATGATCAAACCCATCATCTGCTTCATTCTATTCATTACTGTGTCCCTCTAAACTGCCTCCCAAACCACTGGCCCTGCAGAGCATCCCAGGATCCCTGCTAAGGCTCTGACAGGTGCATCTAAACCCTCTGCTTCAAAGCTGCTGCTACAATCACATTTTTTAGTCTATCATCAAAGCTCATTTTAAATCAGAGAGACAGTGTGGTATAAGTGGACTGTTCCTAAGAGTGAGTCTGGAGTTCTTAACCTTTTTTTGTGTGACAAGGATCTGTTTGGTAGTCTTGCGAGACCTGTGGGCCCCTCCTTTGAATTATGCTTACAAATACATAAAATAGAAAACATAGGATCATATTGGAATGCAGTTAATCAAAATCTTTTTTAAGTATATTTACAGATTCCGGTTAAGAACCCACATTGTCAATAGTCCAAACAAAGTGGACAGAAGTCAAATAAAAATAAAGTCTTCAGAAGACCAAATTTCCCAGAGTGGCAAAATTTGGGAAAGCTATAATAGCAGCTGATAGTAATTATTTCAATTTAGCACCTTAAGAGCCTTTGGATGTAGCTATTCCAACTAAAGGTCTAGAAACCTGAGGATCAGAGAGGTAATGTCAGAGGCAAGACTAGAACCCAGGATCTTCTAGCTCTATGCCCAGCATGCTATCTACAGTTCCACACTGTCTCTCTGATATAAAATGAGCTTTGATAATAGGATAAAAAATGTGGCCATATAATAGCTTAGGAGCAGGGGGCTTAGATGCCTTTGTCAGAACCTTCGTAGGGATCTCAAGATACTCTGTAGGGCCAGTGGTTTGTGGGGCATGTTGGTGAATAGGATAAAGTAGTTTATGAATTTCATCAGAAGTGCATCATACATTAGTGTTCTGCTTAAGTACATCCACATCCCCCATAATTGTTATGCACGGAGGGGATTTGGGGCCTAAAAGACCTCCAAAGGGATATGACAGAGCTATCTTTTCCTGCCTCTTGGTGGCAGGTCTTGGATTAGAGCAAGGTGGAAACAGCTCATTCTTACTCAGCCCCTCTGATTAATTTGGTGTTTCAGACTCAGTGGCCTGTGAGATATTCATTGCTCTCTGCTATTCCTAACAGATGTCCTTTTTATGAGCCATTACTACTCCTTTCCTTAGGAGCCAATTTCCCCTCCTCAACATAAATGCTGCAGGTACCACCAGTCTGAAATAAGCAGAGCTCATGCCCTCAGCACCCAAGCAAGTACTCCTAAGACTCTCGTCTCATCATTTTTCCTTGTTGTTCCAAACCTCCTTTATGAGACTTCTGCTGACTCCTTAGCTCAACTAGAGGAAAACACACCGTAGGCTGGAAATGCAAGACAATTGAGGGCCGGGGAGGGACCCAACTGGACTTTGGAGATTATGGCAAAGTGCCGTAAACCTGCCGGCCACCAGAGAAGCCTCTCGAACTCTTTGGTCTCTCTGGAAGTCCTCATGTGCAAGCAAAAAGATAATATATGGTAATGAGACCAGTGTTGAGCTGCTGTAAGTTACAACAACCTAACGACGAACTTATCACTGTTTTCTGCTGTTGCTGCATATTCCTGGAATCCTGGCTTGCTGGAGAGGCGTGAATAGGAGATTTATTTTGTATTGTTAGACTGTCAAGGCACTGCAGAGCAACAACTTTCAGATGATAACTTCCTGAGCTTACAGAAGTTGTGAATTACATGCTTTTAGTCCTCTGTGAACAGATGGAGTTGACAGCTCTCTCCCCATCGTCCCTTCACTTCATCACTCTGGTTCCGTGTATGGTCAGTGCCTCAACATTTAGCTGCCCTTCCCAAATCAAACTGGGCTGTTATTAAGAATGACAGAAATCTGTTTGTAGCCATGCAACATACCAGAGCAATTGAACATGCAATCAAGGGAGGAAAGAGCTTTTTTCTTATCTAGGATGCTAGGATGCCTGGCAGTTCAGGCCTCCTGCCTGGAAATTCAAGCAACCTGAAGTTAACTACAAATACCATAGGACTTGGGGATTGGATTGGAGAAGAGAAGAGCATGGGAACATGGATCATGTATTGATGGATTAGGTCTGGGGCACTTTGAAGGATCATTAGATTCTTTAAAGCATCTCAGCTCTATCCTGTTATGTCAGATAACTAACACCCTTGAAAGTGGTACACCCAGCTAGAAAAGAGGATAGCTTTTCCCAGGAAGAGATTTGGCTGGAGTAGCCATATATAGGACAGGAGAGAAAGCACCAGGAGAGCTGGATTCTAGTCTACCTCTTTTCCACTAACTAGCTGTAGAATTTAAGGCAAGCCACTTTTTGCTTGGCCATTAGGAGAAGAACTAAGAATGCAGTCTAGTATTTCCAGAGAAGCGAATTTCTGAACAGTAGGAGGGAATATGTTCTAGCAATTAGAGCTGTCAGAAAGTGGAAAGTGTTGCCTCAAGAGATTATTGGTTGTCCACTTTTTGAAGATCTTTAAGGAGATGCTAGATGGTACTAGAAAAGGAGATTGCTATCCGTACATGGGCTGGAATCTCTGAGGTCCCTTCCAATTTGAGATTCTGAGATTTCTGTGACAACCTCTCTTAGTTGTCTTGTCTGGAAAACAGATACTTTGACACTTGAATGTTCTATGGTCTGATCCAAAAGGGTATTTCCTTCAGTGGTAAAGTTCTTAACCCATACATACCTCTCATTCTATAGAACCCTTTTCCTTTTCCTCCAGGAAATCCTCCAAGGGCATCTAGCCAACATATTTGGTCATTCATTTCTTTGATAATGATATATATATATAATATGTATATTATATATTATTTTATTTATATATATTAGCTTTAAAATATAATATATAAAATATTATATATGTATTTATATATTAGCATTAAAATGACAGCAGGGTAGAGTAATGAATGTTGGAGAGGATGTGGCAAAACTGGGACATTAATGCATTGCTGGTGGAATTGTGAATTGATCCAACCAATCTGGATAGCAATTTGGAACTATGCCCAAAGAGCTTTAAAAAACTATCTGCCTTTTCATCCAGCCACAGTACTGCTGGGATTATATCCCAAAGAGATAATAAGGAAAAAGACTTGTACAAAAACATTTATAACTGCGCTCTTTGTGGTGGCAAAAAGTTGGAAAATGAGAGAATGTCCTTCGATTGGGGAATGACTGAACAAATTGTGGTATCTGTTAGTGATGGAATATTATTGTGCTCAAAGGAATAAAGAATTGGAGGAATTCCATGTGAACTAGAATGACCTCCAGGAATGGGTGCAGAGTGAAAGGAGCAGAACCAGGAGAACATTATACACAGAGGCTGATACATTGTGGTACAATCGAATATAATAAACTTCTCTACTAGCAGCAAAGCAAGGATCCAGAGCAAGGCTGAGGGACTTATGAGAAAGAAAATTAGCCATATTCAGAAGAACTGTGGGAGGAGAAACACAGAAGAAAAACAACTGCTTGAACACATGGGCTGATGGGGATATTATTGGGGATATAGACACTAAATGATAACTCTAGTTCAACTATCAATAATATGGAATTTGGTCTTGATCAATGATACATGTAAAACCCAGTGGAATTATGCATCAGCTAAGGGGGGTTTAGGGGAGTTTGGGGGAGAGGGTTTTTTGTTGTTATTTTATAAATAAAATAAAATAAAAAAGAGGGAAGAAAAAATAATATATTAGCATTAAAATATCCCCCTGAAAAACTTTTGACTATCCTAAGCAATCTTTGGGGGGGGACTATTGAAACAGGCATGCACATTTACATACACACACACAAACACATACACAAAATGATAGTCTTGCCAAAGAAAATGAACAGGTATGTTCAAAACTTGTATTATCGTAGAGTTGCTCATAAAGGCCAAGTTGCTGCCCATTCACGTTTATTATTAGGGGTCCAAACACAAAGGTTGGCTCCTTTCCTGTTTTTTGTATTTTTTTTCCTGAGGCAGCTGAAAACAAAATTGATGTATTTGTTTGGAGAGGGGTAAAGAACAAGAGACTTTGCAAATAGCTATGAGGGGGGGAAAAACAAACAGAATTGGTCCATTTTGGAACCTCCCGACCTTGACAGTGCCCCTCTAATGCTATATAAACATTTGTTTTCAGTATTTAATAAGCTGCCAGCTGACAAATTGGAGAACTTTTTGCAATGGCCCCTTATCTTTCCCAGAACCACTGAGATGGCAAAATATATTCTCTCTCTCAACAATTCACTCTGTATTTGCATGTGGAAATTGGAAAGCAAGTTGTTTTTCTTCGTTTGCATGACAATACCCAGACCCCAAAATACAATTCAGCATTTAATTTGAGATAGTTAAAGAGGAAAGAGAAAGGCCCTGGCCCGTTTGGCTCCTATTTGCAGCTGATGTTTCTGTTGTTATAATTAAAATTGATTTATAAGGCTAAGGACAGAGAATACCTCTTTGTGTAGCGCCTGAGTGAATCCACCAAGTGGGCTGCCTTAGGAGGTCACTGGAAAAAGAAAAAAGAAGAGGGGGAAAAAACCACCCATGTAACAGCACCTTTTGAACAAGGCCTTGACAACTCCTTGGCTGTTAATGTCTTCAAGTGTGTGGCCCTGGTAGTCTTTAGTAGGTAATCAATCAGACTTAGGGGCGCCAGTGGGAACCCCTGTAGAGAACAAGTGGAAACTGCTTCTGGGTCACTGCTTGCTATAAGAGGATTGAAGAACCTCCTAAATCAGAAGGTAAAGCGTTTCCCTTTTAAATAAGGCAACTCAGCCATTGTGAGAAGCCACTGTCTGGTTCAGGGCTGCTATCAGGCTGTATTGAGGCAGTTGGGGGAGTCGGTGGGTCCTCACTGTGACCTCCCTGTGGGGTGACTCCTCCCACAGCCCTCTGAGATGTGTTTGCCCTTTGGTTTTAGTCGTTGGACTGCTCTTTGAGAGGCCAAATGGTCATGTAGTAAAAAGCTGTCCTCAGAGTCCCAAGACTGGGGTGTAACAACCTTTTGCTGCCTCTTGCAAGCAGGGAACCCATGAACAAGTCACATAAACTCCCCCATCCTGAGTTTCCTCAAATGTGAAATGAGGATAATAACACCTACCTGTTGTGAGAGCCAAGTGAAGTAATATATGTACAAATTCTGTTAGCCATAAAGTGCCGAATAATCACCGGCTATTATTATTGTCCATCTTTCCCAGAAGCCCTTTTTTCCTTCTTTATAATCTACAGTTCTTTTTATCCTGGTCCTAGCAAGAGGTTAAAACAAGATGGCCGTGTATCTGAAGAAAATGTCCTCTGGCTGGGTCTGTACAGGCCAGTTCTATGGATCAATGAGGCCAAAATTACATGGGTTTTGAATGACCTGATTATTTCTAGCAAAGTGTGTTTCTTTAGACTGTAATAGCTGGGTAATTGGCATGTATAAACTTAGGCACTAATTTACCCCCAGGAAATTCTTTCTCCTCATTCCCTAACCTATACCCCCCATCTCCTACAAGGAATAGTAAAAACACATTGAAGATATTTCATTTTTCATTTGATCAGAATTATAGCTCTAGAGCTTGAAGGGGCCTTAAAGGCCCTCTAATCCAACCCCCTAATTTTATGGGTAAGGAAACAGATTGTTAGGTAACTTGCCCAAAGTTATATGTGTAGCAAATGACAAAACTCGAATTTGAACTCGGGTCCTGTGACCCCAAAGTTAGCATTCTTTTCACTTTACCCTGCTATCTCCCACCTCAGAGCTGAAAGGGACCTGAGATGTCATTTAATCCATTTCACAGCTGAATCATCTACACCATCCCTAATATCCTTTTGCTTGAAAGACTTTCAGTGTTTCACTTCTTCAGAAAGACCCACTACTTTATATAATTAGTCCATCTACTTTGAGATTGCTGTAATTATTAGGAACTATTTTTCCTTGCAACAAGCCTATATCTTTTCCTTTAGAACTGCCATCCAATTAGAAGTATAGTATAAGTAGTATAGTGGAAAAGTGTATTATAATTAGAGACAGAAGAAATCTAAGTTTAAATCCTGACTCTTTGTTACACTAGTTAAGTAATTTAATCTGTTATTTGGGATAATAATACTTGTGCAGCTTCTGACTGGTACTGGCTGTGTCACCCTGGGGCAAGTCATTTAACATCCTCAAAGGAGTCTCTGAGATCATAATCAATCAACCTGTATTTATTAAGTGCGTACTGTGTTCCCGTCTCTAAGCTGGGTGCTGGAGATACAAATATAATAAATAAAAACCCATACTTCTAAAAATTTTATTATGCTGAGGGCAGCTAGTAATAATAGCTAATAATTTACAGTAATTTATAGTAAATATAAATTTGCATTTATATTCCCTAAACTCCTTACCCCTAATTCAAAATCAGTGTATTAAGAGCCAAGCCTAGAAACAGGAGGTCCTGGGTTCAAATTTGTGTGACCCTGGGTAAGTCACTTAACTCCCATTGCCTAGCCCGTATCACTTTTCTGCCTTCAAACCAATACACAGTTTTGATTTTAAGATGGAAGGTAAGGGTTATTTTTTTAAAAAAGGTTTATATTATGATGGAAAGAATGAGTTGCAGAAAAGATGTTGGTCCTCATCTGTAGAGAAAGTTCTTTACCAGGAGATCCTTACATCAGTGATATTGCAGCCAAAATAACAATAATAGTATTAGTAATAACATATTACCTGCTTCATGCAGTTGTTGGTAGAGTATTATGAATATATGAAATAAACATAACATGCATTTGTGTGAGTTGTTATTATTCTCCAGAACAGAGGTTCTTAATCTAGGGTCCACAGACCATGGATGAATGGATCCGTGAACGGGGATGAGGGAAAAAAAATTACATTTTCATTTTCACTAATGTTTGATTTCCTTTGTATTCTCAATGTATTTTGTTTTATACACTTAGAAATGTGATTCTAAGGAGGCCATAAGCTCCATCAAATTGGAAAGGGGTCCATGACACGCAGAAAAGGATAACAACATCTGCTGTAGAAGAATGTTTTATTTTAGCTGGGTAGTAAGGATGTCGTACCCCGAGTTTGGCAGTATTCCCCCCACTTTGCTCTGACAGTACCCTAATCTCAACTGAGATAGGTAGAGGAGAAGCTTCAATACCATGGGTCCTCAAGAACTAAAGAAGTACCACCAAATATAATAGCTTCCGATAAAGGATGTTGAACAAATATTGTTATCCTCATTTTAATGAGGAGAAAAAGGGCTCAACCAGGGTTTTATCGGAAGGCCAATATTCATGGCTCAATAATTGACTCCTTGTTTTAGATTGAAATAAGATTAAACAGAATGATTAAATGATAAAATGATTAAACAGAAAAAGAACTCAGATTTTCTGATTCGAAGACCAGAGCTCTTTCTACTATACCTGACTAACAATAACAGTAGCAGCAACAACAATAACAGCAACAGCAGCATCAGAAATAACAACAATGATCAGACAGTAATAATAACAGATATTTAACCTGTTAAAGTTTGCAAAGCAAACATACAAATATACATTACACAATTCATTTCATTCAAACCTCTCAATAACTCTCTGAGGCAAGATATGGTTATTATTATCCCAATGGTATATCTGATGAAATTTAGGATTTTAGAGGTTAAATGGCTTGTCTATTTTCACTTAGCTAGGGAAGGTCAAAGGTGGGATTTGATTCCAGTTTATCACGAGGCTAGGTCTAGCACTTTGTCTTCTAGTCATATATACTCATATCATTTGTATCCTTATGGCTCCACTAATCATCTTTGGGACTTCCCAAACCAAAACACCTTTCCCTGACTCCCACTACCTTAGAATGGTTGTTTCTCAATTATTAGGATGTAAATTCCTTTAGGGTAGGGACTACCTTGTACTTATAATCATTGTGCTTACTATTTAGTTAAATGCTTAATAAATAATTTTCTTTCATTAATTAATTCATTCATCCATTTTTTTAGGATTATATAAATACTAGACAAGGGGCAGCTAGGTGGCTCAGTGGATAGAGAGCCAGACCTAGAAAGAGGAGATCCTGGGTTCAAATTTGGCCTCAGTTACATCCCAGTTGTGTGACCCTGGACAATTCCTTTTACCCCAATTGGCTAGTCCTTACCACTTTTAAGCCTTGGAAGCAATATATAATGTCCATTCTAAGACAGAAGGTAAAGGTTTGTTGTTTTGTTTTTTTTTTTAATGCTATACGAGATCTGAAAAAGGAAAAAAAATGGGAGAAAGGAGAATGAGGGAAGGAAGAAATAGAATTGGAACCAGGTATTCAGAAGTAGACCTCACTAGAAATATTCAAGCAAAAGCCGAATGACAAATTATTGGGCATTTTGTAGAAGATACTCTTGGGTCAAAGATGCGTCAGTTTAGAGATCCCTAGAGACAACTCTGCATTCTCTACTTAAATTAAATAGGTAGCCTTTCACAGGTGGCCATGGTGAGATTCCACATGTGGAGGCAAGAAAGTTTGGAATGAGTGTAGAAGGTGCGTGTAGTCCAGTTTGTCTGAAATATCCCTTATGGGGCAGAGAATAGTGTTACAGAAGGTGGTAGCATACTGTTAGGAGGAGTTGAGAGCAGGAGTGGGCAATCTTTTCAACAATGATAACTAACTTTTTTATTACATTTTTCCCATATCATGCAATTCCAGTCATTATAGTAATAAATCCAGACTTACCAGTCTGATAGGTTCTTTTGAAATTCTGAAAATAAGATTAGTGAAATTTCTTCTTCAGGATTTATATTGATGAGTCTTAAAGAAATTTATCATCCATGACTGAGTAGGTCACTGAGAAGCACACTGGATTGGTGTTCAGGAGACCAAGTGTAAATCCCTCCCTTTCTTCACAGATACATTCTGTGTCTTAGGGTAACTATTATTTTCTCTGGGGCTCAGTATCTCCTGTTCATTAAAAAAAATTAGGAGAATATTTGTTCCATGCTTCTCCGAATGAACATATTTACCAGGGGGAAAAACATTTTGAGCTCTTTAGTCAAAAGATACTATACAAATGAAATGTCTTTATTACTATTATATTATCATCATCATTATTATCATATTTACATTGTCTACCACACTGCTTTTTACATAGTAGGCACTCAAATATTTGTTAAATGAGTGAATGAATTATCTTCCTTATTATTGCTATTGTTATAAACACAAGGGAGACAATTTTTCATCTTCTTATTATTGCCATGAGACTCATGTTAGTTAAACATCCTGAAAGATAGCTTTTTCTTGATATTTCAGCTTCATTTTCATTATATTTTTCCCTTTCCTCTTACCCATTTCTATTTTTCATCCTTTCCCAGGACAGATCATAAGAGAGTTTACATTCTGTTGTTTCAGTCATGTCTGACTCTTTGTGATCCCATTTAGGGTTTTCTTGGCAAAGATACTAGAAGGGTCTACTATTTCCTTCTCCAGCTTATTTGACAGATGAGGAACTGAGGCAAAGACGTTTAAGTGGCTTAAGTCACACCTACTATGTGTCTAAGGTTGGTTTTGAACTCAGGTCTTCCTGACTCTAGGCCCAACACTCTATCCACTGCACCACCTACCTGTCTCTTCATGTGAGAGTACTCTTGTTTATAGTTGAGCATCTCCAAGCATATCTTTCAGTGGACATGAAAGTAAGAAAATCATTTGTTCTGTTCTCTCAGCTTTTTAATACTCAAGTAGATTTTATGCTCCAAACTATGTGCAACATCCCTAACTCTAGCCAATTACTTTCAGGTACTTAAGACAGATAAATTAGTAAATAATATGAGATGATCCACTGCCCTCATTGAGTGAAAATATTGAAATGTCTGCTATGCAGATAGCCACCAGGAACATCATCTTAGTCTACAAAGGATGTCTCATCCTTCTCAGGAAGTGCTAAGGTATGCTGATGCTCATACTGGAGAGGTCCAAAGTCCATCTTAATTAGAAGGACAGGATCTCCACTGGGATCCAAATAATTATAATCCTAAGGTCAAACTGAGTCAACACCTACATTTCTTAGGCATACCAACATATATGAGAAGGAGACAAAAGGAGGAAACTGATGGTCAGAGTAATCATTTAAGTGAGTCAATTAAGTCAATATTAATGCAAGAAACAAAATTCAAGGAGCCTCAGAGAGCCCACTACTTGTCTTACCCAAACCTGTCTTCCAAACTTAGCTTAAGCCTTTTTATGGAGACTATGTATTTTGCACAGTTATCTTTGTGACTGCATTTATCAAGGAATCTTTTTATGATCTTAAAGAGAGCTTTTAAGGCTCCATCTCATAAAGATTTCATAAAGACAAGAAAGTAGTCATATGATTCACTAGTTATTGATATTTACTTTGCCATCTCTTTGGAGGTAACAGTTTTTTCTATCCTTTTGGTGTCCTCTCCTTCAGCTATCTTAAGAGTTAATGATCCATTAACTCTTCCAAAACTGTGTTATCCCTATCACAAATTTCTATACTGTCAACTTGGTCTGGTTCATCCCCTCTTCTTAGCTGCAGCTTCTTAAATAATACTAGATATATTCTTTAGATTGTAAATTCCTTGAGGGCAAGGGACATCTTTTATCTCTTTTTGTATCACCAGTGCTTGGCATAGTATTTGGCACATAATAGATATTTAATAAATATTTATCAAATGATTGATATCCTCATTAAGCACCTTAGTGGACTGAGGTGTGAAGATACAAATGTAATGGTTCTACTATCATCAATGGTCAAAATAGACCATTATGAAAAACTGTCAGTGTCCTGTCCTGTTTTTCATTTATATGTTGTTCTGTCAGATTTATCTATCAATATCCTTTGTGGCTCAATTGTGTCTTACACTAACCTTCTGATGAATTTCTTTTTGCCTCTACTGATTTTTTTGCTATTTTTTTCATAACATTTAACCATTCTTCCCCCTAAATATTTTATAAATGAGTTTATATTCTAAACCAGTGTCGTATTTGGCTACCATATGGCATGGTGATCAAATATTTCCTGACAAATGCAGTTTCTCAGCTCTTTTGGCCCCCTCCTTGTGGCAACTGTCTTATATTAGTTACATTTTTTGTGGAGAATGATAATAATCATGTTTGTACCTTTAAACTTTTCTATTTTTGGAAATGGAAATAGTGTCTTGTTTGATTAGGTTGAGTTCAACCTATCCAGTTGTATACAGTGTCTTCTAATCTCTTCTATTTTGATTGTTATTGACCTTTGTCTGACTAGCCAATGGTCTGACTGTACAAAGATAATTGATTCCATAATGTATCAGTAGCAAGTTATTTCCTATCTGCTTAGTTATAGTCAATCTGTGTGTGTATGTATCTGTGTGTGCATGCACACATATGTATGTGTGATTTTGTTTGGTGCTTGCCACAATCAGCATCTTCTATCTCTCTTCTTGAAGAAATTCTTGAGTTATAGTTATAAAATTGCTGAGTGACCCATAAGCCTTCAGTATCTTTGTCTGCTAAATCTTAATCATATTTTCCATTATACTTTTCATTGTCATTCTTTGTTCCCATCTTTGCATCTGAGCTGTCCAATATCAAAGTATATACTGACTTGATTTTGAGAATTTTGTCAAATTCTTTGTAAAATTTCTTTACTTCTTCATGCTTTGCAGAAAGGTCTTGTTGCATAACCATTACATCTATTAAAAATTAATAGGCTGTCGGAGGAGGTAGTGAGGTTCATGCCACTAGAGGTCTTCAAGTGGAACCACTGGGACATAGAGTATTATAAAGTTTTTCATGATCCAAACAAGGGATAAACTTCTGAGGTCCCCTCCACCTGTGGTTTTTTTCACTCTAAATGATTTTATTCAAAGACTACCCCATAATAAATGATTTACCCTAAGATATAGTTAAACTCTAGTACTTATAGCATTCTGGGCCCTGAGCAATAGATATATAACCTTGTGAATTTTATGAGGAATTTTACCAATTTATTCAAGCATTGCTACTAAGTTATTTATTTTCACTTTGTTATTTTTTGTACCCATACCTGAAGATTTTCAGTTCACTAAGGTATCATTTCAATTCCAATCAATTTATCAAACACTTATTAAAGTGCCTCCTATATGCCAGGCACTAGAGATACAAAGACAGCAAGTAATCTTTGCCTTTAAAGAATTTGTTCTATTCCACAGACAACTAAGACCAGTGAATTCATCACCAAGAAGTCAGCTTGCTGGTGATGGGCTTCTTAGTGATCAGCTAAACTAGGCATATGAAAGCTCATGAAAATCTATTTCAATGACTTCACTCAAAGCCTGTGCAGTATGGTAGAAGCTATTAGATCTTGTACTCTACAAGTAGAGCCCACACAAATAAAGTGAGGGAGGGAATGAAGGAAGGAAGGGACGAAGGGAGAAAGGAAGGGATGAAGGAACAAAGGAATGAAGGAACGAAGGACAGACCCTAATTCAACAATTCTGGAAAGCTTAGTGAGAAAAAAAAATTGTGGAAGGAAGACAAGTTAAAGCAGATAGATATATCCATCATTTCTTTCCCAAAAATTTACCCCACTAAATAAAATAATATTTAAAAATTAAATAAATAAATTAATTAAATAATATTTATTCATACATCTCTATGACCTTTTTCTTCCCCATCTCTTGCCTCCAATACCAGAAATTCACAAAAATACTTCACCACAGAACATATTGGTCCTCTGAAAACTTCCCATGATCTGCTGAGTGGATTAATACTTTTTCCTTACTGCAAACAACAAGGAAAGATTTGATACAGGAGAGCAACTTTCTGTTTATAGACATTTCTTTTCCACAGTTATGTATTTAAGGAGGAAAATTGCCACTTATATGTACAAAACAAATTGGCTTATACTCTGTAATAGGCTTCTCCACTCTCCTGTCTGCCAAGAAAAGGTCATCTTAAGACTTTTGCACTCTACAGAACTCAGATATTCTTGACGGCTAGTCGAGAAATCACATACTCCTAAACTGTAATTTCCTTCATGGATTAAGACCTCATTGGTCTAGAGCTCAGATTTCACCATGTCTTTTTTTCCCCTTAGCTATTGACTAGGACATAAAATTGTTCTTTGTGTGTGCCCTGATTGAAATAAAGTCGTTATGCTCTCTCTCTCTCTCTCTCTCTCTCTCTCTCTCTCTCTCTCTCTTTCTCTCTCTCTCTCTCTCTCTGTCTCTCTGTCTCTCCGTCTGTCTCTCTGTCTCCCTCTCATTATTAACTTTCTTCTGGGCCTGTATAACTTCTCAAATGTATCATTCAGTGATGTCCTACGACAAAGAAGCCATGTTTTATTTGATGTGATTAGCCATTGCTTTGGCAACAAATAAACATTGTGTGTGTGACTGTGTGTGTATGTGTGTGGGAGGGTGGTAGTAACTATCACAAATCTCTGCAGAGCCCTTATTCTCCAGGGTATTCATCTGAGAACTGGAACAAAGTGAACATCAAAGAAACAGATTATAGAAAAGGTGACACATCCCAAATACTGTCCTGATTAGAGCAGGTTTAAAGGTTTGTTTCCTAGTGTTGGACAAGGAAATCTGTACAACCTTATACTCCTTTAATTCAAAGATCATCCATCCACCTCTCCTCAACATTCTAGTTAAGGTAGTTAATGGAAGTTATATAAGGATTGCCAATTCTATTTTCTAACAATAATTTTTATTAGAAAATTCTCACCTCACTCTGCCTGGAAATTCCAAAGTGAATCTCATGTTTTAAGAGGATTCTTACAAAATACTGAAGAAGTTCTTGGGTTATAAAGGGATGTCTTCTAGTTCTTCACACAGAAGTCTTATCTACACAAAATTTGAGAAACTAGTTTCCTTCATTTGTGTCATTATACAAGAACTCATTATACAAGTCCTTTTTGTGTGGGCTCGTCTTCCCTCCTACTTTGATGTTCTTTGGCTACCTGTTCACAGATCTAACTGAAGTTAGTCCAGAGTTGGCTGAGAAAAGAGAAGAAATACAAATCTGTCCAAGTAGCTGCTAATGAAAGAAAATTTTGGTTGGAAAGCAGGTCGAAACTTTTGACTAATTGTTGTCCTCTTCCTTCATAACAAACAACTGAATGCTGGTTATAGATACTTGTGGCGTCTGTATTCAATAAAGTATCCAATAGTCAAAAAAAATCTATTGAGAACACTTAACTAACTAGGATTTTTGTTCTTGTTCTTATCCTCTGCTGGAGACAAAATGGTAGGCAACTAAGCTCATAAAAATATTTATTGAAAGTTAGCTCAAAATAAAGCAAATTCTGAGTTCAGTATAAATTAGTCATCCTTCTAGTCTCTCAGGTCCTCAACATCATTATCATTTCCAACTCTTCATACTCTTTTGCTTCCAATATCCAGTCAGTACCTAGACTGTGCTAATTTTATATCCACTAAGACTCTGCTATGCATTGCCTTTTCTTCACTCATGTGGCCACCACTCTAGTTGAGAGTCTCATCACCTGTCAACTGTATTTTTATGACAGTCTCCTAATTGGTTTCCAAGACTCCAATCTTCCCCTCTTTCTAATCCGTCCTACACACAGTCATCAAATTACCATTTCCATAGTTCAGGCATGACCATGTCACTCCCTTGCTTTAGAAGTTTCAGTGGCTTCCTATTGCCTCCAGGATAAAATACATACTTTGGCTTGACAATTAAAGCCATTCACAATCTGCCTTCAAACTAACTTTCTAGACTTCACACATTTGCTCCCTCCCCTTCATGCGTTCTACTTTCAGTTAAAAAGACCTACTTCCTGTCCCCAGTATATGCCTATTTTCTGTTGCTTTCCTTTCATACAGACAAGAAATGCTCTCCCTCCATGCTTCTTCCCACTTGGAATCTCTCCCTAGTTCAAGCCTTCGATGGGAAGTCTTTCTTGATTACCCCAGTTTTTTTAATTCCCTAAAGTGTTTTATTCTCACTCAGGACAGGGTTCATTTGTCCTGTGTCTCTTTTTTTTAAATTTTATTTAATTGATTCATTAAGAAAAAATTTCTATGCTTACATGATTCATGTTCTTTCCCTCTCCTCCTCCCACCACCCTCCCATAGCCAGCCCACAATTCGACTGGGTTTTACTTGTGTCATTGATCAAGACCTATTTCCATATTAATATTTGCACTAGGGTGATAGTTTAGAATCTACATTCCCAATCATATCCCCATTGACCCATGTGATTAAGCAGTTGTTTTTCTTCTGTTTCTACTCCCAAAGTTCTCTGGATGTGGATAATGTTATTTCTCATAAATCCCTCAGAATTGTCCTGGGTCATTGCACTGCTGTTAGCACAGAAGTCCATTATATTCAATTTTTTTTGTAATCTTTTTTTTTTTACCCTTGTACTTTGGTGTATTGTCTCATAGGTGGAAGATTGGTAAGGGTGGGCAATGGGGGTCAAGTGACTTGCCCAGGGTCACACAGCTGGGAAATGGCTGAGGCCGGGTTTGAACCTAGGACCTCCTGTCTCTAGGCCTGACTCTCACTCCACTGAGCTACCCAGCTGCCCCCTATTACATTCAATTTTACCACAGTGTATCAGTCTCTGTGTACAATGTTCTTCTGGCTCTGCTCCTTTCACTCTGCATCAATTCCTGGAGGTCGTACCGGTTCACATGGAATTCCTCTAGTCCATTATTTATTTTAGCACAATAGTATTCCATCACCAACAGATACCACAATTTGTTCAGCTATTCCCCAACTAAAGGGCATCTGATTACCCCAGTTTTTAATCCTCCAAAATTATTTTGTGTTTTCCATTTATATGCTTTGTGTTTATTTTTATAATATTGTGTCCCCCTCAATAGAATATAATCTCCTTGAGGACAGGCACTATTCCATGTTCATATATCTCCAGCACATAATACAGTACCTTACAGGAGGCACTTGCTAGACGCTTATTGAATTAAATATATCCTAATCTCCTATACCATTTACATCTATGAGACTGAACAGTGACTGTTGACTTTTTTAAAAATTTATTATTCATTTTTCAGTTACACATAGAAACAACTTTTGACAATCGTTTTCTGACATTTTAGTATTCAGATTTTCTCCCTCCCTCCCTGAAATTATCCAGAATGGGAACTGGACCACTCACCTTCCAAGAGACAGGAATGAAAAGCCCAAGAGTTTTCATTCATACCTGGGAGATGTGAAATCACCTAGAGCAGTGATGGGCAAACTACAGCCTGCAGGCCAGATACAGACCCCTGAAATATTCTATCTGGCTGTGGGACATTATTCCTAATCTGATGAATACAACGAGTAGGATACAATACAATGAAACTTTGAAAGAGTTGCCTTAGAAACAGACTGACAGATGAGCATTTCCTTTCCTTTGGCCCTCCTTTAAAAAGTTGCCCATCATTGACCTAGAGGAAGGCCTCCAACCTGTGGAATAGGTACTTTAAGGAGGAATAATGGGCAAATATAGATATTAATCCCAGAAGAGTAAAGGGTTGCAGCGTTCACCATCCGAGGGAGTCAACGACAAAGAACTGTCAAATTAAAAGTACTAAACTTACTAAAGCAGAACTCATCCATTTTTTAAAAGATTTCCAACAAGATTTAAAATGAAAGGGGAATCTGGTTAACTCTCAGACAATAATATCCCCCAAAATATAATGAGCAAAATATCATTCCTCCTACCACGCAGGAGTGTAGTATAATGGGAAGGAGTTGGATTTGGAACTAGAGAATCTGGATTCAAATTCTGATTCCATCATTGACTTTTCATAGGGCCTTTGTGCAAATCATTTCTCTTTTCTGGGCTGTAACTTTCAAATCTATTTAAGGAGAGGGTTGAGCCAAATGACTTCAGCTCTAAATCCTATGATCCTATTTTCAAAGTTTTCTTCCTACAAATAAAAGAACCCATTTCTCTGAATTTCCCCAAAGGTCAGGTTCATGAACTTACATAGATGAGAGGAGTTGGAGGATAAATCAGAACTGTGATTCGTGTGCTAACGCTCCCACCCTGTATCCCAGATGTCCTCCTGTGACTGTGGTGCAAATTCCAGGCAGGCAGCAGACCTCCTATTAAAAGGTGCAGCTTAAAATCATGAATCAGAGCCCAGCTGCTATTCTCCCTACCATCCCATTATCTCCTCCTGCAGCAGCTGTCACCCGCTTTATAATGATACCTGGGCTTTCCATTTGCTCACTCATTGTCCAAGCATTAAATGGCTCCTGTGCTCTGAAGGCTCAGCCTGCTCCCTTTGGCCCTCGGAATTGGCCCAATTGTGTGCTGGAGGAAGTTTGTGGTGCCACACAGGCACTAATGGAACTGAAAAGGTAGCCAGGGATCATTATTCCCGAGGAAATCGTGAAGGTCATAATGCCATACATGCTGTTTTCTATCTGGAAGTAGGAGGCGGGGAAGCCCATTTGAGAGGCTAGCTCTTTGGCTTGTGTAGGGACAGAAACCAGAGTGTAAAAGTTTCTTGTATTCCAGTGCAGCTGCAACTTAATCAAGAGAGAAATACCTTTCCTGGAAGACCTTCCGTATCTGTCATTACACACATGGCCTGATGAGAATGCATTCCTTTTTCAGTCACTGTGCTCCTCTCACCCGGGGCATAATGTTGTAAGTGCCTTTTTTATTGTGAAAATCTGTCTCTTCTGGGCTGGCAGAGGGAATGAGAACTCAGGCAGGCAGTCAAGAGCAAGAGTAATGGCATAGCTCTGCCCAAAGGTCCTAGCGAACAGAGGGAATAGCCACTTGGGTCCCCAGAACTTCTTCAGTCAAATTCACAAATATGCCTCTGTCTGTTACATTAGAGAAAATAACCTGAGCTACCAGATGAGTCAGATCATCTTCTTGAAGCCCGCCACTAAATGTCGCTGGATCGGGACCTATTAATGGAATTTCCAAGGGCTTAGTCGGCTTTTATCCCATCCCTTTTCTCTCTTTCTCCTTTTAAACATAATTATTCCATCTTTAAAATGTGATTAATAACAGAACCTACCCTTCAGGGTTCTTGTAAGAATCAAATGATAAATAATATAATAAATGTATAATAAAAGATAATAAATGTATGCACCTAATGTAGTCAATGATATAAAAATTCTAGTTATCGTTATTACTAATTATTATTATATGTTCTGGTGATTTAAGTAAACCTCCAGTCAAGGGAGGGGAGTTGTTGGAACAATGATTCAAGAGTAGGAAGTCTATCTCTAGAAGACAAAATTCTAGAAATAGCAAGGAGTTGACCATTGATCTGGCTCAGCATGTCTCCCCATCCTAATAGTGTTTTTTTGGTGGTGTTTTTTTTTTTGTTGTTGTTGTTATAAGTTGCACAATGGATAGAATACCAGGGCCTGGAATCAGAAACACCTGAATTCCAATCTGGCTTCAGATACTAGATGTTTGACCCTGGGCAGGTTACTTAACCATCTTTGCCTCAGTTTCCTCATCTGTAAAATAAGTTGGAGGAGAAAAGGGTAAACCATCCCAATATCTTTTCCAAGAACATCCCAGATGGGGTCATGAAGAATAGAAAATGACCGAAAAAGACTAAGCAACAAGTCATCATTGTAACTCCCTTCTCCCTAATTCCGGTGACACACTTCATTCTCCAACCTCTGCAAGAGATCCTCATACCTAAGAGCTCACCACCACACATCACTTGACCATATCCGTGACCTTGAACTCCGAACTTCCCCTTTCTTATCATAAGTTCAGTAGTATAAAGCTGCACTAAGACTTTGAGGACACTCTATATATCATCCTTTATCTCTCCTCTTTTTCGCAGTCTCCTAGAAACTCTCTTTCACTGCAATGCTCCTAAAAACGAGCTTGTCTACATTCATTACTGGTTGCATGATAAAACCCAAATGTCTCCGTCTGACCTTCAAGGAGTTTATATTTCTTAGTACTATGCCTCCAACTATATTATCAGTTATTTCCTGATACAAACCTTGCTTCTTTCTAAATGAATGGCTTTGCTGCTTTCCCACTATCCATTCACTTCGAAATTCCTTTCAACAAGGATCCACTCCAATTGCACCACTTAACTGAAACCGTTCTATCCAATATTACCACTGCTGAGTCCAGTGGCTTTATTCTTAACCTCTCTCTTCTGTAATTTCTTTTTTGAAATCCTTACCATTTGTCTTGATATCAATTCTGAAACAGAAGAGCAGCAAGGGCTATGCTCTTGGGGTTAAGTGACTTGACCAGGGTCACACAACTAAGAAGTGTCCAAAGCCATATTTGAACCCAGATCCTCCCAACTCCAGGCCTGGCGCCCTATCCAGTTTGCCACTTTATTGCTCATATCTGGTTTAATCTTGATTTCTTTGAAGCCTTTGACATTGTCACCCACCCCTATCCTCCTGAGGTTTTTATAACAGGACCCTTTCCTCTTGTATCTCCTACCTGTCTGATGGCTTCTCCGTGTCTTTTGTTGTTTCATCCCCGTCCCCATATTCGTGAGGGCTTGGCCCTCCTAGGCCAAGATTGATATCAAAGAATGGTATATTACTGAGCCTAAAGGAGCACATCAGGTAACCTTTGCAGAGCTGTAGGCCTTTGGGAGCATGGAGCGGCGTTCCATTTAGAAGAAAGAAAGATTTGTATCAGGAAATAACTGAAGATATAGTTGGACGCATAGTATGAAGAAATATAAACTTCTTGAAGGTCAGACAAAGGCATTCAGGTTTTATCATGTGAGCCCTGGTAGTCGCTGAAGGCTTTGGAGCAGAAAAGTGGCATGATGTTACTTAAGAATGCTCAGGCCAGATTGGGGATGTAGACTCGAAACTACCACACCAATGCAACTATCAACAATTTGGAAATAGGTCTTGATCAAGGACACATGACAAAACCAGTGGAAATGTGCATTGGCCATGGGTGGGGGGAGTGCGGGGGGTGAAGGGGAAAGTAGGAGCATGAATCATGTAACCATGTCAAAAATGAATATTAATAAATGTTTAAATTTTTAAAAAAAAAGAATGTTCAGGCCATTTCCTGAGGTCTATAACTTACTCAGATTCCAATCACAAACAATCTTTAAATCAAGTATTTCTAATGACCAAGTCAAAAAATAAAATGTGACATTTTTTCTTAAAATATTTTTATTGCTGCTATTAAATGATTGTCCCCTCACCAAAATCCCGCATTATTGAACTCAGCCACATTGTCAATGAAACCTTTGCTAGATGGCTTATCCATCATGCACCTGGCATGAATTCTATCATTTTGAGGGAAATATCTTTGTCCCCAAAAGACTCAAGTCTGATCTTAAGGGATGATGGCATTTAGGACACATGAGAAGAATTGAGACATCTCGGCAAAGGTGGAGCTATTGGGACAAAAGAATAAGTCCAACTTCTCAAGATATCATTGAGGAAACTGAGGCCCAGGGCAGTTAATAACAAGACAGAGTTCATAGAGCCCAATACTTTTTATTCCATTTTTGTGATATTTCTCACATCCATCCCTTTCCTCTTTAATGCTACTGTCATCATTCTAGTGCTGAGCTCCTAGTGATGGCTTAGCAGGCCCTCATGACAACCTGCCTGGACTATTGTAATAACTTCCCAGCAAGACTTCCTGTCTTCACTCTCTCTACTTCATCCAGTGCTTCACATTGTCACCAAATAATTTCTTTTATGCATTGCTTGTACTACTCTAATGAAAAAATTTCAGCCTACAAGGATACAACTTCTAAGGTAGCTTCCATCCCTGAATCTATGCTCCTAGGATCCTAAGTAAACTTTAAGCTCCTTAGTCATTTGACATTCAAGGTTTTCTACAGTATCCTCTTCTCTTCTCTCCTCCTCCACTCCTTCCAGCTTTCTTGCCTTATCTGACACTACAAGTCAAATGCGAGTACTCATGCTTCTTCATATGCACACTATCCTTCCTGTCTCTGTGCAGTTGGTGACACTTTCCCCTATGCCTCCTTATTCTCCCTCTCCCTCTTAAATTCTTCCCCATCCATTAAAATCCAAATGAGCATGTCCAGTCCTTCTACCCCTATTTGGTAATAACTTTCCCCATCCTTTGGCCTTTCCAGAGTACTTTTCTTGTACCTCTTTTATGTATTAACCATGTATTATTTCATAGTATAGTTATTTCTCTATGGATGGTGTCCCATTGAAGACTGTATGTTTTATTAGGACAGGGACTAAGTGTTATCTAAACTTTGTATATCTACCAACACTTATTACTGTGCTCAGTATATATAGAGTGTTTAAATGACTTTTGCTAAATTGAATTAGAGCTGGAAGGGACTTCAGTATCTAGTCCAACTGCCTTATTTTAATCTTTAATTAAATGCTTTTTTTTAAATTAGCAAGCATTTATTTTCTCTTCATCTGACCACACATAACCCCTAAGAAAGAAAGAAAAAAGAAAGAGAGAGAGAAAGAAGGAAAAAGGAAGGAAGGAAGGAAGGAGGGAGGGAGGGAGGGAGGAAGGAAGGAAGGAAGGAAGGAAGGAAGGAAGGAAGGAAGGAATTTAACCATTCTGGAAAGCAATTTGGAGCTACACTTAAAAAGTTTCTGAGCCATGTATACTATGTATACCCTTTGACCCAGCAGTACTTCTACTATGTCTATACCTCTATGAACTCAAAGATGCATATGTACAAAAATATTTATAGCAGCTTTTTGAGGAGTGGCAACCCCGTTCATTTTATAGTTGAAGTACAAAGAAGTCAAGTGATCAGTGCAGTAATAATATTAAAAACAACAATAATAGTTATCCAGGATTAGAATCCAAGTATCTTGTTTTCTAGTATTTTCCATAATATGCTGCATGCTCTTGGGCAGAGGAAAGATGATTAGGTTGCTGTGTGTATGTATCCCCAAGAGCCACAAAGGAGCCTCAGAAATGGGGAGCCACCTGGAAGCTGTCCCATTGTGTGAACTGCATAAGTAACTCCCACTGAATCACTTGCAGAGGAAAGGCCTTCCCATCCACCTGGCTGGGGTAGGTAGGTAGGTGCAGTGAGCCATCTCATCCACAGTCATTAGATTCACACAGCTGGAAATCAAAACCCACCTGTCCTGGAGATTCCATTCTCCCTTGCTTTGCCAGGTGCAAGGGGAGGGAGGGGAAGGAGTGAGTCCCTGATGATATTACTTTGTAGTGTATCCATGCACTCAGGATCTGTATGCACATGCAGTTGAATTGTTTTAAGCCCGTCAAAATACAATTATTTCATTTTCTTTCCCTATTCCAAATTGTGAGTGTTTGGAAATAAATTGTTCCCAGGGTCGCTGATTTGCAAGGGCAAAATTCAAATGCAGAAAACAGGTTCAGTGAAGTGATTGGAATTTCCATTACAATTACAGTGCTTTTCAACCATATGATTCTCTGTTTTTCTCCTATACACCAACCCAGTGGTGATTGTGCTTTGCAACAGAGACCTGCTCTGCCTGGGCCCCATCAACATACCCATCACACAGCCCCAGCTGGATGTCTCAGCTGTAGAAGGGATTAGGACTGAACTCTAGAATAAGTCACTGACAAAACTGGAGTGTCCATCAAAGCCTTGCTTCTGTGATACAGACAAAAATAGGGACGTACTCTGCCCGTGGTCCAGAGTGTATGACTGCCCAGTTCGTAGAATGCAATTGGGTGAAAAGAAATACAAAATCGGAATAGAATAGAATCCTACCAGTGAGAAGGGGAATTCTCCTCTCCAACCCAACCAGGTACAGTGGAAAGCCCATTGGACCTAGACTCGAGGACCCAGGTTCAAATCCAGTCTCACGTTACCTGTGTAACTTTGGATGATAATAATAATAATAATAATAATAATAATAATAATAATAATAATAGCACTACAAGGTTTGCAAGGTGCTTTCCTTATGTTAACTTATTTGTCCCTCACAACCTAGCAGTATAGTAAGAGCCCTAGTCTGGAAGTTAGAAGAACTAGGTTTTTTGTACTAGCTTTATCTTGACTTACTCTATGCTGTAGGACAAGAAATTTAACCTCAATAGACATGTTACTCTACTTTAATATGATCTTTCCCCCTCCTGTGGAGGTTTAGAAAAACTTTCAATGGATCCCACTGCTAACTGAATAAAGTTCTTGCTCCTTAGCTTGGCATTTGGGTCCCTTCACAATCTGAGTCCAACTTGCTTTTCCAGCCTTATCTTTCAGTACTCCCTCTCAGTTACTGTACATTGAAGCTAAATCAAACAATTCACCACCCACAGAATACATCCTTAGGTCTGTTGCACCTTTACTTATAGTGTTCTCTACTCCTAGAATAATCCTCTTATTTCTTATTTATCACCATTCCCCATCTCTTCTTACTTTCCTCTCCCACACTTCATATCCTCCTTTTCTTTTCAAGGATCTGCTCAAATGTTATCTTTCCCATAAGCCTTTTTCCATTCATCCTGGCAGAAAGGATCTCTTCAGCTTACTCATTACATGGCTTTTATTGATTTTTGTACCACTATTGGGCACATTCCATATATTTATAGTAATTGCGTATGCATCCTGTCTTCCTTTTCCTTACAGAGAAAGCTCCTTGAGGACAGGAACTTTGTCATTCATCTTCATGTCTCCTCTAGAACTCTGCAAATATACCGAGTTCAATTGTTGATATTTATTGAACAAATGAAATATACAATAGTTGCTTTAAAATCATACTTTTGCAAGGCTATAAAAGACCCACAATTCCACTGATCTGAACACTCCTTATTTATGAGAATATTTCCTCTACTCATGGAGATCACAACCTTTGTAACCAGCTTCTTAAGCGTGTATGATGAAGAACAATTCATCACCTGGTATTCTCAACCTTCTGGTGTTGAGCCCCTGACTCCCCTGATCTCCTGACATAAGGCCCCCAAATCATCAGGAAACCTGAACCCAGAGCCTCTCCAGCTTGATAGGGCTAGGCAGAACTTTGATTCTGTTGCCATAGCCTTTGAAAAATTTCAGTAGTTCCACACCACAATAAGGCATTAAAGTAAGAATTGAATGGATTCTGGAAGTAAATCCACTAAATACATGATGACCTATGATGTCCTCAACATGGAGGTCTTCTACTAAAAAAGCAGACCATGGCTCATCTTTTTTATTAGACCGTAGATTTTAAAATTTATATCTGGAAGGGACTACAAACCAATTCCTCATTTTACAGATAAGGCAACTGAGGCCAAGAGCAGAGAGGGAATGAATAGCAGAGCCAAGATTCAAACTGAGGTCTTCTGACTCTAAATTCAACCTTCTTTCACAGTTCTTAGACATCCCCAGAAAAATCTGAGAACATTGCCAGAGGCATAAGAAATATAGTGACCAGCTAGTGTTAGGGGCCTAATTTGAATCCAGATCTTTCCAGACTAAAGACCACCCATTCATCTCTTTATCAGGCTCCCTCAGTTGGAAATAAAGGCCAATTCCTTTTAATTAAACATATTGTTATTAAATATTATTAATAACAATACATGTGATATAAATATTATTATTTAAACTATTGTTAAATATAAAAGAATAGTGGAAGAAGTTTGTCTAAAGTAAAATCTCAGATAGAAATGCAATGAAGGCAGAAAAGAAGCTTTGAAAGCAGGATCTATGTCAGATGAAGTTTAATTTCTTCCCCTTGTCTTTAATCCATGCGCCACTACCATGTACCCTTGTATCTCATTAGCCTGGGTGTTCTGTTCTTCCTTCACCATCGTAATGCATGATTAATTCCAAGGCTATTGTGTGGCTGGCCTTTCTCCTCATCACTGGAGGCCAAGACTGTGTGCAGGATTCCCAATTTCATTGCATTAGAAAAATAAAAATAAAATGAATCTGCATCCCCTTGTGAATGTAAAAGTGCTCCAGTGAAAGGTTAGTCTAAATAGTAAATTAAATGGAGACATCATGGCAATGTGGCCTATTATAGGCAGTATGAATAACAAAATAACAGGAGAAGGTAATCATTCAGCAAGAAAAATGTGCTGTCATTTTGATTCATGCTTTTCCAGAAGCCTCTAAGAGGCTTTACCAAAGGTGGGAATGAATCTGACATTAGAGGTCATTGCCAGATCCTCCAGGTACTACTTGTCTACTCTTAACTTTCCCATGATAAGGAGGAATGGCGGGATAAGGTGGGGATGGTTTCAAGTGTTGGCTATACTCTCCAGTCAACTAGGGAATGGAAGAAGGCAAAGGGTTTGGGTGCAGAAACCCTGAATTTGGAGTCAGAGTGAAGACCTAGATTCAGAGAGTTCTGTTACTTCCTGTGGGACCTTAGGACAGACCCTGCCTCTTTCCTGGTCTCATTGTCCTCTTCTTTAAATAAGTAGTTGTGCTGGACTTAATGATTATTTCCACAGTGCAGTCCAGCTCTAAATCCTATGATCTTAGGAAAAGTCAGTGGCTGGAGGCATCTTTGCAAATGATTTTCAGAAACCCTCCAGGCTCTACAAATTCCATGTAGCTGGCAGAATGTATTTTGGCCCCCTCTTGAAGGGCTAGCCTTTGAACAATCAAAGTCAGCAGCTACCTAGGAGTGTGATTTGATCAGCACCAGGCAGGCTCTCCCAACCACAAAAATATCTCTGCCAAGTCTGTTACTGAACCTGAAATTCGGTCATTAGAGATTCATTCCATTGGGCCTAAGAGCTTTTCAGGTATTCAAGTCTCCTATTAAAATGCAAATAATCCTGGGGCTATAAACCTTTACCAGTTGATACCTTAAGGTGAATTATGATGACTAGCTAAGAATAAAGTGCTACAAATGGGAGAGAGGAGGTGAGAATAGAAAGGGATGTAGGGAGGCTGCAAAGGCTTTTACTGCTCCTTCACTGTTACCTAACATTAGCTGCCCTCCTAAAAATCCAATCCCTCTTTTATTTCTCTTTCCCAGTAGGTTGCATGAATAGGAAGAGAAAATGCATTCACAACCCCATCCCATCCTTGCCCTTCTCCATATTACAAGTCTTGCCCCAATTCCTCAAAGGCAGAGATATTAAAATATCTATTAAAAAAACAATGGAAGGAAGGCAGAGAAGAAAAATGAAAGAAAATGCTACTCCCTTGTTCCCATGAGGTACAAGTCCTTGGGTTAAGTCTTTGATTCCATTTTTCCTCAGAGAGATTCAAGATTAAAATGATAGAAAATTGGGGGGAGGGGGAGGAAGAGCACTGGCTGACATGGCCATAGTTTTGAACTGTCATAGCTAACTTCTTTGGGAAGGGTCAGGTCAGGGTTGGCCTGGATCTCAGTGAGCACCACCCTGAGAAAGGCAATGGGAGAAGCTTACAGATACCCTGCTTGCAATAGGCTTGGCTGGGAGTCCTCTCATCAATCACTCATTTTTCTAAGCCAATTCATCCATTTCTTTTGAAAGAAAGGCGAAAAAAGAAAATGGATTTGCATTATATGTACAATTTCCCACAAATCCCATAAAAAGGCATCAGCGGGGCTGTATGTTGCAATCTCTTATTGCATGAGAGCCAAAAGGAAACCATTGTTAGGAGAGACCCAGTGAGTCACTAGCTCCCTGCATTAGACCAAGGACAGGGAAGATGAAGTGGGTTTTTGATTGTAATTCCCTCCCCTTTCTGGCTTTAATACCTTGACTATTTCCCATCTCATCAGGTCAACAAATAGCAACAAAAATTGTCAGTGCAAGCTGAAAATGCGCTCTTACCTCCACAAGAGGCTTCCAAAATCCAGACCTTCCTTTTGAAGCATCCCACGGGCGCTTAAGGATGCCATTTCTGAGCCTTTGTTAAAAAAGGTCTTTTGACCAACAACAACAACGACAACAACAAAGAAGATGCCATCACAATACAAAACACTTAGCTGGGTTGGTAAGGTGGAGCTGGGGTTGGAAGAGGGGAAGATTGGTTGTTGTTTTGGTTGTTGTTTTTTAAACCACCCTGAGCCTCACAAGTGACAGCCTTGCCTGGCAGTGTACCCTCATTTGCATCCTCATTTGCAAATGCCACATTATTTAGTTGGAGCATTATTTTACTCATAATATTTAAAAGAACACAAGCTATTTATAAGCTGACGACAATTGGCATTGTTCTTGCTTAGGATGTTTCCATCCATCTTATGCCCTCCTGGGAGCAGAGACTAGAGACACCATCCGAATTTGGCTGCATGGAGCACAACAGAGGGAGGGGACAGAGGATGTGAGCCCCTGAAGTTGAACTGAATTTAGTTTACTATTTTAACTTCTTATACAGAAGCAGTTAGATGGCTCAATGGCTAGAGTATCAGGCTTGGAGTCAGGAAGACCCTGAGTTCAAATCTAGCCTTTATAAATTATTGCATGACCCTGCGCAATTCATTTAACCTCTGTCTCAATTTGCTCACTTGTAAAATGGGAATAATAAATATATAATAAAAGAACAGCTGCCTCCCGGTACTGTTAAGGATTGACTGTGATAATAAAGTGTTTAGCACAGTGGCTGGTACATATAGTAGGCACTATATATAATTATGCTGGTTGTATAGTCCTACCTCAGTTGAATTTTTTTTCCTCTTCTTTTATTTATTTATTTTTAGACTCTTACCTTCCATTGGTTCCAAGGCAGAAGGGAAGTTAAGAAGAGAAAGTTAAGACTTGCCAAAGGTCACACAGCTAGGAAATATCTGAGGTCACATTTGAACCCAGCACCTCCCACCACTAGGTCTGGTTCTCTATCCACTGGACATGTGGTTGCACCTATTTATTTTTTGCTTAACTTTAGTTCAATTTAGCCAACATTTATAAGTGCCTACCATGTATAAGCTTCTATGACAAGTCCTGAGGATATAAAAGAAACAATGAAAAGTAGTCCTTGCCCCCAAGGAGCTTACATTTCACTGAAGGTACAACTTGCACCAATATCACTCAAACTAGACTTAGGACGAACTACTCTTATTCCTTTGGGTCATTTGATGATAGAATTTAGCTGTTCTATGCCATAAGAATCCTTTGTTGTTAATTATTTCACTCATCACCTCATCCTTTCAAATGAGATAATGTTTGTAAAGCACTTAGTACAGTGCCTGACACATAGTAGGTGCATAATAAATATTTCTTTCCTTTCCCTCCCTTCCTCTTTACCTTTGTTTTAGGCTGGATCCATTTCCATCAAGCATTATGGTGTTTAATAGAAACAAAGTCAGACTGAACACCAGTAGGGGCTTTGTATTGTGAGCAGCACAGCTCTACCCACAGTTCTTTGGAATCACAGAATCCCAACACTGGAAGGGACTTCACAAAACCAGTCCCTTCCCACCCCTTCCAGATCCCTCCATAGTACCACTAATATGTGATCTTCTAAGCTTCTGCTTTAATACTTCTGAGGACAACGAACTCATTCCCTCCTAAGGCAACTGATTCATTTTTTGATTGTTGCAATGGTTAGAAAATTTTAATTGTTAAGAATTTAATAGGTGTTTAATTCATGTTTCTTAAAGCTGATGACAATAAGAAGTGAGTCACAGAGAAAGTTTTTTATCTCCCACAGTCATTCATTCAGCCATTCACTCCCCCAAAAAAGTTTTAAGTGCTTATTGTGGATGGAGCACTGTTCTAGTCACCAAAGAAGACTCAGAGAATATATAGGATGAAATGTGTATCTTCATGGAGATCACCATCCAGTACCCTATTTCCCTCTACTAGCCAGAATGTTATCTGCTAGATCCAGCCATCTTTTTTGGCTAAGGATTTGTAAAAAGCTGAAAGTTTCACAGTATGTGAGGCTTTAGGCTTCACTGGAGTTTAAAGGAGAAAATGAACAAGGGAAAACAAATGGATTGAGCCCCCGTCTGTTTGACTTGGACTAGCTTCCCATTTGTGCCATCCCCTCAAATGGTCTGGTAAACTGAGAGACCATTAATGCTCATTAAAAATACATATTGGTCATGGAGAAGAAAAAAACAGCTTCCTTTTTCCTTCTGGCAAAGGATGCAGAGAGAAAATGCCAGAAGCTTGAATTATGAAATGAATCTCTCTTCCCTCACATGGTGAAGGGAAATGAGGTAGAGAATATTCTGCTGGGTGTCTGGGGAATTTGTTGTTGTTGTTTTTGTTGTTGTTGTTGTTGATTTGGGTGGGGTATCTTTTTTTTTAAGGCATTTGGCAAGTGTCAGAGATTTGTGGATAATGAACGACACCACGGTAATGTTGCCCGTCCTATTATTAGCTGTTTTCATATTGTTCTGTAAGTCTTCACACATAAAGCAGTCCATTTCCATGCTGTCCTTCCATCCCAGCACCAACAACAGTCCCTCAAGCTGGTACAATGGGGGACAATAAAACCCATTCAGTTGTTGGTTGATTGGCGCCATCAGCCATTCATTCATCCCTTCAGCTATTTGTTCCTTTGAGCTGTCCCACTGCCATGGCTAAAATTAGACAGGCCAGCTCTCCTGCTGAAACCATCATTGGCCTTCTGTGTTGGCACTGGACTCATTGTTCATGTGGGGAATGTAAAGCCAGTTCTCAGCTGAGATTTCCTTTGGAGCTAGGGATGTGGAAATACCTACCACTCTCTTTCTCTAGGCTCCAGCTCCCTGGGAGAGGACTTGTCACTTGTTCATCAATCTAGCCAACTCAAATTCTCTTTTCCCTCTTTTTGCCCTGTTCTTCCATGACAAATCATTGCCTGTCATCAACCCAGGAGCTTGGTCCCAATTAGAAAACAGAGCCAGCCCCTCATCAATGGGCCCTTCCAAGTCAGAGCAAAATTCATAGCTTTAAGCATGAATGCCTAAGTCAGCCCCGACATGTTTTTCAGCCTGGGTAGCAATGGTGTGTAGCATGTTGGCACAAACTGAAGAAACTCATTGAGTGTGTTGGCTGCCAACCTGCTAGCAATACATGAGCCCAGATCTGACCAGTTTTTCAGCAATAGGCCATGTTGACAAAAACATCAAACAATTACTTTGATAAGGAAACAGTACCATAATTTTGGACAGTTAGATCATGACTCTTAAGCCATCTTAAGCAATTGTTTTTTGATTTTATGTACCCTTCTACATTGATTATTATTGCTATTGAAAACTATTTTCTTGTTAACCCACAGCTACCTTTTTTTTCTGGGTTTCCTTTAACATAAGTATTAGTGGCCATAGCCAGCCAGCTTTTCTCAGACTAACCCTGTAATATAGAATGTTAAAGTTAGTGGTTATTAGTTCTATGGAGTCATACTTTAACCCAGTAGTTCCCAAACTTTTTTGGCCTACTGCCCCCTTTCCAGAAAAAATATTACTTAACGCCTCTGGAAATTATTTTTTTTTAATTTTAATAGCAAATAAAAGGAAAGATAAATGCACCTGTGGCCATCACCGCCTCCCTGGATTGCTGCAGCACCCACCAGGGGGCGATAGTGCCCACTTTGGGAATCACTGCTTTAACCTTTGATATGCCTGAATCCATTTAATAATAAGCTATGTTACAAAAGTCTTCCATATTATCTTGCTTTAGAGTATAAACTCTTTGAGAACTGAGACAGAATATTTTTATATTATGAGAGAATATATTTATATTATATTATCATTAATTAATATTTGAGATAGATAAGTATAAAATCTGATATGATTTCAAAAGATTAACTTCACAAGTACAACATGGGGATAAGGATGGCCACACTATAATTGATCTGAAAAAGATCTGATGTCTTTAATGGACTACAAGTTTAATATGACTTGACAGTAACAATATCTAAAATGTATATGTTTAAATACCTCATTATGTAGTAGGTCACATGCATATATTAAATATATAAACCCACATTTATATATTACACATCAATTATGTATTAACATATACTAATATCTTATTAAATCAATTGAGCATTTTTTGGAAATTATTATCTATTTTTATCCTTACATCCTAGGAGGTAGATGTGATTATGATCCTCATCCAGGTATGGAAATTGAGGCAGGCAGCAGTTAAGGATTGCACACCTAGTAAATAGCTACAGTAGGATTCGAAATCAGGTCTTCCTAGCACCAATTTCAGCACTTTATACACTTTAAACCACCTAGCCGCCTTTCATATGATATATGAAGATAGCTATGACAATCTTCATTTATATTGAGAGGAATAACTTCCAGAAATAAGGAGATCATAGTCTTTTATCTGTCAATCAATTAACAAGGATTCATTAAGTACCTACCACGTGCCAGGAATTATGTGCTAGTTGCTGGCTTACACAAACAAAAACAAAAACAGGCTCCAAACTCAGAAATTTTACATGCTTTTGAGGGAAACGATACATACACATATATAAATGTGCAAAATACATTTTACATGAACTACTGTGTCCATATCTAAGTGCTTCCTCTTAGGAAAGACTCTAATAGCAAGAGATCATACAAAGGAGGGCAATCAGAATGAATCTGTTGAAGGAACTGGGAATGTGTGGAATACAGGCCAATGAGTGTGGTTTAGGGAAGGTTCACAATCACCAGAAAAGGGATTAAACTTATGTTTGGCCCCAAAGGAAGAACTAAAGGGTGCAAATTATGGAAAAATAGTTTAGTCCTGATTTAAGGAAAAACATCCTGAAATTTAGAGCTGTCCAGAAGTACAATGAAGTCATGTAAAAGATTCCCCACTCATTGTAGGATGATGACTCTTCTTCTGTGTGGGACAGGGTTCTTATCCAAACCGTGATTAGACTCGCTAGTCACCGAGCCTCTCACTTTTGGTGCTAGCAGGGAAACATGAGAAACTCTGTAGAGTTTAATTTCTAATAAAAATATATTTTGAAATATTTCCATGTACTTTAGCAGAAATAACAACAATGATACATATTTATTAAATTCTAAGTATGGTACTCACTAGAAGAAATACAAAGTCTAAATGGCACATGTGAATCTTACCTTCCTGGAGCTGGCAATCTTGTTAAATTTCGGAGGTTCCTAACACTTTAGTGAAGCCTTTGGACCTCTTCTTAGAGTGAGGTTTTTAAATGCTTAAAATAAAAAATTAAGAATTACAAAGAAAATCGATAATATTGAAAAACAGTTATTAAAATATATATTTTAAAGGTTCAGTAACCCTAGGTTAAGAGCTCTTCTGAGTTAGGATATGAGATATCACACAGACAGCTGTAATATACCATATTACATAAGCATTTACTACAAAATGAAATTTTGAGGAGGAAGATCATTATCAAACTGGGGGTCAATAGGAAAGGCTTCCTAGAGGAAAGAGATGGCTTTAGAGTTGGGTTTTAAGCAAGGGGGAGCAAGGGCATTCCAGAAACCATAAGATCCTAGCTGAAGAGCTAAAAAGGAAATGAAAGGCTGAATTAAAGTTGAACCCCTTCATTTTATAGATAAAGAAATTGAGCCTAGGGAGGTTGGTGACTTAATCAAAGTCTTAATCGCCAGTGAAGAGTAAGGCATGGATCAAGGATTACTTGAGCAAATGTTCAGAGGGGAAAGAGCAAAAAAATTAGAAAAATCCCAAGATAACAGCCACAGACCAGATAAATGATTGGTAACACCAACATAAATATTGAAGTCAGGAGAAGAGACAGATTTAGGGGGAAAGGTAATTAAAATAAGCTTGATTTTAGATATTTAAGTTGTGAAGTTCTGTTTGAAACAGGGATATGTTGAACTGGCTTGTGAAAGCTGATTGTTAAATTTTCATTGTGAACATTTGTGCCTCAGAAACAGCAAACACTATAGATTAGGGCTTGGTTGATTATCTTGTTGATTGTTTGGACTGAAACACATAACATAGAAAATGTAATTAATACAGATTAAACTTAAGTACCTTTCAAAATTACATTTTTTGAGAGCCAGTTGTTAAATATTTTCTAGCTTTCTCCTCTGTGACACCTGGCTGCCTACTATCTATACCACATAGCTGCTTAAACCCAAGATGATGTAGATATGCTAAGAAGTTAGAAAGCCGATGGCTACCTCACTTATGGGAGCAATTCAGTACAGAGATCCTGGGCCAGATTAAGAAATTTATGATTGGCTGTCAGTGGGTTGTAGAACTAATCAATCAATTTGCTAAAAAGGAAAAAAAAAAGCCTTGGAACAAATCTCCCACTCTGTTCCCTTCAGGATATCTAGGGTATTAGAGTTAAGAAATTTAAACTTGATATACCGTTTTCCTCAGTTGGCAGGCAAAATTAGAGAAGGTAAATCTAGTACTTAGAGTTTGGTTAGACATCAAAGATGCCAACATCATCCACAGACATCCACAGTCATTCTGACTTTTGTCAAGACAATGGACTTCAATAACTCTGGAAGAGGTAGTGAGGCTGATGACTTTGTGCAGCTCTGCCTCACTTAAATCCAATTCATGAGCAACTCCAGACATTATTCTGATATCATTGATCCATTTCCAAAACAAAGGACAAACAAGAACAGTGCTTCATCAAATGTAACAGTAGCCTTTGTCCTGCCCTTGTTTTGGTGAATGATCACAAGTGTACTTGGTTGGGATGGAAGACCTAGGACATTACTTGTTTTAACAACAACAACAAAAAATTGACAACCATCATTCCAGAGGAAAAATAACAATAGCACAAATTTCCATGGTATTTTACGCAATATAGGTGGCACAGTGGATGGCTCACTGGACCTGGAGTCAGTAACACCTGAATCCAAATCAAACATCTGTCACATATTAACCATGGGACACTGGGCAAGTCACCTAACCTCTGTTTGTTCTGCTCTAAAATGGGGATAATAACAGTACCTACCTCCCAGGTTGTTGTGAGGATCAAACGAGGTAATATTTGTAAAGTGTTTTGTAAACCTTGGTGTGTTAAGTAAATTCAAGAAACATAAACATATAACTAGCATTTATATTGTACTTTGAGGTTTGAAAAGTACTTTACACTTATTATCTCATTTAATCCTCACAACAGTCCTGGGAAGTGGGTATATTGTTACTATCCTCATTTTACAGATGAAGAAACTAAAGTAGACAGAGGTTAAGTGACTTGTCCAGGATCATCTAGCTTAAGTAAGTGTGCAGGCTCAGATTCGAACTCCAATCTTACTGATTCCAAAATCTACTGTTATATCTAGCTACTTGTAGCCCCACATATCTCTTATACTCTGATAAATTTGCATGGATATGAATTGTTTCTAGTTCCTTTGTGATTACATAACAATTGGATCAGAAATTTTACTCCTGAATTAGACATAATTTAATTTAAACAGGTTGACCCTAACAGTTCAATGGGCTATCCAAAGAAATTAAAAAGGCACTTAAAATGAAGTCAGGAAGAGTGGCCAGATAAGACCAAGCACATGTTAGCAAACACTTATACTTAAGTGGACATAATCTTAAAAATATTGAAAGATCACTTTGTAAGATAACTCAGAAAGAAAAAGATACTCCCAAGTTGGGATTTTATAAATGAAATTTATTCATAAAAGTTATTGTGAAAGCATTAACCACTATTGACTGATGCATATATATGCCTACTTTATCATCTTTACAAAATTTTTGAGAGTGGTCTACACACATAGCAAAGGGCATCCTTGATGGAAATGTGAGACAGGAACAAGCAGGATTTCCCAAATAGTTCTCTATAACAGATATTCATAGTAACATAATGACTTAAAGTTGCAAAGGGAAAAAAAGACCTCCAAGGTTTGTTGTTTGTTGATTACACAATTGAAAAAAAAATGAAGACTGAAAGGCTCTGTCCTTCAACAAATAGTTTGTTAGGAATGTGTTAACATCATGCAAGATTTCTTGATGTATGTAATCACAGAGAAACTCTATAACAGCCCTTCGATCACTAATAGTAGTTAAGGAATAAAATGGGAAAATGAAGGCATTTCACCATTGACATTACCATTGAAATCCAAATGGGAGAGAGATTCTTCATAGATACTGAGGTCCTTCAGACACTGTCAGTAATATTGTGCTGAATGCATCAAATCCCAGAACTGTGTGGCTTCTCTTCAATGAAATCCAAGATTGAATCTCAAAGGAGATTGGCCGAACAATAAATATAACCCAAAAAAGTTTTAAAAAATGAAAATTGCCTATTATCCACATTATGCCTTATAGTTGGAGGGCCAGTCCATTGAGTTGGGAGTAGGTATATCAGGCTATAAATCTTTGAAGTTACTGCAAATGGATAATGAGTCAGTCCAAAATTAAATAGGAGAAAGTGCGTGGACTAGATTGCATCTGGGAAATTCTACAGTGCCTTTAATGATCCTAAGCTTCTCCTTAGTACTAAGTACTGAATCTTCTTTTTTAACACAAATGTTCTTCCAGCATTACCATATGGTCGCAAATCTCAGAACAGTACAATCTCTGGAGAATCACAGTAGCAGGTGGCCTAAAGGTAAATGGAGAAACATGTGGAAGGCACAAGTAGGCTATAGCATATTTCCTATAATGACTTACATACAAGGAGTAGCATAAGGATTATCATCGAGGACATATGTAATCGGAAAAGTCAATAGGCTAGTCATTTAGGGAAGCAAAGGATAATAGATGGATCATTCAGGTACTAACTTAATACCCAGGAAATGTAAGAACCTAGAGGGAGGTCTACAGAACAATGAGATAGTTCTTCTATGGAAGATGGAGCAGGAAGAGAAGGCATGTAATGGATGGGACATGAACTAACAGAGAGAATACCCGCATGGATGGGATCACAGAATCCTTAAAGCATTGGAGGATAGACATTGTCCTTGAACTCTGTAGTTACCTGCATCCCAGCAGGTGCAGGTGGCAGAGGCTGAGTGATGTGGCATTGAGTGTATCACCAGATGTGGGTACTTGGGTATCTCTTGGAGACTCTGTGCAGCATATCCCCCCAAGCTTAATGCCCTGTCAGAAGGCTGCTCGGGGAAGATATATGCTGATGAGAAATCTCAGCCCCCAAATTCATTTTTCAAAGAAGCCAAGCAAATCTGGTGATTTATTCACTGTCATTCTGATCCCAACATATGTTCCACATCAGGTAAGTGAGATAGAAGGGATGGTTCAGCAAACATTAAGTTAAAAGAAACCCTGTCAGGCTTCCCCTTGAATAGCTGGTTTTTATTTAAAGCCACAAAGTAATTAATTACATTGAGTAAAAAGCTAAGGCTATCTCCTGCACAACACTTCTCAAGTGTATTCAGCAGAAGATGCTGTTCTTACACAATCACAGTACACCCTCCTACACAAATCTTGGTTTGCATCACTTCTTCATCTCCCTCCTCTTATGCTGACTCTCTGACTCTCTTTCTAGGTCTTTTCTCTCCCCCATCCCCCTCCATTGCCTGTTCCTTTTTTGCCTCCAGTTTTATCTTTCTCTTCCTATCTTAACCTTTCTGTGTCTCTTTCCCTATACTTCTCTGTATCTTTTTCTCTGTTTCCATTTTTCCTACTTTCTGGGGTTTTTTCATTTATTTGCTTTAAAGAATAGTTGATTGGTGTTCAGGGAAGGAGTCTCCATCAATAATTAATTGATAAATACTTATTAAGCACCTACTATGTGCCAGACACTATAATAAGTCAGGACAGTTGCTACATAGGTTGCCAAAGGCAATAAGCTTGGGAACCAGGCCAAAGAAGCACACTGGCCTCTTCTTCATGGCAGTGTGGTGTAATGAATAGAGGACTAGATATAAAGCCATTGGGGATCCAGGATCAAATCCTAGCTCAACTGTTTTGCTAGCTGTGCAAATCAGTCAACCTTGCTGAGTCTCCCAGCCTCATTTTATGTTTCCTCATATATAAAGTGTGAGTAATAATATTTGCATTACCTCACTATATTGTTGTAAGACTTTGTAAACTTTAAATCACTATAGAAATAGCTTTTACTCCTACTTCCAGCCTAGGACCTACCCTTCATTGCCCACTGAGATACAATCTTCTCTTTCCCTTTCTCCTTCCCAAAGCTCCCTACTAACAAAATGAAACCAGACCTTTTCAGTGTCCCCCTCACCTATCTGCAAAAGCCCCTCTATTCTGTACTAGATTACCTGACTAGATCTCTCCTCTTCCATTTGCCGACAGCCCAATCTGTCCATCCATCAGGAAGCATATGTTAAATGACAGCTATGGACCAGACCCTGGGTTGGACCCTGGGAATGTAAATACAAAGAATGAAACAATCCCTGCTCAGAAAGATTATCCTAATAGTTAATGTGTCTGGAAATGTGAGAGGAAATTAAAGTTGAGATGATGGCTTTGTTCAGATAGGGCTTTGGTTTGGTTTTCCAGAAGGGAATATATGACTAATGAGTAGCCTTTGTTAGTGAAACCTGAGCAATATTTCCTCAGAGAGAAGGCTCTGTTATGCAATTTTGGGTATAAAGTTAGGTCAGGCAATGATGAATGAGCCTTGTACCATAAGCAAAGACCCATAGATGGCACTATAGTGTAGAATGGGCATCATATAATAACCTTGATTTACTAATAAAGTAATTTCCATACTGATTGGCACAGCCCACTATACTTTGCTTCAAACAATCCACATGGATAATTTTCTTAATTTGTATTTCATTCAAGTAAAATTTAAAATGTATTATATTTTGTACCACAAAAAATCTTAAATGTACAACTAAAATAAAATATTCCTGGGCTACATTTGCTGTCAGAATCACAAGCTCATAGATTTTTAAATGGTAGGGACCTTCTTGGTCCTTCAGTCAGACCATTCATTTTACAACGGAAGCCCAAAAAGATAGAATTATTTGTCCAAGGTCATGCAGGTACTAAGGGATAGTGCCAACATGGTCTGAACTCATTGCAATGCCAGAACTATTTCCATTGTACAATTCTGTTATTTAAAATTGAAGAGGAAAACAAGATGGTGGCAGATAGCCCCTTTCATTAAACTTGCACAACAGATTCTACTGGGTACCTAGGACCAGAATTGGGGTTTTATCTCAATACCAAAGCCACTCTGCCTAAAGTGAGATGGGAGGCAGAGTGGGTTGCCACCAGAGAAGCTTATTTCAGATCTTCCTGTCCACACAGGGCAGCATAGCCTGAACCAGTACAGGATGGAGCATCAATCATAATGAAGTATGGTACAGCCATAAGTATTCATCCTCTTCCTTGGGCAGAAGGCGCTATTCTCTCTCTACTCTTTTGCTGGGGCTCATCCCCTCATGTCCACCTCTGGACCCAGTCACCATGACACAGTGAGAATGCTGTTCACCTCTGGCCATTCTCTACACGTGTATTAGTCTCTCTTTTATTGGCTTTGAGTTGAACTTCATTTTCCTTGAAAAGAAAATTATTTATGCAAGATTGTACTAAAAAGAATAATTTTGATCATTGCTTTCTCAGCTCCATTCTCTTACATTTTTATTATGCTTCTTCCAGAAAGCCCTACTCTATAATTTAGAAACTCTTGCCTAGTGGTCGATATCAGATAAATATGGGCAAAAATCACTAATGGGCCATTCATTGCACAAATATTGAATGGCTGTGATGGACGAGGTGCTGTGTTAGGTATACTATGGACACAAAGACAAAAACAAAACCAACCTTGTCCTTGGGGAGCTTATGTTTTTCTAGAAGAGTATGGCATGTCCATAAAAAAAATAGAAATGAGACAGTTTGAAATGGGAGCAAACATTAATGATGAAAGATCAGGGAAGAAGCTTCACATGGAAGGCAGCACCCACCTGGATGAACTTTGAAGCATGAGTACATTCCAGAGAAGCATACAAACAACTGTGTGGCTAATTATGCCTAGACCGAGCTACATGGACTCGGTATGACTATAAAGTAATGAAATTGATTTTCGTGTGTGACTTATGGAAGTCCGTTTCATTACCTTATAGTCACACCCCAAATGCTGCTGGCCTTCCTCCGGGACAGCGATGCCACCTCTCTGGTGATCCGGGTGTAGCTGAGAAGATCCTGGCGGCAATCAACATCTCTTACCAACCTCAGCCTATGGAGACAGAGCTCTGATTGGAAACTGGGGCTCCTCTTGGCATAGCCTGTCAGTGTTTTGCAGGTCAGGAAACTGAGGCACAGAAATATCAAATAAATGACTTGATTGAGATTTAAGATCTAGGCCCAGCCCTAAAGTCTTTAGTCACAGGCTCATAGGATTTGGAACTGGAAGGGACATGAGAGGCCATCAAGTCTTCTAACTCTTCTAATTTAACAAATGAGGAAACAGAGGCCAAGGAAAGACTCCATTTTCATATACCATACAAAGTTGTCTGACTATCAAGATGTTTAGTCTTATTGTTTAATTGTTCATTGAGCTTTTGTTTTAGAAATTTTTTCATTCTAAAATTAATAAATACCAAATAAAATGAACATTTCTATATACATAATAGAGCAGGAAAAAAGAATGTATAATTATACATGATACTATGAATCTCTACTATATACCATCTAGTCTCTTGTACATATCCTACAAGCATTATGGCTAATAAATCACTCAACAGATGCTTATTGAGCACCTGCTATGTGCCTTGCACTATGCTAGAAACTTTGAAGGATACAAACAAAGAATAAGATCTGGATCCTGCCCTCAAAAAGCCCATAATCTAAATGGAGAAACAAAACCAACATATGATAGCAACAAGATATAATAATGGATTCAGAGTTAAAAGGGACCTAAGAATTGTCTAAGGAAATTAAGGCCGAGCAAAGGTTAAATGATTCCCCCAACTCACTCAGTCATCAAGGAGCAAATCTAGTATTCAAAACCAAGTCTTCTGAATCTATATCCATTTCTCTCCCCAGTACGTCATTCAATAGCTCAGACAGTATATCATATGTGGCTTGCTTGATTTTTCTTTCCTAAAATCATGTCTGCTAGTACTCTAATGAAAAAATATATTTCTTTAAATCAGCAGTTTTGAAAAATTTAAAGTAATTTATTTTAAATTGCCTTAAGAGGCGAGAAAGATGAGAAACAAAATGTTATTTTCTGGCTCATAATGGTTAACTACTCAATCCTAGGTAAAAAGTGAAACTCAATTAAACTTCGAAGGTAAAATGAACAACACCCCATCACATCTCTGAAACTGGAACTGACTATTGATTTGCACCTTCTCCATTCCTGAAAAGAATCATTAGGGATAGAGGAGACGGAGGAAAGGATATTTTGTAACAAGGTCAAGAGAAGGAGAATGAATATCTCAATTCATTAAAATGTGAATGTTTTCTCCCTCTATGCCCATTACAATGAACACATAATGGCTTTTCAAAAGCTCATCATGAGCAGGTATCGGTTATTAGACAGTGTACGACAATTATGGCAGCAGTGGTGGATAGGGATTCGATGTTCAGATCCTTCCTGGGACACTGGGTATGAGACTCCGGGAAATCACTTAAATTCTTTGTGAAATCATTGATATTTCTCATGCCCGTATGCAGTAATTGTGTTATGGTGAAAATCATATTACATTTTTAGACCAATTACATTATAGGATGTATTTGGTTATCTTGAAAGCTCACCGAGGGCAAAGAATTAATTCTTAGTCATCTCTATACCTACTGGAGGACCCAGAAGAGTGATGAAATCTAGTGTTTCATTAGAATGGTACAGAAACATTTGGTTTGAAGTAAGTTATATTCCCTTTCTGGACCTCAGCTTTCTCATCTTGAAAATGGAAGGAAGGAATGAAAACAAACATTTATTAAGCACTTAACATGTGCCAATAGACTAAGTTCTTGATATTCAATTAGAGGCAAAAAAAAAAAAGAAACTTATAATCTAATTAGGGAAGAAAACACAAAAGGAAGCTAAAAATTACTGGGAGGCCATGAATGAATGAAGATAGCTATCTCTTGGACATGATTTTGAAGTTCAGAGAAAGTCAGACACAGGGCTAGGAAAGGATTGAAGGCAGGCTCACCTGGACCCCTCCACAAAAAAGAGGCTCCCCGAGTAAATTACCAATGAGAAAAGAGGGACAGACCTTACAGAATGACATTCCCCAATGAGTGGGATAGACTTTTCTGGGGCCAAGAAGTTCTAAGAGCTGAGAGAAGTTCCAAGTGAGGCAGCAATAGAGGAACCATAGTTTTGAAATTTGGAAACTGCCCCTCTCTTTAACTCCCTTCTATGTATATTCAAGAATCTATTTCTAATAGTCACATCACCTCTGCTTAAATATGCCTACTGACAGGAAACTCAATACCATGGAAATGTTTTGGGGTGACTTTAATTGTTAGGAAATTCTTCCTTATATTACTCTAGGATGGGATGGTCAGGGACGGCAGAGGGAAGAGATTGGAAATCCCTAATTTAGACCACAACCTTACAAGGTTGCTTTTCAGGAAATTAGCTCAAAAGTCTAAATCAAAGCAACTCATTTATCTAGATTAGCTCAGAGTACTTTTCTCACGACCTTATTGGGAAGATTGTACAAGTATTATTACCCTCATTTTATAGGCAAAAAAACTAGTTTCCTAGAGGTTAAATGTCCTGTTGCTCAAAGTCACATTGGTATAAGTGAAAGGAGTTATTTCTGCCTCCAGAGGCAACATCCCTTCTACCACACAGTCTACTTCCCCTGAAACAAGTATGGAAGGAGAAATCAGCTATCTCCAAACCTGAGCAAATCAAAAAGATACCAGACCTCTGGTGAATCCCTCTTCCATACATGCTTGGCTTTAGCCCACAGAGTTTCCTGAGGCTCAAGCCAATGTGTTCCTCCTTTTCTATTCTGAAAACTTTGAAGAAATATGGATTCCTTCAAAAGCAAACAGCAGGCTGTCTTCTAAGGAGTTTCTTCTGGGCTCTAAGAAGCTAGTTGCCTTGACTTAAGTCTGAAAGTAAAATTACCAGGTTATTCTCACTAGAGAAGCTATAAAGATGGCCTCAGAGTCAAGAAGATTTGGGTTCATAGTGGTAGAATGGATGCTGTTCTGCATTAGAAGAGTGGGTTTTCTAATTCCCAATCAAATCACCAATCTGCTCCCCCCAAAAACCTCATCACTAATTTTTTCATGCTTTTACTAGCTAAATCTTTATTTTCAAAAGACTCATTCTTCTATTAGACAATCATCTAAAGGACCAAATGGAAGATCTGCAGGTCTGAAATCCCTGTCCCAGAACACAAAGTTCTCTAAGAAAGATATATATATATATAATTATATATGGGGGTCTATAAGAGATTCTGAGAAACCACTTAGTTCAACTCTTTGATTTTACAGGTGAGGAATTGAGGCTTAAATTTGAAGCAAGTTAAAAAAAAACTTGCCAAAAGTCACAGAGATGAGATTTGAACCCGCATCCTCTAAGCTCCAAATTCATTGCTCTTTTTTCTCCATTGAATGGTTCTCTTTCAAAAACAGAGAACTAGGTCCCCTTCCCCTTCAAAAAAAGGCTCTCTTTTCTCAAGTAAAAGCTAGCACGGTCCCAAGACCATCTCTTGGAATTTTTCCGCCCAATTCTATAAGCTTGGTACTCAGGGAAACTTTGAAGAAACAGCTGAAACAGCAGGGTGCTGATTTGAACATGTATACCTGGGTTTCTGTGGCCTGGGGAGAGGAGCAGACAGTCACTCATCAGTGCTGTCCAGTTTACCTAGTCAACTCCCACAGGCAGATGCAAACACAGTGGGTGTACCGGGGCCACCAGGAGAGGGGAATACAAATGAAAACTTGGCTTTTTCAGGAAGCCGAAGAGAGTGGTGCTGGCCCAGGGTTCACAGTTATCACTCAGAGAACTGGGACGGGCATCACAGTGGAAGAGTTATCAACATTTATCCCCAACAGAAAGTTCACTTTAGAGGAAGCTTCCATGCTGATCAGAAAGATACGTTCGTTGGTGCTTAACTCAGTGGGACTGGAGAGAATTCCATTTCAATGTCTGGAACCCACTTCCAAAATATCTATCTAGATTTTTAAAAAATCGATCTATTCCTTAAGCAAGCAGATCTGGCAAACAGCTCCTTTCCTTTGCTCCCCACTGTGTACATATTCCTTTGTAGAATAACTAGTGTGAGAGGCAGCTATTTTTCTGATTAGCAAAACATTCTGGGGCTTGGAGCTTGGGGGATATTTTGAGAGGCGGGATAGAGCTGTTTGTTTTTTGCCTGCTGGTTAGGGAAAACAGCATCCTGTGTTTTCTGACCATATGAATTAGCCGAAGGGGTGTCCTGACAGGATTTTGTTAAGGCCAAATCCAAGTGGGAAAACTAAAGGTCCCAGTGCTGCTTAGAGGAGAGAGGACCGTGGCTCAACAGCCTGCTTGGCTCGAATCGTCAAGCAGCCCGGAGCCCAGCCCATGTGGCAACTTTAAAAATAGAACCTCAGGGAGTGTAAAGCCGAACAGCAGCGGGAGCCAAGCTGTCAGTCTGGTTTCCATGTAGAACGCTGAACAGAAGATGGGTCAGCATCTCTGAGTGAACCCTGCCCTGGAGAAACCAGCCCTGGATCTCCTACAGGCTCCCCCAGTCCAAATGAAGGATTGTCTCTGTAGAACTGAAAAAAATCTGATAGAGCCCAATCCACCCTTCTGCCCAAAGGAAGATGTGCACATAGCATAAATGGATGCTCGTTCTCATCCCCTGAGGAGAGTGTCTCCGGCTCCTGTTCTTTCCCAGATGCATTCCTGGCTGTGGCAAATGTCTATTTTGCCATACAGAATGTGTACATCATTCCCAGAACACAGAGCTTTGGAGCAGCCATGGCCAAAGAGAGGCAAAGTCAGTGGGGCCTGAAGTGGTTCCTCCATCCTACCTCCTTGGGGAATGCACAGGGTCCTTGACATTTATGGGGGGACCCTGGGGTAGTCTTGCAACCCGTGCTTCCCTCCACTGGCCTCAGGAGGAAAGAGTTAACTCTCTTCCCTTCCTATTCCTTTCCTAAAGGAGGGCCCAAGGAGTAAGCTGCTAGAATATAGGGAATGTTCTGGTTCTCAAGCTCCTGTCCAGAAGACCATTCTTCATTATCTGCCATTCACTCTGTAAATAACTTACATCTACATAGTTATTTACACATATATTTACATTCCCATCAGAACATGAATTCCTTAATGGCAGGAACCATATTTTCCTCTTTTTTTTCAGTATCCCCAGTATTTACAGTGCCTTCCCATAGACTGGTGCCTTGAAAGCATAGCTAACATTTCTATTTATAAGGTTTGCAAAGCGCTTTACAAATATTATTTAATTTGTTCTTCACAACAACCCGTGGAGGCATCATCTTCATTTTACAAATGAGGATGGAAACTAGCAGAGGAGGTTAAGTGATTTCCCTAAGGTCACACAGCTAATAAATGCCCAAGGCCAAATCTGAAGTCAGATCTTCCTGACTCCAGGTCCAGGGCCATCTACTGAGCCACCTAACTGCCTCTGGATAGAATTTAGAACACATCTGGACAAGTCCCCTGATTTTATAGGTGAGCCAAAATACATTAAATAATTTATCCAAGACAATATAAGGGAATAGGTACTGCCTCCTTACTATTTGCACAGGTAAGGGAAGGGCAGATAGTAAACCCAAGCCCTATGATTTCATGGGCAACTAGATGGTGCCCTGGAATCAGGAGGCCCTAGTTCAAATGTGGCCTCAGACAGCTGTGTAATCCTGAATAAGTCACTTAACCCTGTTTGCCTCAGTTTCCTCATCTGTAAAATGAGCTAGAGAAAGAAATGGGAACCCACTGCAGTATCTTTGCCAAGAAAACCCCAAATGGGGTCCACTAGGAGTTGGAAATGATTGCAAACAACATGATAACAGATGACTTCATATTCAATGCTCTCCATTCCATTAGCTTGCCTTGACCTACATTGATATATTTTTGTAGGCAGCATCTCCATGAGTATTTAATTTGGAAGGGAAGTATCAGTTCTCTAATCTATATTGTGAGTGCTCCTAGAAGTTCTGGAGCCAGACACCCCCTCCTCCAGTTTTACCCCTGGTACAATGATACCCTTAAGTAGCAGGTCCTGGGGGTGCCCTGGGGCTGGGGAACAGAGTTATGGCCAATCCTTTCACTCCTCTGGATGGAAGTTCTCTGATCCCTGATCTACCTCCAGTTTCTACCTGTGACCTAGAGCCTTGCACTTCATCTCTCTTGGCCTCAACTTCTATAAAATGGGACCTAACACTCACTGATGATCTTTAAGGTTTCTTCTGACTTTAAATGCTGATAATTCTGTTTCTGGGGATTCTAAAACTAGCAGGCCACTTCATTTTCTAGATTGGTAAAACAGAAAGGGACACAGGTTTGGACCCCCTCAGTAAGTTGATAAATAATTCAGCAACCTCCTATCCAGATCCCTAACACTATCGCCATCACTCCCCAGCTCAATTCAGGTGAAGGTTAAGGAAGATTTTTAACTCCATCTCTTAATTTAGTTCTTCCCTACGTTTGCTGAACAGTTTCTCTTTCTGGCTGCACTATTCAGTCTCTGTAGGAGCTGTTGAATAATCAGGGTGTGGGGGCTTGGGTGTGAAGGTGATGAGCACCTTCTGAAATACATCCATTAGCAGCTTGTCAATCACTCTCCCCCTTCCCCACCCACATCCTTAGCTCTCTTTTACCTGTCCTCATCCTCCTTGCCTCTCCACAGCCATTTTAACTGTCTCAAGAATCGAGACCTCCCTTGGCATTTTAAGGGTGTCCTGTTTATCAACACTGTTTTAGCAATGAAGTGTTTGAAGCCACTTCCTCCTTCTACTGAAACCTCCTCTGAATTAGAATCTGGCTCAGCCTTAGGTTCATCTTCAGATGCATTTCCCCCACACTAACAGAGCTTTTTTCTCTGCCCCCACCGAGTCTCTGCCAGAACGAAATTAGAAAAAGCATCATTATTCAGTTCAGAGTTATACAATAGAGCAAGAGCATTTGAGAGCTGGAGAGGATTTGAGAGACCATCTCCCTTGACAGTTTAGGATTCCAAAGCTCTTATCCAAGATCATGATCTTGGAACTATGATCCACATCCCCTAATTCCAAGATCTCAAATGGACCAGGAATTCATGTTATTCCTGAAAACCTAAAAACGTATCTTTCTTCTTTTATTTAGTGAGTGAATTTGCATGACTTTTTTTTCCTCCATTCTCCCACCCATCCAAGACCTGGAAATTCATTCAAGGCTGCTAATCCTTGTAAGGAAAGGGAGATGAGAGTGAAGAGAAGAATGAATTTTTCCTTTGACTGCTGTTTGCTTGAAAATTTATCAGGAGCTTCACCTTGGTTCCCTGGAGAGACAGGGAGATTCACAGTTATTGGAGGGTACTCCCCTGAAATTATCCTGACTTTAAGGACCCAAAGAGGATAAGGTGGGATGCTAACAAAGGATGGATAAGCCAGTAGATTATAAAACAAGATTCATTAAAGGTCATAGATCTCTTAGTCTTAGTGAATAGATCAAGGAACAGAGTTAATACCTCAAAAGGCAGATTGAGGATTATAGACTTAGAATTGACCAGGAAATAACAATAATAATAATTATTTGACACTTTAAGATTTATAAAGTACTTTGCATGTATTATTATCTTGTTTGATCCTCACAACAGCCTTTGAGTTTGATGTTATTTTTATCTCCATTTTATCAATGAAGAAACTCAGGTAGAAAGAGATTGAGTGATTTCCTTATCAAGAACAGGATTTGAATTCAGATCTTCTTGATTTTAAATCCAGCACTCTACCCATTGTAAAACTTACCTACATACCCAGGTAACCTCAGAAGTCACATAGTCTAACCCCCTTGTTATAGAGGAGAAAACAGGAAATTTATTGTCTTGTCCAAGGTCATATAATTAATACATATTAGAAGGAGGATTTGAACCCCCATTCCCTTGTGCTCTTGCCACTATGCTGTTCTGAGATGTTACAATATTTGTCCAATGTTGTATTTACAATGCAGGTAGAGAGGTTGAAGATGAAAAGTTGAAGGCATCTCTCCTACTCATTGCAACTCCATGGAAATATCAGGTCATTTCAAAACCTTTGCATAATCGTCCAACTAAGTAATTATTTGCTACAAAAATTATGCAGCCTCCTTCCTTTTTATAACCATCAAGGCATTTTAAAAAAAAGGATTCTGCTAATTGCCATATGTAGAGAATTATTATCTATTCAGATCTCCTTGGTACAAATGAATCACACAGCCCATCGTGACTCAGCATCTTCATCCCACTTGATGACCCTCAGAGCTGTCGTGACTGGAGTGACAGGAATAGAGGAGTGAGAACTGGCCTAGTGGCAGCAGGAGCAGGGATAAATACAACTACTCCAGAATTCCTAGGGGCATCCTCAGAGGAAGGGAATGAAAGCAGAAAGGGGAGGGCTGAGATTTTTATATCAGGAAAGATGTAGAGATGTAATTGAAGCCCCATAATTGAAAGTTGGCCAAAAAAGAGGTGAGGCATTTGTGTATAGTGGTAATAAGAATAGCTATCATTTTTCTAGCACGTTAAGGTCCACAAAATCTTTTACACATATCTCATTTGACCCACACAACAGCCCTATAAGGTAGGGGCTATTATTATCCCCATTTTACAGCCGAGGAAACTGAGGCTGACAGAGTTTAAGTGACTTGCCCAACATCTCACAGCCAGTGTGTTAGAGATGAGACTTAAACCCAGGTCTTTGAAGCCAAATCTCAATCCTCTCTACCAAGCTGCCTCTCTTCCTGAAAATAACAGCCACATTTTATATAGCAGTTTTACAAGTCTCCTTCTACACATTATCTCATTTGCTTCTCATAAGAACCTCATGAAAGAGCTGGCATATTATTGTTTTCATTTTACAAGTGAGGAAACTGAGGTTCAGAGAGAGATTTGACCAGCTCATACAATTATTAAATGGCATCGCAAGAAGTCAGACTCAGGTCTTCTGACTCCAAATCCAGAGTTCTTTCTCTAAAATAAAGTGATTGAATGAAGTGATCTTGTAAGGTCCATTTCTGCTCTAACATTGTGTAGTTCTGTGATTTTATGAAATTGCACTCAGGGCCTCCAACCATTTTTCCACCTACCTTAGCTCCAAGGTCAGCTTATTCTGGTGACTTTGGGGTGGGTGATTTTGTAATAATGGAAAATTTTACAAGTTTTGTAAATGAAGTCAGAGCTCCAACCTGGTGCCCAGTGAATCATTTAATGGACTCTACAAACTCCATTAGATCGGAGGGTTAACTGAATGAAGTAGGAGCTTCTTGAGGGCAGTGACCAGGATTTCTGCTTCTCCCCTATCCTCCAGGGTGCTGGGCACACAGTAGGCACTTAATACACTCTCCCTAGGTGACTTTATGGAGTTGCTTCCCTTCTCTTGACTATGATTTCTTCATGAATTTAAAGAACCTTTTGGCTCTCAAATCCTATGGTTTTTTTTTTTAATACCATCTTTCTAAACAAATGGATGAATTACCAAAGCAGGATAAAGGAACAGCCATAGAATACTAGGAAGAAAGAGCAGGATCATTGGGAATTTCTATGAATTTTGGCATTAAGTAGAGTGTATGCAAATGCTGAAGCCTTAAATGCAAATCAATGTTCTTTTTCTGTTACAGTTTAAATCCTTTTTGTATTCCAAATTAGACATTGTAGAGAGGAGGAGGAAGGGACTCCTTGTTCTCAGTCTCTCCCCACTCTAATCTGTCACAATTTATAAGAATAATTGATTTTTCTAAAGCAATGTGGTAATTCCGTCATATTCTTGCTCAAACATGTTCAGAGGCTCCCTATTACCTTTGTAATAAAACCTCAAAGCCTTAAATTGCCATTCAAAATCCTGAACAATCCAATCCTAATTTATCCTTTCCAACCATATGTCCCATTGCTCCCTTATATGCCAGCCAACCCAAACTGCTTATAGTTCCTTAAAACAATTTCCTGCCTCCATGCTATGCTTTTATTCAAAATATTCCCTCAACCTAGAATGCCCTTTCCCAGATGAGCTTCTTGTTCACAATTCCTATTTGTCGTTCCAGGGCCAGATCAAATTCTGTAGCACCTTCTCCATTAAGTCTTCCCTATTTAAGCAACAATTATCTCTCCTATCTGTGGACTAACATAAACTTTTAACCTCTCCTATTGAATTTATTTACATTTTAATATCCCAATTTCAATTATGGTGATTGTGTACATGTCTTCTCTTCCCTTTATAGATTATAAGCTCCAATAGAGCAAGAATAGTCTTATTTTTCTTTGTACCAAGTGTCTTACACAATTTAGATGCTTAATGATTATTTGTGTTGATTGAATAAAATTTGATTTATTTTTGCTTCTGATCAGGATGCTTTCCATGAAAGAATCTTCCCTATTATATATCATCTTCAATTATTAACAATAATTTGTCTTTAGTTGAGAACTTAAGGTTTAGAGTAGATAAATATTAAGTAAAACATTTTTAAGCACTTACCGTGTGCTGGGCACTGTGCTAATTCTCAATTTTATGTGGATGTTGTGAATGTAAAATTTAAGTATTTTTTTTGCACTTGTGTGTCTTCTCCTCACCCATATTGTAAGTTCATTGTGGTCCAGCACTGTCTTGTCCCTTTTTTTCCACAGTGATGGACACATGCAGTAGGGCAGTGATGGACTGAGACAAAGTAAATTAATTAAATTATTGACTTACGCTATAAACCTTGAAATCTTTTGCATCTTAAAAAAAACTTTTAGTGTGCTATATCAGTTACTTTTCCTGTGATCACATTTTACAAGATTTGGAAATGAGTTCAAAAGATTTTGACACACATTTAATTCTTCAGCATGAAAGTATATATTACATTGGATATTAAGTATAAATTTGTCAAATACTCTATTTTTCCAGGTCTAGCCTTGATTATAGCCCATAGGTTTCAATTAATTTTAAATCAGGCAAGTTCCTACACCACTGAAACATATTTATTTAAATTTCTTGGAGACACTTCATAGCCTTCTGAGATATATAACATAGTACAAAGTTATATTGTGGTATTCCATTCCCCATTTGGGAATTATATAATTCAAATATAATTCAATTTCTCATTATATCAATATATTTGTGAGTTTGTCATTCCTTCAATTAGAACAATACTTCTAGGTCCTCTGTAACCCAAAGCATTCTTAGATTTGGTGACAATTTGGTGAAGACACCTAGATCTCATAGACTCACCTGGATTTCTTATGACAATGGTTTTTATTATAGCTTTGAATGAAAAAGTAACCAACAATAAAAGATAGCTCTTATGAATCTTCAGTGCATCATTTTTTGTATTGACTTTCATATGACTAGTGATTTTTCTTCCTAGCAATAGTTATTGGCTGTTTTATTTTACTAGTCTTCTCACTGTTCTTCCAACTTCAGGTAATCTCATCTGAACTATAGAAGAATAATTAATACTCTTTTTTAGCTATTATGTCATTCTAAAGGACTTTGCGTATTTTCTAAGGATTCATGAGGCTGCTTTCCAGCTGGAGTTTGTGGGTTCTTTGTATTTTTTTATATTTGTATTTTTCATTTTTTACCACCTTTCCCTTTATGATTCAGTGCAACTGATCCTATTTTATTTTTTTATGGTCTTGAATGATGCTTGAAACATTTTACTTTTTTCTACCAACAAACCACTGTAATATGTCTAATCGTCATTGATGCATACTCTTTCAGAGCTGCAACTTTTGTGTATTTTCTTGGACATACCCATGTTTAACAACCACAGTATTTAAAAGCATAAGAAAAGAGAGTAATAAAAAGTAGTTTTGTCATGAAATTGAGCACTCAACTGACAAAGAACTAGATAGAAGTGGAAAAGCTACTTTGATTGGGTTTCATCTGGTCAAGATCAAACATTCTGTATCAGCCTAGTAATCTGTAAAATCAGAAGGGAAACAACAAACTGGGAAAAAATCTTTATAACAATACTTGTGTTCTTAGAGTTAGATTTACATTAGTTGACTGGTATGATTCTAGAAGAGATGGAGGGGATGATTAGACACCAAACTTCTGTTCATATCGGTGCCCGGGAAGCTCCTTAGACCCAAACAGAAGTAGGAGCTCACAGACACCCTATCAGATCTCTTCTACCCTTTTTAGTAATGGTCGGTGTTTTGCTTCTCACCCAGATGTGCCCTTATAAGTCAGATTTAGGGAGAGACTCAGCTTTTCCAAATAAGTCTCCAATCTTTTGGACCTCTCTTTTATTTTGAGGGAAGCAGAATAGAGGTCAAATCAGATGCTTCCTTTTTTTCCCCTTCTCCTGTGCCTTTGGGTGGTGAATTGTACATGACTCTGGGCTGCCCTTCTCTCTGTTTATATAGTGACCATCAGGGGAAAGCTTCGGATCTTCCACTAATATGCTGTCTCAGCAAGAAAACTAATGAGGTGAAATTCATCATGAAACTCTTTTGGAACATCCATGGCTCAGCAGGAACCCTAGGAACCTTGGAGTTGGGCACATCTGCTGTGTTAAAACCCAACCCAGCACAACGCACTTTGCATATATTTTCCCCTCTCAATTTACAGAGTACAGACAGGAAGGTGCTTAGCATTTCAGCTCAAACCTCCATCCAGTGTGAGGGATCAGTCTCTCGGTCAGACAGAACTCCTGCCTTGTTCCTTCCCCATCTATTTTCTATGCTTTTACTCATCATGATGAGTAATTCCTCTGTGCCTTGGTTTCCCATTCTGTGAGATCTAGGCAATTAGCTTCCCTTGTCTCTAAAATGAAAATCTGGGGACTAATTACTATAAACAAAACACCTTAATTATCATAATTATCAAAAGTGTTTCAGGATCCCCAGCCAGAAGGATGATGATTAAGTTCCTCCTTCCCTTCCCAAATCCAACAACCCAAGGCAGAAAGTTAATTCCATAAATTCCTAGCGAGAATAGTAAAACCCATCCAAAAGTATAGTCTTGAACGTGTCCCATTTTGGAGAATTATTATGGAATGGCACTGTGAGGTATAGCAGAAGGGCTAATAGTCTACTTTTAATGGCTCTAAGGGACCTAAACAACATCAGTGCATATTTGCTGCAAAGTTGCTTAATGAGTTGTGGGGTTAGCTGGTTGGTTGTGCGTGTCTTTTTTTTTTCTTTAATGGAAGAAATGAGGAAATCCAGAATTTTTTTAAATCATAAGATTATAATCCTGCCCCTTCTCCCCCTCACTTTTTTTCTTCTCTATGTAGGAGTGTACGTTCTAATTCTGCAACACTGTCATTACTGTAATAGGTTTGGCAGGCCCATATTATTGCACCAGAGCTGTCAGGGATAGATGACGTGCTGTCGGTGATGGACTCCTACTGTTCTCAGCCACCGAGAGGGATTTGAAAAAGAAGAGATGAAAGGGGAGGGAAGAGAGATACTATAGCTAGAGAATGGTTTTGGATGTCCTAATAGATGATCACTTTACCCACTCACAACATTAGGGACAAAATAATACTAGCTACCACCCCTAGAGGATTGGCAAAAGCAATGGATTGTGGGAAATTGGATGTAAACATCAAAACAAGGAAGGGAATTTACTCAGCTAATAGCATCTTTATAGCCTGGCTGGGCTCAGAATGCTGATAATGGAATCAGTAAAATAAGGTTACTATAGAAATCACAGAGCAGTGGGTGATGGGGGACCTTCCCTACCTGGCTTACAAATGGAGAAAAAACAGATTTAATTGAGGGAAGAAATGGTCAACTATAACCCTGTCTGGTTAGAACCTACTACCATCACCTTCTTACCTTATAAATGGATTTTGATTGCCCACCCCAAAGAGTAAGTTATTTTTAACTCTTCAGTCTGAGATCTACTTTGTTGTTGTACATTTCCTTAAAAACTGCCCAACTTCCTTTTCCTGCACTTTGACCTCATTAAAGGGAGACTATGTAGGAAATTATAGTATTACCCTCCTGCTGTAGCTCAAAGAAAAAGAGTTTTCTTTTTTTCAAAAAAAAATTGCAGAAGTAAATAACAATGACCCAGCAATTATCAGAACATTGTTTATTCCAGGGCTAAATGCAGAAGCCACAAACCTGTTAAGATATAGCATTATGGAAACCTATAATAAGGAAGATGAAAAGCAGTGAGCTGAGTCTCTGGAAGATATTTTAGCCAGCCCAGCAGTACTGTGTGTTTGTTTTGTTTAAGAGGGCCTTTTCTGTCCTCCGGAGGACTTTGCCATTATTTGAAGCAGTAACAAAGGACTATCCTTTACAGTGCCCAATTAACCTTCAAGATGTGCTACAATGGAAGCAGGACTTGGAAAAAGGAGTCCCAGAAAGGAAAGTGGAGTAGACAGGGGTTCTGTTCTCTTTAGTTTTAATAGGCAGTTGACTATGTTTAAATGAACTTTAAATGGATTTTGATGAAGCTATGCTTTGTGGTCTCCATTTTTACAGATGAGGAAACTACAAATCAGACAATAAAAATAAATTGGCCACAAATTGATTATAAACCTACTTTTGCTCAATGGTGTCTGTCCTAAGACAATTGAGAGAGGCATCTCGATAAGAAATACTATACTGGGGTAAAAATATCATCTATGCAAATAAAGGAAAAGGGAGGTATGGATAGACAAGAGCTCATGTGAAAGAGAGCTAAGGATTTCCATCATCTAAAGAGATTTTAGGAGTAGACAAATGTTTGAGGGACTATCCAATGGAAGAGGAATTAGCCATATTCCTCAGAAGACAGAGAACTAGGAGCAATGAGTAGAAGCTATAGAGAGGTGAAGTTTACCTTTCATGAGTCAGCCACCATTTATTAAGTGCCCATAATGTGTAAAGCCCTGGGGATAGAAAGACGAAAATGAAACAAGCTTCATCCTCTCAGAGCTAATGAAAGGATTAAAAATGTGCAAAGATGAGTCAATACAAGTCATATATAAATTGAATATAAAGTCGTTTTAAGGTAAGGAAGAACACAGCAATAATAATTTGGGTTGGGGAGAATTAGAACAGTCTGAAATTACAATGATCTCCATTGGATCCACTTTTCTACAGCGGTTAGATGGACTGTTTCTTGGGTATATCAGGAAGAAACTCATATATATATATATATATATATATATACATATATATACACATACACACACATATATATACACATACACATGCATACATATGTGTATATGTATATATAGGTAGATATGTATCAACATATACACACATATACATGTATGTATAGGTAGATATGTGTCAACATATATCTTAATTATTCATATATGTATATGTATAACTATATATACATATTTATATATTGGACTTGATACTCTCTGAAGGTCCTTCTACCACTAAGATTCTGTGATTGTTTCAGGAGTAGAATAGAAGCTCTTCTAAAATAGAAACTATCATTCTTTTGACATTATATCAGCAGTCCCTACCACTGTGCCATGGCACATAATAGGCACTTAATAAATAATTGTTGAATGACTGAATTAGTAGAAATTAATTAAGATATGGTATACTTTGAGCAAATCTTACTCTTGTTTCTCTCTCTCTACCTGTCTCAGAAACAGGACCCTCTCCAAATTAGACAAGTCAGAGTCCTACCCTTTTGTTATTAGTAAGATCTGTCTGATAATATGTTGATATAAATATGGATTTAGAGAATTCTAATGTTTTGATGGACTAGAAATTGACACAAGAATAAAATCAACCAATATTTATTGAGCAGTTACTCAGTGCAAAACACCATGAGTGAGGCAAAGAATCATAAGCTGCAATTCTTGACTCATTAAACCAATTTGCCTGGAATTGGGTATCAGAAGGAGGGAGTAGTTGGAAATAAAGCTGGGAAGGTACATCGAAGTCAGAATCTAGAAATCTTTGAATGGCAGGCGAAGGAGTTTAGATGATCATGTAGGCAATGGGGAGCTATCAAAGTCTTTTGAGCAAGGAGTTGTTCAAAATAGTGTTTTAGGAAGATTAGTCTGACAACTAGTATAAAGAATAGATAAGGTAGGGAGCAGGGATATTAGATATAAAGAGAGACCAGATAGGCATCTATAAATCCAAGTGATGTGATAGCTGTGGAAATTGAAAAAGATGGATGACTATGAGTGATATTGAAAGAAAAAAAAAACAAGAGAACTTGGTGACCGAATGGGTATGGGCAGAAAGGGATAACGATAGAATAAATAGAGGTTGGGACAAACTTTGAAGAGTTGTGAGTTGTGATAGGAGAGGGCTAAAACACGGAGTGAGGAAGTAAGAGGGAAAAATAAAAGGCATAGAGGGTTTTAATTCACTGAGAGCAGGACCAGGGACAGCTCTTAGGTCAACAAGGCTGACTATCCCAGGGGAAAGATTAATGCAACAAATTCAGGGATTAGGAGCCAAGAGAGTAAGTGCCAGTAAATGCTGGATCAGTAAATGTTCACGGGCTTATACTTGGTGCTGAGAGAGAGAGAGAGAGAGAGAGAGAGAGAGAGAGAGAGAGAGAGAGAGAGAGAGAGAGAGCACTTCTAGAAATCCAGCAACGGAAGAGGTTGAGGAAAGATTCACAACTGAAGAAATTTTTGCCAAAACTGTAGGCACCACTGCTACTGACTACCAACCAGAATGACCTACTGTCTAATGCTTTCTTTTCTGAAGAAAGTGAGTTACTTTTCATTTTTGCCCTAGGGTGTGTGGGTGAGTGGGTTAGACAGAAAAGAAGTGAGCATTTTATTCATTCTGATCTGAATACCTTTTAAAGCTCAAATGGCATGAATAATCTTCCTCTTAATTAGAGCTTCTGAAATATCACTGGGCATCTGTACAGCCCCACCTCTCTTTGCCCTCTCCAAAGGGGGAATGACAGGAGCACTTCAAATGCAATGAGGTGAGGGGCAGATATAGGAGAAAAAAGAAGGCAAAAACAAAGGGAGCAGAGATCAGGAGACTTAGAATGTCACCTAAAAACTGAGCAGTTTGATTCATTTGAGCTCTCAGCTTTCTGAGTTCCTGGGAGGAAAGAATGAGGTAAGGAAACATTCCTAAGCAAGCTGACTTGATTATGATTGCTCCACATCCTTAGTCCTGGCACACTTGGTCATACATATTCTCCACGAGACATTTCATACATGCTTCCTATCTCTAGCTACACTACATTCCCAAGGCCAGGACTAGGGTTTATGTCCCACTTAAAAGATTCTGTATGCTTCTTCATATCTGTCCCCTACCCTCCAAAGTAGATTAGGCTCTGAATTTAGAAAGTATTCGTTGCTTGCTGAAAGAGTGGCAGAACTGAGTAAAGAGTGATGGGGAAAATGTCAATGAATATATTACTAAAGTCAAGTGAATAAGTGAAGGAATGGAAGGGAGCTATAGAAAGGAAACTGGAAGAAAGGAGAATGAAGGAAAGAAATAGAAAAAGAAAATGAATGAGTGGAACAAAGGAAATAAGCACCTACTGTGTGCCAAGCACTGTGCTAAGCTCTTTACAGATATTATCCCATTTGATCCTCACAATTTTGGGAGTTAGATGCTGTTATTATCTTTATTTTATAGTTAAGGAAACTAAGATATCAAAAGAGGTTAAGTGACTCTCCTAGGATGACACAGATGGTAAATGATTTGAATTGAGGTCTTTCTGACCTGAGGTCCATCACTGTTTCCATTGTGCCAAATAGCTTCCTGGAAAATAAAGAAGGAAAGCAAATGAGTAGAGAAAGGAAAGCAAATGAATGAATGATCAGAAGGAAAGAGAATGATAAAATGAATGAGCAGGCCATTGACACAGACCTGTTCTTTTCTGAGGTCCTTTCCACCATGAAAATAGGAAAGAGCCTCTGAAGCTCCAAGACTGGCAGTGATTGTGTTGCATTTGGAAAAGTAATTTTGAGTAGATTGAAGCTGTGAGTGGAGGGCGTATATGCAGGCATATTACTTCCCTTGGCTTTCAAAGTTCAAAGCTCAGGCATCTTAGCCTATGAAGGCAAGCCTTCAGGATGTAACCTGCCTGCTAAAGGAAGGCACTGGCTGACTAAAACAATGAAAGACCTGCATCTGGAAGTCATCTCAAAGTCTAATATCTTAATTTATAGTAGAGGCAGGGAATGATCCCTGGGGAAAGACTAAATGATTTTCCCAATATAATTTTCTACATTTTATGTATCTGAATGTGAATCTAAACCCAGGTCCATTTACTTTAGATCTGCTGTACCAGATGGTCTTCTAGTATACTAGGCTCTAGCTTCATTTCCATTTGTGATGATTCTGGCACAAGGATTGGCAGTATCAAAGGGCAAGAAAGGAGCTTTCACCAACCAGCCAATTGAGGTTTGGTCATAGAGATTTGGCATGGCAAAGCCCATAAACATGACAGTACTATGAAGTCTGACATCTCCCGTTAACCCCATATAAACCCAGCAGCCCAAATTCTGTTAGGAGTTCTACAAAAGTCTGATAGAGGGAATAGACCTTCCAATGAAGATGACCAGTAGTTCTATAGCTTCCCACAGCACCAGAGCTAAAACAAATTCCATAAGCATTTTGAAGGGCTTAGGTATTGGGGAGAGGAGGAAGAGACATTGAATAGCAGTTATCTGAGATGAATGACTCTGACATCTGTGATACAACTCAATTAGGGACATTTTGGAACAAGATATCAGTAAATGAGATTGGGAGCAAGGAGATGGTTCCTGGGGAGGCTCCCTGAAAGGTTTTGTAGAAGAGAAGATAAAACTAAGTAGAAATATCATAGGTAAATACATTGCTCCACAGCTCAGCCATCAAATAGAATGTTCTAATTGGTATTTGTCCTATTAGAAGAAAATATCCTATAGCAACTTTTTGGATTTTAAGATCTTTTGATACTAAAACTATAGAGTGATTATATTTCTAAGGGTTAGTTAGTATTAAGAATTACTCCGTCTCTGGAGTAATAACCAATTAAATTGCTCTGTGCTTTAGTGATGTATTTGCTTTTTAAATCCTCTCCCCATTTACTAATCTTGACGCTTCGGTATATTTACTTTATATGAAACTGTCAGCAAATAGCCACATCCTGTAAGGGAAGGAAAGGGGGAAGATTTTCAGCTTTACACTACTTATTTCCTATCAGCTATTAGGCTTGAGGAATGTGGTCCTGGTGCTGCCCTCTGCTGGCGACCAGCAGACAGGCCACAACACACAACCAGGAATGGGTTGAATGATGCTCAGAATGAGGGTCAATCCATCACTGCCTGCAACACTGTCCTGGATTTCCCAAGTACAGCAATTTTGTTCCCCTCTAGTGACCTTCCGAAAGGATTCTTTTTTTGGGGGGATGTTTATTTGATCAGAATGGCCTGATACAAACTTATCTCCTTCCTTCTTCCTGCCACCTTCAGCTCTTCTTTCTTTATCGATGTCCATCATGAACTGGTACATATTCTTCGATTCTTCCTTTCACTTCTACCTTCCCCTGGTTGGGTCATATCAAGTCAAGCCAATCCCCTCCTGAAAAATACTTAAGGTCATAGGAAATGAAATGTAGAACTAGTTTCAGTGTCTTCTAGCCTTAGTTCTTTATTTTAGGTGAAGGAAACTGAAGACCAGAGAAATCAAAACTTACTCAAAGTCTATAGGTAGGTAGTAAATGTCAAGGTCAGGATTTACACTCTGGTTCTCTAAAAAGCAACGTCATAGAGGAAATATGCTATCTCTATGTCCTTCCCACTTTCGTTCTTCCTCTGTTTTGCCCTCGAATGTTCCAATAGATTCCCTCATAACCAGATAAATCCACTTAGGAACACAAATATTCCTAGAAGATGAAACAAATTGACACATTTAGCTTGTAGAATTCTTGTGAAATCAACAGTAAGTCCATAATCTTCCATGAAGTCTTTCCAGACCCTTCTGACTTTAGAATAACCTCTTTCCTAAGAATACTTAGCACTTAGTATCTGTACTGTTCATTTATTATAGTATCTAAAATTTATACAGTTTTTTATCTTCATAACTCATCATAACAACTATGGTAGGCCATTCACTATATGGTCAAGGCAACTAAGATGTGGAGGCTGTTAAGTGGCATGCCCTTGCTCATAGTCACATAATTCATAAATGGCACCTCTCCAGCCCAAAAACCAGCAAGATCAGGACTTCCTACTTCAAGTTCAGTTCAAAGAACTTCATCATCAATACTTTGTGACACGGGATCATAGAATTAAGAGCTAAAAAGGACCTTGGAGATCATTTATTATAGCTCCCTTGTTTTATATATGAGAAATCTAATCTCTTGAATTGTTTGTCTCGTGTTGTTATTAAATGTTACTGTTGCTTAACTTTTCATTTGTGTGTCTTGTCTTCCCAGTTAGATTAAAAGTCCTTGGAAACAGGGATAATATATTATATATCTTCATCCTACCATAACACCTAGTTCAATACTTTGCCCAGTTAATAGGCACTCAATAAAAACATGTTGAGTAAAAAAAACTAAACTGTTCAACTTTATATAAAAACTCCAGCTGCCAACACAAGTCACAAAGTACAACTGTTAGATTATCTGAATAAGATAAAAGGTGATTTGGGAAAGAATAAAGTATCTAGAAGATTTCCAGTAAAAAAAAAAAAAAAGAATAAAATCACACTTCCTTGAAGTTCCTAGCTCTCTCCCAAACCAATCCAACACATATTTGTGAAGCCTACTGTTAAGATTACAGTTAATATCTAATAACTCCAAGTATTATATTTTATAAGATTTATTAATAATCATGAAGTAGAAGAAATAAAAGCCTGAGTAAAGAAAACTTTCTTGACATTTTTGTGTCACACACAAACTTTATCTCCAAAACATGAGGACATAACAGGAGAATGAAAGTGGGATGCTAGGATTTAGAGTCCTGGGAAGCAGATTCTAATTACACACTACTATATGTAATATATTGTGCTAGGTAACGAGGATACAAAGAAAAGAGAGGATAAGGGGAATCCCTGTTCTCAAGGAGGTTATATTCTACTGGGAAAATATGTTCATAAATAAGTGAGCATCAAATGATTTTTGACAAGGAATATGCTCTGTCCAGCACCTCATTGCATTTGAAGTACTCCAGGAAGATTATTCATGCCATTTGAGTTTTAAAAGGTATTCTGATAAGAAGGAATCACTTCTTTTTTATCTAAATGTCTGCTATTATTATAAGGAAACAAAAAATATCAATAAAGGAAATGCAAAATCCTTTCCATAGGTGAAAACACTAACAACTGATGGAATCAGGAAAAGTTTCCTTAAAGCTGCTAATTGGCCCAATGGATAAAGACCAGGAGTCAGGAAGACCTGGGTATAAATGTGACCTTGGATGTGATCCTAAGTCATCTGCCTCAGTTTCCTCATTTTAAAATGGAGCCAATAATAACACCTACTTACCAAGGTTTTTGTAAGAATCAAGGGGGATAACATTTATAAATTGCTTCCTTTCTTCCTTCCTTCCTTCTTTCCTTCCTTCCTACTGAAATAATGGATGATGAGTTGGAGTAATGATTTGAAACACTTCTTTTCTAGGAAACAAGTTCAAGACCGGAGAAAACTGCAATGGGTATTCCATAGGAAAAAGAGGTGTGGAAGACCAATTGCTTCTCTGATTTTCTCTGTGCAAATAAATGCACGGCCAAAGCTTATGGTCTTCTCTGTGCCGCTGAAAGAAACTGCTCTAAAAAAATTTCTGAAGTTAAGAGGAACTCTTATAAAGGTCTAATTAATGATTTAATTTCATCCTCATACCCATCTCCATAGAACCCACCAAGAACACACCATGACTAGTGAACATAATATTTATAATTTAGCACGAACCCAAAATGGATATAGGATGAAGTGTTCTTAATTTTATTTCTGGGGTTATTTTCCAAGTTAACATTTCTTTCTCCCAATTGATTCAGAGAAGTCTCCACTCCATTTTGTCAGAAGTTAAAAAACAACACCCCAATTCATACCAGTCACTGCTTTTTCTGCAGGGGAAGCAGTTTCAAGGGAGAAATTGTCATCTAGCCCCACAGTTATGCAAATGTGATAGTTATTTCTGACATTGGTAAATAATAGCTCTGTATGCACAGACACTGTTTTCTTACCTTATCATGCAAGGTCTCAAGTCATAATTTAGATCTTCATAAGCGATTAGCATTTTTGGACGGTAGCAAGCAATTTGTGCAGTGTTTCCCATCTATCTTCTATTCTGAAAAAAGGTGATTAGCACTTTTTAAGGGGGTGGGGATGTCTAACAAATTGGTACACTGATCAAGGTAAATCAAACTGTCAGATCAGGTGACTGGTTGGCATATATAAGCAAGTCACACCCCAGGTAGCCTGCATATTCCTCAAATAGGAATTAATATTGACTCACCTCCTTTTTTACATATGTATCTAGCTTCAATTTAAATGGTGTAGATATAACTATGTTCCCCAAATGGTATTACTACTAATTATTCAGTGATAAACAGAAATAGAATGATATTGGTAACACAATCATATATTTGTAATATTGTTTAAAAATAAACCTAACTATAATAAGGCAACATTTTCACATTAGTGCAATTTATAAAAAGCCAGCCGTTAAATGGGATCTCATGGCAGCATGCTCATAACTGTGTGGGCTAGCTTTATGGGAACATCAGTAAGTTTCTGGTTGGCTGTTCGTCAGTCCAAAGTGTCAAGGTCAGGAGTTATTGTTTAGTCAATCCCTTGGCAAGGACTATAGTTGCTGGGTACCTGACTGTACCAGATTTCCATGAAAACTTTGGCTGATGAGCCAATCAGAGTCATTATGTAAATGAATACCTCCTGATTGGCAGAAATGGATGCTTTAAAGAGCAACACATGTAAATGAGTCTAGGAATCTTAAATTTTAAGAGCTGGAAGGAATCTTAGAGATCATCTAATCCAAAACTTTCATTTTTTAGATGAGAAAACTGAGGTTTAAAAATTAAAAAAGCAAAAAACCTTACCCAGGATCAGACAGTAATATCCTGCTTTCCTGACTCCTTTTCCAGAATCCTCTTTTAATTTTGATCTGAAGAAAAGACTTGATATTCTGCTCAAAGAAACCTATTGGATCCTTAGTACAGACAATGTGTCTGAATGAGAAGTTGGAATGGGAAAGGGACTCATTGAGTTCAAGATCTAGGATTCCCAAATATTAAGGTTTTTCTATAACCATTTTATTTCCCTACCCAAGTCTTAAGGCCTTTCTTCCCCTACTTCCCCCAAATCCCAGGGCACTTGGGACATCTTTTGAGCCTTGAACCTTCTGACTTAGCCATTTGAAAAAGGAAATGGGCATGACTTTTGGGAACCCATGAAAACATGTCTCCTAGTTCTCTCATGAAAATCCTAAGGTATGTTTTTCCAGAGGTCTAAGCTAAGGCCAAAGTTTCAGTAATGGCAAATTTGTATTATGAAACCTCTGTACTTCTGAAGTGTTAAAGGCCCCCTTTTTTTCTTTTTTCCTTTTTCTGTTTTTTTTTCAATTCCCTTTGTAATCATCTCAAAGCCAAGTGCTCATTTCCACCAGAACTTTAAACATTGTGCCTTTATGTAGTGCGGCTTTTAATTTTCCTCCCTAACAGAAGTGATTGTTTATGTTGTAAATGCCACATTAGTCTCCATGAAATGGAGATGGAATTGATTTTCATTTCAGAGATTTCACAGCTTGCCCCAGAACTTTCTGCTTGATTGCCAATGCTCAGAAATGCATGGGCTCTGAGAGGTTCAGAAATGATGTGTGTAACATGGCATATAAAAATGTGAGACTCGGAGCTGTGTTTGTTGGAAGACGGACCCCTGTGTCTCAGTAGATGTATTTGGCCAGGCATTCAAAGGAACTAATGTCCTGAGTCCAGGTGACACCTTCAAGAAGCTGGCTTCAGTCCCAGGTCAGCTCACCCATAGCAGAACTAGCTTTGCCTTCCAGAAAGCTTCAAAAAAAATAATTCATTCATTCACTAAGTCTTTCCTGATCATCTACTGTGTAACTGGAACTGATTGGGAAATACAAAAGAACTAAAATATCATAGATTCATAGATCAAGGGCCAGAAGTGATTGGAGATGTCATGTAGTTCAACCTCCTCATCTTACAGACTGAGAAACTGAGGTCTAGAGAGGTTAAGTGACTTGGCCACAGGTAGTAAGTGATAGAGCCAGGATTTAAACATGGTCCTGGTGACTCGCTTCAAGACTTTTTCTACTACATCATGCTTAAAGAAACTTATCCTCTAGTTGAGAAGACATGAAATATGCATACAGGAAGCCAACTGGGTACCAAAACAAAGACATGAAAACTAGAACAGCCTGAATACAGAATGATCAGGAAATGGCAAACATTAAGGTCCCTTTGCACATTGAAAGACTTGTGTGAAGGACCTTCAGAAAAAAAAAATGTTGTCTCATCTCTCTCCCCTATTGCCTCCAGAAAATGTAGTCCCCTGAACCCGTTTCTTGCAACCACTGAAGCCAAGGGAGCAGATGGTACCATCAACCTCTTAGATTTGCTTGGAGTAACTGTGGACTAAAATATGCCAAGGATAAGTTTTTAAGTTGAATCTCAATCCTTGACAATAGGTAGATTCTAGAAGTCCATTTCTCTAGAAGAGGCCTTTCAGAAGTGGGTTCCCCAAACCCAATGTACTTAGTATTCATTATAACACTATTTTTCACATTGACGTTTATCATTTATTACTTTTTTCAATTCTATTTTTATTTTATTTTATTAATTTTAATAACAAATTTTCACATAAGTTTTCTGAAGTTATATGATCCAAATTGCCTCCCTCTTTTCTTCCCTACCCTTCCCACATTTTACAATTCTAAAAAATTTAATATTTAAAATTTGCAGGAGGACTAACAATTTTTCTGTCCTAGTTAAGGGACAGAACAATATAACAAAAAAAATCAGGGGAAACCATTTTTTAAAGGATCACTATTATTTTAAGTACATTTATATTCAACTAATATTCACACAAAATTTTTAATATGTATTTTAACAGTTGAATCATGAGGGAGAAGAGGCAACAAGGATTTGTCAAGAATCTACTATGTTCTAGGAAGTTTACAAATGTTACCTCATTTGATTTTTACAACAGCCATAGAGGGTAGGTGCTATTTATTATCCACATTTTAAGGTTGAGGAAACTAAGGCAGAACAAGATTAAGCAATCAGTGTTTGGGGCTGGATTTGAATTCAGGCCTTCCTGCACCATTTAGCCACCTCAAGCTAACTGTATTTGTTGGCTATATATCTTACTAAAATCTATGATTGAGCTATGATGGATTATCTTAGTAGTAAACACTCATCTTTTATTACTGCTTTAAAGTTTGCAAAATACCAGCACACGACTCTATAAAGTAGTACAGTTATTTTATCTCTATTTTACAGATTATAAAATTGAGTTTCTAAGTCTTGTACTTGACTATACACCTTCCAGGAACGAAGTCAAAAAAGTTCATCTTCGTGAGTTCAAATCTAACCTCAGACACTTAACTGTGTGATCCTGGACAAGTCACTTAACCCTTTTTGCCTTACTTTTCTCATCTGTCAAATGAGCTGGAAAAGGAAATAACAAATCACTCTAGTATCCTTGCCAAGAAGAAATTCATGTGAAACATAAAGAGCCAAAAATGACTGAGAAAACAATAACAAAAACCTGTTGAACAACAACATACAACCAGTAGTGTCCAGTATGGAATATCAATCTGGGTCTCACAATTCCAAGTTTGTCATCTTTCCACTAATGTGCCTCGCCTATAAATGTGCCAAGCAATACCTTCTAAACTGATGACTAAGCACAAAAGAGGTATAATTCCATAAACTGCCCAAGTAATGAAACCCATTCTAACTCTAAGATAATAATTTTTTGAGGCTGCCATAGAGAGGTCTTGTGCTTCATAGGGGTCAGATTACTGAATGAAATTGAATAGATTCCAACCAAGTTGAATGACCTCCAAGGTCCCTTCTAACTCTAATTGTCTATGGATCTATGATATTCCTGAGGTCCCACATTTATTTTTGCTTCTTTGTTAAAACAATCTACTAACTTGGTATTTTTGTGCATAACTTTTGGCACAATGCCACTAGGTAGAACAGATCTAGTAATGCATTTTAGTTAAACACCGAACAGCAGAATATCTATCTGCTAACATTATCCTAAAAGATATTGTAGGGTTTTGCGGTTGGGGGACTGAGGGAAAAGGATGTTTTGTGCCTGTGATTTATTTCATCAGTGTAAGAAAATTGCAAAGAGAAACACTGGTGATTGGCAAGTGTTTTTCAACTTAGAACCTCAGAGAGATGACTGGGGCAGTCTGAGGTTGAGTGACTTATGGAGGGAGAGTCACATAACCACGATGTGCCACTGGCAGGATTTAAGCCCAATATACATACTGGTTTCCATGACTTCAAAGTCTTCTTTCTACTAATCCACACTACCTCTTTTATAGGAATTATTTTCTAAAACATTCTTAAATTCAGGTTTCTAGTAGTTTGTTAAGCCATATTATTATTTGAAACAGTACAGGTATCCCTTCCACATCACAACTTTTCCCATCGTGGTTTTGATGTATCGCAGAAAGAAATTAAAAGAGAATTTTTAGGGATTTTTGTGAAAGCCAAAGATGATACACAAAGGGCATCAGATGACAGAAAAACGTTTAAATCCTTAGCAATACATAACATCTGCATAGTATTGTATAATATTAACATTTTATCTTTTAATAGCATAAATATATGTAATTTCTTTTTTAAAGTTAAAATTAGTAAAAAGTTAGATTGCAGGAATATACCACAGACTAATGATGAGCACCAGTAAGGAATTTCAAAGGTTATTTTAAAATTTTATCTTATTTTAATTTTTAAAACCCTTACCTTCCATCTTAGAATCAATACTGTATATTGCTTCTAAGGCAAAAGAGTGGTAAAGGCTAAACAGTGGGGAATTAAGTGTCTTGCCCAGCATCATATAGCTAGGAAGTGTCTGAGGCCAGATTTGAACCTAGGACCTCCTATCTCTAGGCCTGCCTCTCAATCCACTGAGCTACCCACAAAGGTTATTTTTTAATGCATTTTGTTATACATGCCCGATGTTCAGTATTCTTCTTAAATTTGTTTCATTGTTTTTAAATTTTCATATTTTTTCATATTTTTTATTTCTTTTTTGTACATTATTTTTACTTAACATTGACCTACATTTAGCCTAGGAATAAATACTTAACCAAAATGTTACAATAAGTGCTATAAACTCCCCGTTAAAAAAAAAATCAGAATTCTCTGGAACAAAAGGAGGGCCAAGAAATTTTACCCAGATTTTCCATATCATTAGGATGCCACATCCCTAACCCCACAATGTAGAAAGGATACCTGTATTAGTAGTATATTCATCACAGTAGCCTTCTTGCTTCTCTTATTTAAGTAATTGTTCATTTGATTTAATCATTTTAATTATTAACATAATGATGTTTAAATAATTTAATTAAAATAATTAAAATAATTTTGTTACTTAAATAATGAGTATCAATGGACTCTGATGGACTCCATATAAAATAACTTTGGTTACAGTCATGGATGTGATTCCTCCTTTCTTCTAGAATGAAGGCTCCAGGATATAAACCAAAAGGCAGGGCTTATCTTTCGGGTCTTTCCCCGAGTGTGTAAAATTGTTTCTGTCCATGAACATAAACCCCTGGATGGAAATCAATGACTTCCTTCCTCCACACAACCCGGAAAGGAAGGAACAAAGGGAGGAAGCAAACATTGACTAAGCATCTACTATATGCATTGTGCTTAGGGTTGATCATTTCCTTTGATGCTCTCAACAACCCAGGGAGGTAGGTACTATTATTATCCCCACTTAACATTGAGGATATTGAGGTGGACAAGTTAAATCATTTACCCAGCTGGGAATTTATCACATAGCTGGGAAACGTCTGATGTCCCATTTGAACGCAGGTCTTCCTGACTTCAGGTCTAACTCTCTATCTACTGCACCATTTAGTTGCTTCAGGTTGCTTTATCTTACTGAAAAGGGAACAAAATTCCCAAAGATTAAGAATGCTTGAAAAGAGTTCGGCTTAAAGCAAATCCTCTCTCATATCATCCACTATAGAGTACCAAGACTCCCTTTCCCTAAGTTGTTCTTCATTCGTTTCAATCATGTCCAACTCTTTGTGACCTAAGTTGGAGTTTTTTTGGCAGAGATATTGGAGTGTTTTGCCCATTTCCTTCTCCAGTGCATTTGACAGAAAAAGAAACTGAGGCAAAGAAGGGTAAGGGACTTGCCCAGGGTCACACAGCCAGTAAGTGTCTGACACAGGATTTGAACTCACAAAGAAGAGTCTTCCTAACTCCAGATACATCACTCTGTTCACACCACACCACCTCGCTGCCATTTGGGTCATTGTGGAGAAAGGGCAGTGATGACAGAACAACGATGATGATGATGATGATGATGATGATGATGATGATGATGATTGTGTAGAAAGGGGGTAATAGCACGTGACAGTGACAAAACAGTGATGACATAGAATGACGACGACGACGACGACGACGATGATGATGATGATGATGATGATGATGATGATTGTATAGAAAGGGGGTAATAGCACGTGACAGTGACAAAACAGTGATGACATAGAACGACGACGACGACGATGATGATGATGCACCCAAAAGCATCATGAATAGCACTCCCTTAGGTTCAGTGTCTTCAGTCATCATCCTGAGAAGCAATCCCTATGGAGATGCAGCCCAGAAACTGATCTTGCAGGGTCTACGGCCACAGTGACTCAAGACCCAGAAAAGAAATTAATCCATAAACATTTATTAAGGACCTACTATGTGCCAGATACTGTTTTAAGCAATGAGGATATAAAAAGAGGCAAAAGACCATCCTTTCCCTCAAGAAGCTTACAACCCAATGGGGGAGACAACAATATATACAAAGCAAGTTATTTATATGTAAAATAGAAAATAATTAACAGAGGGAAGGCATTAGAATTAAGAGGGTTTGAAGAAGGCTTCCTGTAAATGTTGAGATGTAATTGAGACTTAAAGCAAGCAGCTACATAGGTTAATAGTCAGAGTAGAATAGGGAGAGGGTTCCAGGAATGAGGGAGAGCCAAAGAAAAATGTCCACAGTCTAGAGAAGAAGTGTCTTGTTCATGAAGCAGCCATTGTCACTGGATTAAAGAGTACATGTTGAGGAGTATTGCAAGAATTCCAATGCAGGAACATTGGAAAGACAGGAGGGGTTAGAGTAAAAAGGGCTTTGAATGCCAAACAGACCATTTTGGGTTTGCTCCTGGAAACAACAGAAAACCACTGGAATTGCCACCAAAATCCTTTTACTGCTATATGGTTCAAAATCAGAAATTAATGTGATTTTGTCAGTGGATATAACATTCATGAAGAATCATTGTTATCTGCTTTGCAACCTTCTTTTTGACTTGTAGCTAAAATCTTCATTTTTTGTATCAACGTCTTTAACTGGAATGTGAACTCCTTGAGAGAAGGAACTGGCTTTTCTATTTGTATCCCCCAGCATTTATCATAGTAAGCCCTGAATAAATGTTCATTGCATGATTATTTTCCATCGTCAATAGCAGTAGAACCTGGGGGCAGCTGGGTGGCTCAGTGGATTGAAAGCCAGACCTAGAGATGAGAGATCCTGGGTTCAGGTCTGGCCTCAGACACTTCCCAGCTGTGTGACCCTGGGCAAGTCGCTTGACCCCCATTGCCTAGTTCTTACCACTCTTCTGCCTTGGAGCCAATACACAGTATTGACTCCAAGGGGGAAGGTAAGGGTTTTTATAAAAATAAATAAAAATAAAATAGCTGTGGAACCTGCAGGAGCCCTTGCTGAGATGTATCTCTATCATAGGCATTGCTTTCCAGGATAGTGGCTGAGGACACCGGGCTACAGATAGGGTTATTCCCAAGGTGTGGGGTTCATCATTATTATTATTATTGAGTGTTATCATTAGCTGATCGTGTCAGCAAGTTATCCAAAGCAAGTACTGATAAATTCTTTTTTCATTCATTCATTCATTCATTCATTCATTTATTCTTTCATTCATTCATTCACTCATGATGGTAATGGTACCAATGACTCCTTGGGCGCAGAAAGCTTCCTGGCTACAAAGAAAGGAAAAGGCAGGCTGAGGTTGGGTCTCCTTTTACTCAAACCACCAGGAGCATGGCGGATGGCAAAGCATTTAGGAGAGAGGAGATAGAGGGAGAAAGATTGGAAAATAAGTAGCATGGAGAAGATTGCTTAAATTAGGAAAACAAGATGCATTTGTGACAAGGATAGATGGAATTATATCGTGACCAAAGAAAATCTCTCCAGCAACAGAAAGGGGGAAAAAGTTCAGGAAAGTGCATATTCAGTCGGCACCCAAAACCCATTGTGGGCCATTTTCCTTTTCTTTCTTCCTTTCTTCTTTCCTTCCCTCTTTTCTTTCTTTTTTTCTGAACTTTCTGATGTTTTTCTTTTCTTTTTTTTTCAAAGAGAGAAGGGGGAAAAGCTTTATCAAGCCCAGGCCTCATTTTGCATCAGAGAGTGGTATTGATTTTCCACCCATGACTGCTGAAAATTAGAATTTCTTCATGAAGCCGAGTTCTTTTCTAGTCATGTCCCTTATCTTTTTAAAATATGATTACCTGCACTTCATGGTTTCATGGTTAAAATCATAATGAACTTCACCCACCCAGACAGTCCAAGAGATTCTATGAGAGCCAGCTGCCTGCCTGCCTGCCTGCCTGCGTGCCCATGTGTGTGTTGGCAGGAATGGAGGCAGAGTCTGTGTGTCCCAATGATTTTTTCCCCTGCTTACTTAAGGCCCTATCTTTGGGCCACAGGTCTATTGACTTACTACTAATTTTCTTGTCAGGATAATTCTTCCAATCAAGATTTAAAACAAACTGGGCGGTTACTAAAGTGCTGGAGATTAAAGCCTAATGCTTTTTTTTTTATTTGATTAAGACGCCTCTTATCTGGATTCTCAGGGCCTAATTTTAGTTCAGTTGCAGACCTTCCTTAAAGGGCCAGGGGTTGTTTGTTTGGAGCAAATACTTTTTCCTTCCTCCCTACCTTTCCTGCTGGGTATTTGCTCACTGAGAAGAAGAAATAGATTATTCCCACTGCATCAATCTCCAGGCAGCTACTCAGTGCAATTTTCTTCAGTGTCTTGCCATGAAAAGCAGACTAGTCATTTCCTAAGTGATGATTTAAGGTGACCTATATTTTAGCAAACTGCTGGACTCGCCATCGGCTTCTTTCCTGCCAACCTGTTGAACCAAAAACCCCATTGGAGAATTACCCTCTTGGGCATTTAGCAAAGAGATGGCTAAAAGAAAGGGAAGAGAACAAGCAAGAAACAACATGGAGGTGCAGATGAATAATTTGCTCTGTGTACCCCCTTCCTCTGAATATTAAATATTGTCTTTGCCCATTACCACCCATCTACTTCTCTTTCCTTCTCACCATCTTTTCGGGCAATGGCATATTCAGGCCAGTAGACACCAAACGACCAGATCTTGCTGGTGTCTTTTGACATTTTCCGTGTATTTCACTAGGGTCATCTGATGAAAGTTCCCCATCTAGTGAGAGTGTTCATTCTGACACCAAGACCAAGGGCCATAAAGGTAGAGTACCAGAGTCTGCTGAATGGGCTGTTCAGGAGTACTTAACATCTTTATTTTCCGTCAAGTTTCTTTTAATTTCACTTTCTATTAAAAGTCTTCTCAAAGCTAATGCAATAAATTTAGATCTGCAGCCAGATGCAAAGCAAAACTTTTGGCAGGGAATATTCTATCAAAAGACATTGCAAATGAAATATGCTCTCCCTTGGGGATTATTCTACAGTTTAATTTAATTTGATATTTCAAATTAAATTAATTCAAATGGTTATGCAGTTCCCAGGGAAAACAGACTTCATTTATGATGTTCTGCCACCAAATTGTTTAGCAGCTATCATATATCTTATATTGTTAACTAAGAATGATAAATAGTGACAAGGTAGACTTTTCTCCTCATTTCACAGCCCTTGTCTTCAACAGAATACAGGCAAACCCGCCCAACGCTGTGCTCACTAACTGTGCTACATAAATATTTATTAAGAGCATTATAGTTAAGAATAATACTTTCTGTGGACCCTTCTATCTAATCATCTCAAACCACGTAATGAAGATGTATGAAGCCCCTTGAGGGAAACAGATGTAGTGATTCCCATTTTATAGATGAAGAAACAGGTGGTAATGGGACTTACCCAGTCTCATAGAGGGAAACAGACAGAAACTCAACCCAAGTGCCCATATTCCCAAGCCTAAGTTTTATTAGATTATGTCCCAAGTTATAAACTTTCTGCTTCTTCTTAGAAGAGTCAAGAATAATGGAAATAACACTTGAGTAAGTGAGATCTGGTTTGGACTTCTAACACCAATATTTGTTGGTGGTATGACTACTTTATTTCTGATCCTCAGTTTCTTCATCCATAAAATATAGATAATATTACTCATAAAAAGCTTATTGTTTGTAAACAACAAAAAAGGTTTGTAAACTTCAAAGAACTATGTAATTATGAGTTATTCATTCTATTAAATGAAACTAATGTTACACTGAAGAAACAACATAACATGGAGGATAGAGAGCTAGTCTTGAAATCAGAAGCCTTGAGGGTCAAGTTCCTTCTTCTCACATATACTAGCTTTACGTGGTTCAAGATGATTAGATAGAAGAGACCAATGGAAGTATTATTCTTAACTATAATGTTCTTTTATATTTCAATTTTATTTTTTTGTTACATTAAAAGTCTCAGGCAATTCCCTACCATTCCTGCACTAGAGAAGACATCATTTGACAAAAAGATATGTTTATATAAAACTATGTCTTGCTTGTTTCTATTTATCAGTTCATTTTCAGTTGAATATACACAAAGCATTCTTCAAGCATATATAATGTTCTCATTGTTCTACACATTTCACTCTTCATAATTTCAGGTAGGTTTTTCCATTTTTTTAATTAAGCTATTTGTCATTTCTTTTGGCACGGTAGTATTCCATCTCAGTCATTTGCCCCAAACTAGTTAGTCATTCCCCAATTGATGGGCATCCCCTCAGTTTCCAATTTTTTCCCATTACAAAGACAGCTGCTATATCTATTTTATTTGGACTATGTAAAGAATCCTGACTAAATCACAGACCTGTGGCGCTTTGGGACTTTGAAAGCACACTCTTTATAACAATCCTAGGACCAAGGTATGGATGTGTGTATAGATGTGTGTATACATATGTTTTTATATCCTTTCAGACCAATAATTTCATTGATATAGGGAACTTCTCATGAAAGAACTTCCTTTACTAATGCAGATCAGCAACCACTCCACAACTTAAAAATCGTAGAGAATTATCTGGGGGTTCTGAGAGGTTGTGCAATTTGCCTGGTATATGTATTATAAATAGCAACAAGATTGACTTTCCTCCTCATTTCACAGCCCTTGTCTTCAACAGAATACAAGCAAACCTTTCCAAGACTATGCCCACTAACTGCATTAAAGAATAATGTATTGTTCATATTATTTTGCGTGATTGCTTGGTTGGTTGGTTGTGTAAGGGGAAAAAGGGGGTTTTATGGGTTCAATATATTAAAAGATGGTTGCCAGAGGATTGAACTATTATCAATCCTCAATTAAGAATAATCTCAAGTCAAAATTGACTTTTTATGGAAATGTATTTACAATTAAAAAGAGGTAGGTTGGTTTCCTTAATCTAGATAATTGCTTTAACTCTCCCCTTTACTTTGTCCATGTGGACATCAAGCTGAGGGAAATGGCCCACTCTCTAGGGTAGCTAATGGCTCCTCAGATCATGTAAAAAGCTTCCTCAACACCTGAAAATATCTTTGTGCTCAGAATGGAAGAGAGACATACAAAGCTTCCCTGTGAGACATGGAAGATTTCTTGCTATGATACTATAGGTCACTTTGGTTTGGGAAAGCTTCTCTGGGGTGTGGAGTTCATAAATAAACACTGAACTATATAGCCTGTTCTCAGGATTCTGCAACCCTGCCCCCACCACATACCACTAATCCACCCCAGATTTTTCTATTAAATAAAAGCTCTTCTCAGAGTCCATTACCTATCAAGATGTTAATGTGGAGAACACAGGGCCATCTAAGGAGGTACTTATATCTATCTCTGCTTTCACCTACTGATTTATGGGTCTCCTAAAACTCCAAGATTAGATACAGAAGAAACAAAATTAATATGCTCTCAAGAAATTCTGGGCTAAAATAGAACAATAGATTCATTCTTTAATCAACTAATATTTTCGTCACTGGAGAGCTATAAGTTTTAAAGAGAGAACTTGGTTCCTATACATCTTCCTACCCTCAAATTTGGGGGAGAAGAGCAACCAGAATTCAGAATTCTTTTTTGCTCTTTCCACAATTGGAATGACTTTTCCATGAGAAGCAAAAATGGAAAATTATGGAATTTTATGACAATTGTCACAGCATCAAGTTTGATGTAGTGGTTACTATATGTAGTGGTAGTGGTAGATATATAGTGGTAAGGATGTGGTGGTAGGTAGTGATAGACCTGGAATTAAGAGCTGGAAAACCTAGGTTCTAATCTTCCCTCAAATACTGACTGTGTGACTATGGGTAAGTTATTTAACCTCTCTGAGTCTCAGTTCCCAATGCTGTAAAATGATAATAATAATAGCCCCTACCACACAGGCTTATTGTGAGGATTCAGTAAGATGATTTGTATAAAGAACTTTGCAGTGTCAGTTATTATAGACAGAGACATAAGGGTTGGGATTCACTGAGATGAGTAGGGCAGAATGAGGAAGATGATTTTACAATGACTTGCAAGAAGGCACAGATAGCATACTAATGTTTTAGGGGACATGAAGCTCAGAGGGATTGCCAAAACGTTGGCTGATTGAGCCAGGATCCAACAAAGTCTTGACATTCTGGAATGATGAGACAAATCTAATAAGATGAAATTTAATAGAGATATGTCTAACACACGTTAGTGAAGTTCAAACAAAATAGCTTTATAAGTACAGAATATGAAAGGAATGGCTAGACAGATTGGGGTTTTTTGTTTGTTTTGTCTTGTTTTGTTTTTGTGAAAAGGCCTGAAGGTTTTAGTGGACTTGCAAACTCAGTATGTCAGTAGTGTTATATGGCAGTCCCAAAAGCTTACTGGCCACAATGAGCAAGATAGTCATTGTATGGAATATTGTATTAATTTTGGAAGTCCACATTTTAGGAAAGACATCGGCAAACTAGAACACGTAAGGGAGTCAGCACTGTTCAATGGAGAAAAGTATTGTAGCTAGAATCAGAGGAGCTGGATTTAAATCCTATCTGTTATGTTTCATATCTGTATGACCAAATCACTTAGATACCTAGACCTTAGTATCCTTCTCTGAAAAATGGACTTCATGAAGTCCCTTCCAGTCCTGAATCTATGATTCTCTGCCCAAAAAGAGGCTGTCTTAGGATGAGAGTGTGCTAAAGACCATACCACATCAGGACCAATCAAAGGAATTCAGCATGTTAAGCTTGGATAAAAGAAGACTTAACAGGCACATGATAGCTATATTAAATTATTTGTAGGGTTGCCATGTGCAGGAGAACTGAGTCTCATTCTCCTGGTTCCCAAAGGCTAAAACTCTAAGAACAATGGGTTATACCTACAGATTTACATGCAATGTTAAAAAAAATTCCTAATAATTAGAGCTGTCCAAAAGTAGAATGAGTTTTCTTTTAAGTAGGTTTATTTTTTTAAATACTACAGAATTTCAAGTAGAGATTGGATGACCAATGTTGGTGTATGCTATAGAACAGTTATGGGCAAACTTTTTAAAGAGGGGGCCAAAGGAAAGGAAATGCTCATCTGTCAGTCTGTTTCTAAGGCAACTCTTTTGAAGTTTCATTGTATTGTATCCTACTCATTGTATTCGTCAGATTAGGAATAATGTTTCTGGGCAGATAAAACATTTAAGGGGGCCGGATGTGGCCGGCCAGTCTTAGTTTGCCCATCACTACATAGAGAAATGTTATGGTCTTTTTTTCCCTTTCCCTCAGTTTCAGAAATCCTAAACTGGGATTCTGTGAATCATCTTATGGATTCATGTGCTTTGGAAAGAGTTAAAATGCGCTATAACTGTGCTCATACATAGCACCCAGTGGATTTGTCCCTTTTGTGGAGATGCTTTTATTGAGCAATAATTATTATTAACATAGTAATGATTGTGTTAAGTCTCCAGCTGCATTATTAGGCACTCGGTGCCCAAACAACATCTAGAATTCCTTTAACCCCTACAGACCTGAGTCTAAAGACTTTTCATAGGCTATCCTTAATGTGTATTCTGGAGAGATTCAAGAAATACCAAAGAGTGGGCTCTGGGAGACTTGAAGAACAGAATTAAAAATTTGTTATTTAAGGTGGAAATCCATTACAAAAAGTTTACCTAAACTTTAGCCTTTTTTTTTTAAACAATTTACCTATATGTCCTCTTTCTGTCTCTCTTTGACTTCTTGGCTTTCTTCTTCATGCGTTCAGATAGATGAACATTGCTATCTACCTCTATCTCACTCTTCCTCCCCATGGGATCTCTCTCTGTCACTCTCTTGTCTCAGTCTTTCTCTGTCTCTTGGATTCTGTCCCTCTGTGTCTGTGTCTCTATCTCTGTCTGTCTCTCTCTCTGTCTCTTTGTCTCCCTGTCTGTCTCTGAGTCTTTCCTAGTCTTTCTCTTTCCTTCTATCCTTTCTCACTATCAGCACATGTATTCATTGCCAGACCACTTTCATCTGGCCAACAATCACTCTTCACCTCCAGCAGCTAATGTTCTAAAAATTATTCCAACTCTTTCTCTTATCAATTGACAAGGTATATTAGAAAATGGGCCTTGTAAAAATGTTGAAAAAAATGAAATTATTTGGGAGAGAAGAAAAACCTGAGTGTTGTTTTTAAAACAGCTTTGAAGTCTGTTAGAGGGGTTATTGTAACCCTCCCAGCTGTTCTCCAATGTTACTACCAGTGGAACAGAAGGAACAGTGATTTGCTCGCAGCCATAGATATTTAGGTTATGTATAAAGAACTTTCTGGCTGTGCAGAGTTGTTAAGCACTGAGATGGTTTACTTAAAGAAACTGTCCTTGAAGACCTTTGAGATTAAGACAGTTTACTTTCTGGGATGTTTGAAGCAGAAGGCTAGGGGGATGGATGAGAGCCTCAAGAGTCTAGGATTCTCTCATTTGTATAATGTCCTAATGTTTTCAAATTGCCGTTAAGTATATATCAACCAGATGCCACATCTACACAGTCAGATTTAAATGGAGGCATGGCTAAACAGTAGTTCATATGAAAAGACCTTGAGGTTTTGTTATGGCAAGCTCATATGAGCCAGCAGTACAACACAGCAGAAAAAAGGCAATACCAATAGAGAGAGCATCCAGACTGTGGGAGAAGACAGTCCCGCTTTAATCAGCCCCAGCTAGACCTTACCTGAAATATCATATTCGGTTTGGGGTGCCACACATTAGGAAGAGTAAATTTCAATTGTGTGGACCATCAAATCAAATTCATTTGACCTGAATGAACTAGATTGGCTCCCCACACTCCACCTAATTCACATCGGTTGTTGCGACATGTCCAGAGAGGGGAATTATATGAATTCTTGTTGAGATAAAGAACTTAATTGGATTTATAAAAATCCATAAGTGCTCTGAGCATCTTAAAGATGGGTGCCATATAAATCAAGAGTATCATTGCCATGATGATTATTATGAATTATTATTATTACATTAATTATGCCATTCCTGCCTAGCTCAAATGAATGAATCAGCGCTGCTGGCACTAGAATCTATGATTCCAGAAGGGTGTAGCTGCAGCTGGCTGAGCATGGATATCAGTGAGATCTTGGGACCTATTCAGTTCTTGGTGAAGTAAAAGATTCAAAAAATATGTTTCCGTTCCATCCTGGGTTGGGCCAGTGACTGCTTCCATCTCCAGATGCCTTCTATTAAACTTCTCAGTAAAATCATACCTTAGTCTTACAACTCAGTTTATTAAAATACCTACTAGATGCAACATTCTATGCCTGGAAGCAGGCTGACTCAGGGGCCCTTTAATTCTCCTCCACACCATCCGTCTTTACCAAAGGTTCAGCTGGTGTATAAGAGCCTCCATTTGGCAAGTATTTGCAGAAAGGAAGCCAACTGACAAGTCTTAACCTTGAAGCATTTGTCACTGCTTCAATTGAACTGTGAGCTCTACTAGGCACCTCTGCAATCAAAGTAAGAATAATCTTGGATATTAAACAGGAAAATAGCCACAAGCTAGTGGTGTGACCTAATTGGCAAGGCATTTGGATTCTCCAGAACTCAGTTTCCTCATCTGTAAAATAAGAGAAATGGATGAAATTTTCCCTAAGGCCCATTTTAACTCTAAAAGCTTTCAAATTATGAGTTAATGGAAAGGCAATATGATATGATAAATAAAAACTAGCCTTGGAGCCAGAAAGACCTGGCTCTGACATTTATGGATCATCTAACCCTGAGCAAGTCACTTAACTCCTCAGTTCCCCAAGCAACCCTCTAAGTTGCAGAGAAAGTACTACCTTATGCTAGTAGAAAGAATTTTGACTTCTGGAAGTTTCCTATAACAAATAAAACTCATGTCTAATCCCTATCCCTCTGAGCAAATGATCTGTATGGATTGGAAAATGTAGGCTTCCCACATATGGTACTATTTTCTTAGCAGTTGTTGTTGTCGAGTCATTTTAGTTGTGACCCATTTGGGATTTTTTTGACAAAGATACTGTAATGGTTTGCCATTTCCCTCTCTAGCTTGTTTTATAGATGAGGAAACTGAGGCAAACAGGGTTAAGTAATTTGTACCAGGTCACACAACTAGTACATGTCTGAGGCCAGATTTAATTCAGGAAGATGATTTTTGCTGACTCTATCCATTGTACTGCCTTTCCTCAGTGAAATGTTATAGAAAAAAACCTATGAATTTGGAGTCAGAAGACCCTCTAGAGTCAGAAGCATACTGACATATTTCTTCGGTGACCTTGCTAAGTTGTTTAACCTGACTGAGCTTCACGGTGCCTATGTGTAAACTGAGGCAGTTGGTTAGGATGGTCTCTTGTAGCTCTAAATCCTGGGATCCTGGGGATTTGACAGTTGAAGCCCACCTGAGTGGATTGGGGTAGTTTGATTTTGATGATGAATTTGGATTTCAATGTCTTTATTATTTCCAGTGACTAGGACCCCATGAAAGTAATCGTGAGGGGGAAGGGGGCGTCATTTTGCTTCTGATCCTTCCTTGAAATAAAAGCATTATCATGAAGAAGGGGGGAAAAGGTTGGCAGGGGGCAGGGGTGGGTGGGAACCATTTGGAAAAGAAAGCACTTGAAAAATGGCCTATCTTCTTTTAGAGATGCTCTTGTAATATAATTATGAGCCATCTGTTAACCTCCTCTCCCCCACGAATGATCTTTTTAGTTCTCAACAGCTGTACATCCCCAAGAGAAAGCTGGCAAGAATGAGTGGAAGAGCACTTTCCAGCGAGGGCATCAAGGAGTGGCATAACTTACACAAGTCTAGTCAATCCAATTTAGAAAAGGTGTAGGGAATCCAAGCAAAACATAAATACCAATAAATGTTCTAGGGATTAGCAGATAAGTCGTATCAGGAGAGAGCAAGAGAGCTAAATTTATATAGTTGAGAAAGGATACAGCTCAGAGGGAACACAATCGCAGTCTATAAATACCTCCAAGAAAACAGAGTAAATGAAGTAAGGGAATTAATCACCAGCTCGGAAGTTGGGAGGACAAGGCTGGGATGGCCTTTGGCTAGGGGAGGGAAAGCATTAAGAAGTTCAGAGTGACTGGGCAGTGGAAGTGGCTCCTTAGGGGATGTGGCTGTGACTCCATCGTTGCCGAGGGATGGGAAAAGAAGAGATTAAATGCTAATAGGAATGAAAGAGGAAGCCTGCAGGAGGCTAGATGGAGGTCATACAAGATGACCCTGGTGGGCTCTCTCACCTATGATTCCATGAACTGTGTAGTAATTACTTGCTCTTACAAATTGCTTGGTAAATATGCTTAGTAAATCAAAGAGGCCCAGCTCACCTGCAGTGCTCAGGAGGACCCAGAAAAGATCAAAGGCCGTGTGCTCCACAGAGGCTGCCATATATAATGGAGTCTATCCATGGGATTGTTGGCGGGGGAGAGAGCTAACTTTTTGGATGATATAACACCTCCACGACTGAATTTGGCCATTTGCTAACATGAAGAAATTAAAGTAGCTGACACAGGTAGCATTTTATAAATAATATCTCATCTGATCCTCCTAGCAATGTAACGAGAGACACTTTTATCCCCATTTCTTAATTGAGGAAACAAAGGGTTATTCATAATGGAAAGGCTATTAGAGGAGACGAGGGACCTGGGTTTAAATTTTGGCTCTGCCACTTATAATTCCTGTGACCTTAAAGGAGCGTGAGATCATAGCTAGGAGCAGGAACTGGAAGAGACTTTAGAAAGTCATTTAATTAAGCCTATTAAAAAAAAAAGACTAGATTTCTCCATCTTGCCAGGCGGCAAATATGGGAGTTATTCTTTGGTCCAGTTCCATGACAACTGATCCAGCAAGAGAGCCTTGGTCTGCTCAGGTTGCCCCTCCTGAGGCAGCCAGGTGGCCCACCGCTCTCTGGAGACTTGCTATATTAATGCTGAAATTATTAGAGATACCTAAATGGCAAAGCTCATTGCAGTTCAAAATCCCCAAGCTTGAGATCCACCAGGATTACACATGTACACCATCTCATCCGGCTCCAACTGCCTCATTTTACAGGTAACGAAACTAAGATCCATAGAGATCATCTCAAGTCATGCAGCTAATAAGTGTCTGAGGTTATAGTAGAATCCAGGTCTTTCTATTTGTACGTCCAGTACTGCAGTGCCTTAGACTTGTCACTTAACCTTTCCGGCTTCCATTTTCTTCTCCACCATCATCATCATTGCTATCCTTTATATGGCGCTTTAGAGTTTGCAGAGCATTTTACAAAAATTTCATTGGATCCTCACAACCACCCTGGAAGGTGGGTGCTCTTATGATCCCCATTTTTGCAGATGAGGAAACTGAGACAGATAGAGATTTTTAAATGACTTGCCCAGGGTCATGTCACTTATGTCTGAGTCCAGATTTAGACTTCTTGACTCCAAGTCCAGTGCCCTATCCACTGTGGCTCTAGTTGCTTTCCTAATTGAGCACTGGATGTTCTAGTTGCTTTCCTCATTGGACACTGGATGCTCTACTTGCTTTCCTCATTGGACACTGGATGCTCTACTTGCTTTCCTCATTGGACACTGGATGCTCTAGTTGCTTTCCTCAATTGGACACTGGATGCTGTACTTGCTTTCCTCATTGGACACTGGATGACCTTTAGAGTCCCTTCTGTCTGGTGTTTGCCTCCTGCACCATGAACGTGACCCTTTCTTCGGTAGGCAGGCTATTTACAATCAGATATTCTATTCCCACTCCCGTCCCTCCCACTGCAACTTTGCAGACACCGGCCCTTGAGTCAGTCTCCTCCCTTAGCCCACTTGCTAGCCCTCCTCCCCTTTCAGAATATTAATGGCAATATTATAGCCTAAGTACTTCAGTGAAGCTAGGGCCTTCTCCTCCACAGAGGCTGTTTAGAGATTGTCTAAAATGTCTGCTGGGAATAATTCTAGCCGTAGGCAGGCTCAAGAGTTATTGATGAAATAACCTTTTGGGGCCTGAGTCTGGGGTTTTGCAGATGCAACGGCAAGATTATTGTTTAAGTGGGGACTCGATCAGGCGATGACCTAGAAAACATCTAGTTGTTTATTGCTTTCACAGCTTCCTGAGGCTACCGCTGTCTCCTGCCACAGAGGCCCCGGTATCTTATTGGGAAAGGGAGGAAAAGGCAACGGGATGCAAGGAAGGAACATGCCCGCACCCCTAGCACCCCGAGAGCAGGGAGGCAGCGGCTTGCCACGGGATGGAGTTGGGGGCTCAACCTGGCTGACAGAGTGTAGCTGCAATGATATAAAACCGCGGCATTTGGCACCTCCTGGCTATTCGCTTTCTTTCTCTTTGTTTGGCCAAAGCAGTCTTGGAACTTGACCATATTCAAAGAATGCATAAATCAATCATCTAACAAGGCATTTGTTCGGAGAGATGCTCTCTACAGAGAGACGCCGTGCGAGGCACTCTCTGGAGGAAAGCAAAGCAGCAGCTGTATGGGCACTGGGGCCAGCTAGCAACAAGAGGCCAAGAGGAAAGGGAGGGACGTTTGACCTGGAGAGCCAAAGCTCCCCCAATTTTGTGACCGTTTTGTGGCTCAGGGTCACAAACAACAGCAGCTGGGAAGTGGAGACTAGTCCTTCAGGGGGCATGGAGGTGGTACCTTGGATAGAGCACCAGGTCTAGAATCAGGAAGATTTAAATCTATTCATATGGCCTCAAACATACACTAATTGTGTGATACTGGGCAAGTTGCTTAACCCCCGTTTGCCTCAGTTTCCTCATCTGCAAAATGGGTATGATACTAGCACCCACTTCACAGGATCGTTGTAAGGATCAAATGAGATAATATTTGAAAACCATTTCACATAGTGCCTGGCACATAGTAAGTGCCATATAAATGTTAGTTATCATTATTATTATTGGTGAGAAGCCTGTCTGGACAGGATCATGTTTTCTTCAATTTCTGCACACAGATGCCTGTAATTATCAGTAATATCCATTCCTAGGAATAAATGTGGCATTGTATGTTTTGAGAAAAACATAGGTATCACCTCTGCCAGGGCTGTAATGTGGGTAGAATGATCAGAGCTTTTTTCCAGGTACTCCAAATTCAGAGGCTGCCAAATTTAGATGGCACAGACAAGTTTTTACAGTCTTTCAGCAGCACAGAAACAACAGAGCTTAGCACCTAGTTAGTGAGAAAAACTCATAAAAATAGGAAGCTATCAAGTGAGAGAGGAGTAGGTAGGTAGGTGGTGCAGTAGATAAAGCATTGAACTTGGAATCAGAAACACTCATCTTTAGGAGCAAATATTTACTAGTGGTGTGACCCTGGACATGTCACTTTACCCCATTTGCCTCAGTTCCTCATCTGCAGAATGAGTTGGAGAAGGAAATGGCAAACTACTCCAATATCTCTACCCATCTTAGGACATCTCTCTTCAGTCTGCGCATCCCTCAATAAAAATGTTTCATTTGGGACTTTGGTCTTGGGAAGAATAACCTTCATGTCTATGGTGCTCTGGGGTTTTAAATGCACTTTTGTCACAACAATCTTATGAAAGAGGTAGTGGAAATGTCGCCCCCATTTTACATATGAGGAAACTGAGGTTCTGAGAGATTAAAAAGACTTGTCTGTATTCATACAGCCAGTGAGTCTCTGAGGTGGGATTAAAACCAGATCTCTTCAATACAAATAATATAAATTAAAAGAATGAATTTTTGTATAGTGTTTCAAGGTTTGTAAAGCACTCCATATTTTATATCTGAGGACACTGAAGTTGAGAGAGATGAAGTGATTTCCCCAGGGTCATACAGCTAGCAAGTTTCTGAAAGACAGAATTTGAACTCGGACGTTCCTGTGTCCAAGTCCAGCACTCTCTCCCCTCTTCCACACTGCCTTCTTCCCATTGAGGATAAAGGAGATAATTATTCATATAAATATCTGGGAATTTGGAGGTTAGGGTAAGGGGTAGAAAAGGAGAGAACCTTTGGAAATGCAAATTCCAAGACTTCATGGTAATATAACTAGTTATCAGTTTTCTCAAGCTTGCTTTACTGAGACTAGAGTGTATGAATATATTGTAAAATTCCATTTAGTCTTTTTTCAGATGTTGAAATGTGAACAAAATGTTATTTTTAATGAGCTAGGAAATTGTTCAGGCTCCCTCTCTCCTACCCCCACCTCACCAGCTCCTCTTTTTTTTTCAGTTGCTATAGGGTACACTACAAAGCTGTAGTTTGAAGCCTTTAATTTCCATGTGGTTTTCTTCAGGCAAAAGTGGCTATCTTGTGTCACAGGGAATCGTTCATACTCACAGCCAAAGAGTCTCCTACTAGAGAAACTAAGGCTCTGGCTGCTAGAGACTCACTCCAGTGCTGGGGGAAGGGAGGGAAGAGTAAGAATGAGGCAGGGTTAGAGAACCAAGGTTTTTGAAGAAGATTAGAATGCAGGTGGCGTGCCCAAATGACGAATTCCCCAGAGCAGAGATTCTCAACTACATTCTCTTTCAACTGCCCTGCTCCTTCCTTTCTCCTCTTCCCAACTCTCTATATCTATCTCTATCTCCATTTCTGTCTCTCTTCGACTCTTTATGCCTGTTTATCCATTACACACACACACACACACACACACACACACACACACACACACACACACACACGTGTTTAAGTGAAGCCCTAACATAATCTCTTCTGCCTACATACTGCCTGCCTACACCCACTAATTCATCAGTGGTCCCAACCATGCTCCATTCCATGACTGAGTGACTGATTCCCCTCTCCAGCCTTTTCTCCTCCTCCCCACATGGGTACCATTTCCCCCCTCCCTGACGTCTAGCTCCCCTTTATGGGCTATTTTAAACCCCTTGAGAGTAAGAATCATTTTAATTATTTGTATTTATTTTGTATTTCTAGCTCTTAGGACAGTGTCTGGCAAATAATAAACACTAAATAAATGTTTTATCTGTCTAGCCATTTCTGAATCATCATGAGTTTTCTTTTTTCTTTTCTTTCCTTGTCCTTTCTTTTCTTTTCTTTACATTTTTTCTTTTCTTTTCTCTTATTATCCTTTCTTTTCTTTTCTTACATTTATCTTCTGTCTTCAAATTGATATTGATTTCAAGGCAGAGAGGCAGTAAAGGCTAGGCAACTAGGGTCAAATAACTTGCCCCAGGGTCATACAGCTAGGAAATATCTGAGGCAAGATTTGAACCCAGTACTTCTTTCCAGTCATGGCTTTCTATCCATTGAGCCACATACCTGCCCCTGGGTTTGCTTTTCTAGCTATCAGAAGAAGTTAAATCTCAAGCAGAAGTGAACCAGTATAGTTTCTTTTAGTATATGCTTGCTATGTTGATATTTCCAACCTTGACCTCTCTCCTGACTTAATTCCTATATTTATGAGGACCTTAGAAAGCATCTAATCCAACCCATTTAGATAAATAAATAAAATTCACTTGCTGTAGCCTAAGTAGCCTAATGTAGCATGGGCAATTAGGTGGCACAGTGGATAGAGTACTGGGGAAGTCATCTTCTTGAGTTCAAATCTGGCTTCGGGCCCTAACTACCTGTGTGACCTTGGGCATATTGCTTAACCCTATTTGCCTCCATTTCTTCATCTGTAAAATGAGTTGAGAAGGAAATGGCAAACCACTCCAGTATCTTTGTCAAGAAAACCCCAAATGGAGACACAACTGAAAAGAATGAATAGCAACAATATTAGGCTCTGGGTTCCTTTTCTTTACTCCCATTCACACTGACAAATTGGGTTCCCCTAAAGAAAGACTAGATACATCTCCTCCACAAGGTTCTAGGGGTACCCCAAAAATGTAATAAGGTACCTTTCTAACACTATTGGCTTGACCCCCCCATTCTAGTGTATGGTATTTAATATCAATTGCCAATTACAGTAAGTGTCTGTATTATAATATTTACTGACAAGGTATGGTTAAATAAGTAGTCCTACATGGATGAGGATCTTACTATGCTTTTATTTTATTTATTTATTTATTTGTTTGTTTGTTTTGTTTTTAAGTATTTTCCATGTTTACATGATTCATTTTCTTTCCCTCCCCTCTTTCCTCCCATCTCCCAGAGTCAACAAGCAATTCCACTGAGTTATACAAATGTTATTACTTGATATCTATCTCCATATTATTCAGTTTTGCTACAGAGTGATCTTTTCTTACTATGCTTTTTGAAGTGATAAATATAATGAATACAGAGAATCTTTGGAAGACTTCTATGAACTGATATAAAGTAAGGTGAGCAGAACCAGGAAAACAAGATACACAGTGACTACAACACCATAAAGAAGAATAGAATAATTGAAACTGAAGGTTATGGAATTATAATGACTAAGTTTGGCCCCAAAGAGTTATGAGATGGTGTCTCCTTCCACTAGAATTATAGGATCATTTAGAGCTAGAAGGGACCTTCAAGGCCATCAAATCTAAGCCCATCTCCTCATTTTTTTAGATCTTGTTGCTTACTCTTGGGCACATGCCTAACAAGTGGCAAAGGAAGGATTAAAGTATTTGATCCCAGGTCCTACTGCCACATCTCCTCAGTGGAGCTGATAAAACGGCAGCAGAAAATGGGCAAAGCCTCTCTCAAATGAATGGCATGGTTGGGGGAGAGGGGGAGAAGCATCACAAGATGGATGATTTTGAGTTGCAAAGGACCAATGAACCCATTTTCCAGATAAGAAAATCAAGGTCCATATTGATTTGCTCCAGATCACGTGGATAGAAAGTACAGTAGTAGAAGCAGAATTTTGAAACCAGGTCCTCTGTCTTCCGTATCAGTGTTCCTGCTACTGTATCCTGCTGACCCATACCCACAGTATTTACTGTGTTTCCAGCTGTTTTGTGAAAGACCTATCATTCCTTTCAAACTCTGAGATGCTATGGTTTCAGAAGAGGAGACCTAGGAATTCAGAGTATAAAGAGATCATTTCTGATTGGGATAATAAAGAAAGATTTCATGGAATAGTTGTCATTTGAAGTTGGATTGAAGGATAGATACTCCTAATAATAACTCATATTTCTACAGTCCATTGATTGTAGCTTCGTAGAATGAAGCTTCGTAGAATGTTTTCTCACAGTAGATAGATAGTAAAAGTATTATCCTCATTTTACAGGTATGGAAACTGAGGTTCAGAGAACCACTTTTCCAGGATCACTCAGCTTTTAATATATGAGAGATGGAGATGAAGAGGAAAACATTCCAAGTGAAGGGAAGACATGTTCAAAAGGACCACAGAGGCAGGAAAACAGTGGCTACATCCAGGGAGTAACAAATAGACTAGTTTGGCTAAAGAACAAGGAACATACTCTGGGGAACAACAATGGAAGGGAATAGTAGAGGATAACAGTGGAAAGATATGTTTAGCCAAGGTTATAGAGGGCTATGATGCCAAGCAGAGTGGGCTATTTTTTCTATATCCATCAGTTATATATGAGTGGCTTCTGATCAGAACAAAACTCTATTTTAGGAAGATTAATCTGAGGTTAGTGAAGAGTATGGAACAGAGAAAAAAAGAGACAAAGAACAGGAAAAGTAGTTCAACAGGCCAGGACAAAGGAAATTAAGTGACAGTGGTAATAGAATGCTACACTAAGACTGGGCAGAAAACTATGATGTTCCCTTTATTCTTTCTATGTCAGTCTAAGGTAGGGTTTATGTCATGGACCTCTTTCTAACAAAGCCTGAGGATCCTTTCTCAGTATAATGTTTTTAAATATGAAAAATAAAATAGAAAGGATTAAAAAAGTCCATTAGTTGAAATAATTATCAATTTCTTAAGTTCACAAACCCCAGATTAAGAACCTTTGATCTAAAAGAAACTATTTCTGGTTTTCCTGATTCCCTTCCCTTCAGAGGTCCTCATAAATGATGTCTCCCTCTTAGAGAAGTGAGAGTGTCCTGCCACCTAACCTGGGAAATATCTAATCCTCAGATGACACAACCAAAACATTAACTCTCTCCACTGGGACTTTGATTTCAAAGTTCCATATCATTAGGTTTTGTTCGATGTAAACATATTTCTTCCGGAGCCTCTACACAGAAGGGAATTCCATTACTCAGCAATCAGTACTGCTATGATGAAGTAAAGAAACTAATCAATAAAACTGTGATTGCTTCACTTTTCCATAATACTCCATTCAACTTGTTCTGTGGGCTCTAGATTTCTTAGCAGGAAAAGTCTCCATTCATCCCTGGAATCTTGAGGAACAGAGACACACCTCCACGACATCTTTATTCTTTCTGATGATAAACAAAAAGAGACTACTGGAGAGTCTTGTCCCAATTCTCTGTCATCTACCCACATGCACACATATGGATATTTCACTATCGTTTGTTTTTTTTTAAACCCTTTCCTTCTGACTTAGAATTAGTTCCAGAACCAATCAGAATTGGTTCCAATGCCAAAGCGTGGGCAATGGGGGTTAGGTGACTTACCCAGGGTCACATAGCTAAGAAGTATCTGAATTCAGATTTGAACCCAGGACTTCCTGTCTGCTTCACTCTCATCTTGAAGAGCATATATATGGGATATTTGCATTCAAAGTGATTTCATCACAGCAAAGTGATTTCTACAGCATTACTAGAAGGAAATTAACCCTGGACAGATTCATTTCTTTCACTTTTTCAAGAGCAAAGTATATCTTGGGGCAGGAGAAGGGGAGAAGCAAATGATTTTAAATCATTAACTTAATAACAGCTTTGACAAATACAAATACATAAATAGAATGTGGTATAAAATTTCCCCAAATCTAAATTATTTAGCTATGTTTTGATGTAAAAGAAAGAGAAAAAAGTAAAAGTAATATGTAAAATAATAATTTATTTTCAGTGTCCCTTCTAATATCTTTCTTGTCTTTATGCTCGTGTTTTATTGCTATAGTTGCATTTCTAAAACATAGTCATGCTCAAGGTATACTATTGTCTACTTCTGCCCTTTTCACTTTGAGTCTTTTCATTTTTCCTTTTATTATTTATATTTATCCTTTTTATGGCTCAGTATTGTTCCTCAGCTTGGTGATTCAACCCAAGTGAGAGCCTTGTAGGTCCAGGGGAGAAATCTTTCCTACCTAAAGATACAAAAAGAGGCAAAAGACAGTCCCTGCCCTCAAGGAGCTTGCAATCTAATGGGCAAAATAACAAGTAAACAAATGTATACAAAGCAAGCTATATATAGGATAAATAGGAAATAATTAAAAGAGGAGAAACCCTGGAATCAAGAGGGATGAGAAAAGTCTTTCTATAGAAGGTGGGATATTCATTATGATTTAAAGGAAGCCAGGGAGGTCAGATTGAAGCAGGAAGAACATTCTAGGCATGGGCAATAGCCAGAGAAAATATCTATTGCCCAGAGATTGAACATCTTGTTTGTGAAACAGCCATGAGGCCACTGGACTGAAGAGCACATGGTAGAAGGGCAGTTAGATGGCTCAGTGGATAGAAAGCCAGTCCTAGAGACAGAAGGTCCTACAAATCTCTCAGGCTCAGACACTTCCTAGCACACAACCCTGGGCAAGTCACTTAACCCCAATTTCCTACCTCTTACTGCTCTTCTGCCTTAAAATAGAAACGGTATAGATTTTAAGACATAAGGTAAAAGTTTAAAAAAAAAAAGAGTACATGGTAGGGAATAAGGTATAAGAAGACTGGAAAGGAGTTAGGTTATGTAGGGCTTTGAATGTCAAAAAAGAACATTTTGTAGGAAATAGAACTCAAGCAGAGCCTTAAAAGGTTCTAGAGATTAAAGATGTTCAGCCATAAGCAGTTAGTCAACAAGTATTCATTAAACACAGATTATATACTAAGTATGAGAGATATAAAGAAAAGCCCCAAATAAAAAACAAATAAACAAACAACCAAAAAAAGCCAAGAACAATCCCTGACCTCAAGGAGTTCACATTCTGTGAAAGGGAACGTAGGAGGACAGGTAGGAAAACCTGAAATTTGGACAGTGCTGTTCACTTCTCAAAAATAAATTGCCCTTAGATGAAACAAATTCTAAATACCCTGAGGGGAAAGCTAACTGAAAACCTGAACCTCAGCACTCTATCTGCCAGTGTGGGGGGTACAATCTCAAAAGAATACCTGGGCACCAGGAGGGAGAGAGCCAAATTAACCTAGCCATGAACCACGCCTGCACTTTCCCCATCCCAATTTTACCTCTCCCAGCCTTTTGTGCATACCAATGGAGAGCGAGCTTCTCTGGGAAAGCCTCACGAAATGTCATCCATATGTTTTGGAGTCATTTACAGGGAGAACCCATCAAAATATTGTTCTTTGAAGATCCATTTACATTTGTTCTAAAGGCCTATTTTAAAGCTTATGCAAATGAACTAGATTAAGGTTGCATGCAGCAAGTTAAAACTGGAAAATGTAAAGTTCAGTTGGAAGCTTGGTGTAAATAGAAGTTTCACTTCCTGGTGCCCTAGTTTCCCAGCATAAGTGTCCCCTGTGCAAAATGCCTTGAGGATGCATCTGAATGAATGAGTCTGTGCAGAAAAGATGATAGATGTCATTGTGGGAAAAGCACCAGAGAAGGTTCAAGACCTGGGTTCTAGTCCTGGCTGAGCTTCTAGATACTTATGACCTTGAAGAAGACAAGAAGAGCCTCAGTTTTTTTTCCTCATCTATAAAATGTTCTCCCCACCACCAAAAAAAAAAAAAAAAAGCTGGGGGGCAGTTAAATAGCAATGCGAATAGAATGCTAGGATTGAAGTCAGGAAGATTCATCTTCCAGAGGTCAAATCTGACCTCAGATGCTTGCAAGCTCTGTGACCCTGGGAAAATCACTTAGCCCTGCATGGCTCAGTTTCCTCATCTGTCAAGTGAACTGGAGAAGGAAAATGGCAAACCATTCCAGCCTCTTTGCCAAGAGAACCTCATATAGGTCACAATGAGCCGTACATGCCTGAAAAATGACTGAATGCCAAAAATGACACCCCCAAAAGAAGCTTCATCAGATTATATGCTCTTTAAAAATCCTTCCAACTCTAAGGTGCCATAATCTTTCATTTATTGACCATTTTTCCTTCTTGATCTACATCCTGCCCCTTTCTTTCAGAATTTTACCATCAGAGGAGGAATTCTCATTCAGTCTAGAAATGGTTCACTGACCATAACCAAAGGTGTAATGGATCAGTGTTAGTCTAGAGCTCTGTGGTCTCTCACGGCATGCCCCAGGCATCTGATCTTGGTCTAGTTCTGTCAGATTCTTAGCAATGAAGATGAGAGCATAATCACCACATTTATCAAATTTGCTGGTAGTGATAGAGTTTGGTTAAGAGAATCAAGATCCTAAAGAAGCTTACTAGACTCAAATGGTAGGAAGAAGATGAAATTTAGTAGGAATACAAATAAAATCCTACATTTGGGTTTTGCAAAAAGTAATTGAAGGGGGGTGGCTATTTGGCTCAGTGTATAGAATGCCAGGACCTGAGTTCAAATATAACTTCAGAAAACTAGCCACATGACGCTGGGCAAACCATTTAACCCCACTTTCCTAGCACATTCCTTTCTTCTGCTTTAGAATAGAAACTTAAGATCGATTCTAAGACAGAAGGTATGGACTTTCGAAAAAATCATTGTGTAAGCACAGAATGAATGTCACATGTCTATAGAACAGTGCCTAGAGAAAAGCTCTAAGACCTTTAGTAGATTCCAGAATCCATATAAATCATCTGGGTGGTGTCAGCCAAAAGAACTGTGGCGATATATTTTTTTAATTTTTATTTTTAATATTTTCCCATAGTTACATATTTCATGTTCTTTCCCTCTCCCTCAAGCTCCCTTTGCCCCCCTGTGACATATTTTTAAATTATGGTATTAAATGTATAGAAGGTTAATAGATCACTATATTCTGCCATGGTTAGACTATAACTGGAATTCTGTATACATTTCTTTTTTATTTTTTATAGATTAAGAAAATTTTTCCATGGTTACATGATTCATTTCTTTCCCTCCCTTCCTCCCACCCCCCTCCCATAGCCAACGCGCAATTCCACTGGGTTTTACCTTTTGTGTACATTTCTAGACATGATACTTTAGTAAACTCTCAAAAGGAAGCCATTCATGTAAAGGTTGAAAGTACTAGCCCAAGAAAGAGAAAATTTCATAGAGACATGGCAACTGTCTTTAACAATCTAAATGGTTTTTATAGTAAAGATATTGTTCTGTTTGCAACATCTAAGGCAGAGTTAGAACCAGTGCATAGAAATTATATAGAGACTTCTCTCAGGTTAACATAAAGAAAACCTTCCTAATAAGAAGAGCTGTCCAAAAATAGTTAGTCTACCAGTGACTGTGAGTGTTCAAGAAGAGATGAAGATTACTTGTCAGAGATGCTATGGATAGGATTTGACGATAGGGTAGGTAGAGGTTACTTCTAGGCAAACTAGGTAAAGGTTTGACTAGGTAAGTCTAGCGCCAGGATCTTTCCATTCCTTTTGCCCTTAGATTCTATGATTAGAGTCTATGGATTGGACTTTGAGATGATTTTCTACAAGATCCCATACTTTTCCTCCTTGGCAATCAAAAACTATGATAAACGCCTGTAACAGGTATAACAAATCATAATCTCAGTAAAGAAATGCAAAAGAGAATTCCTGCTCTCAAGGAGCCCCAAGGGGGGAGAAAACATGAAAGCAACTATATACAAAAAGGATATATTCAAGAACAATTAGATATGTCAAGGTAGAATAGTGGCTAGACTGTAGGAGTGAAGAAGACTCAGATTCAAATCCTACCTTTGCCACTAGCTATATGAACATAGACAAGCCATTTGATTTCCCTAAGTCTCAGTTTCCTCACCTATAAAATAAATATAATAATACTCATAGTAGCCACTTTGTAAGTTGTGTGCTATGAGATAGTGTACTATGCCAAGCAGTGGGCAAGTTTGAAGTTCTATATAAATGTCAGTCATTATTACTACTATCTAGTAAGAGAGTTAAGGAAAGAAAACGCATCAATAATATGGTGTTGGATAAAACAGACATCAATGACATTTATATGCATTAATATATTTGCATATATGATGCCTGGGGGCTGGGAGTAAAGAATAGAGATGAGATTAGCACAGTAGATGAATTTATATAGAAATAGAAATGGCTTCCTGAAGGAGGAGAGATTTAGTCTGAGATCTAAAGAATCTAAAAATGTACAGAGCAGTGGTTCTTAAATTTGAGAATCTTGGAGCCCCTTCATACTCTTAAAAAATTGAGCCCTCAAGAAGTTTTGCTTATGAAGGTTATATTTGTTGATATTATCCATATCAGAAATAAAAAACATTTAAATATCATTAGGAAAATAGTTCTCCTAAAAGAGCAATATTGGGGGCCTCCCAGGGTTCCTTGGACCACATCAGGAGAACCACTGGTCTACAGTGTGTGGGAGAAGGAGGTTAGAAAAATCCTTAAAAGAAAGGCTAGCTATTCTATGGAGTGGGGCATAGATGAGGAGAAAGAAGGGACTAATTGATCAAAGGAATAAGGAAGGAAACATTACCTGTGGGAGCAGGCACGCTATCCTTGACCTAAATTGCCTAAGGTTTTTAACTTTTGAGAAGGAAGAATTAGCCCAAATGGGATATAATGTTTGGAGGTGGTGTGTTATCCAGAGACTGTAGGAAATTAAATCTGGTCTCTGTATTTTGTGAAACTTTGTCCCTACATTCTCCCATCAGGTTTAACCAGCTCTAAAATAAATGTGGTATGACCAATGCTGGTAGGTTTCCAAGAAGTCTTTTAATAGCTCTACACCTTGGGAGGCTCTAACTAGTCAAAGCACATCTTAGTCATTGATTCTGGGTTGTTGTTTTTTCTCAGCCTATGTGTCCTGCTAATTACAGGAGCAAGTAAGATAAAACAAATAAGGAAAAAGCCCTCTACCTGAATAGGTTAGGGATCTAGATTAGACTTGCATTAGACAAAATTAGGAAGTTGACAATATTTGTCTTCAATGGGCTTCACTCAAAGGAATTGTGTTTCCTCATCTATAATAAGGGGGTTGGGCGTCTTTTGAACCTTTACTGTACTCTTCATATCTTACAAGGGCTCCCAGTGTGCTCTCTGCCCTCTCTCCTGACCCAGAATTTTATTCATACTAGCATGTTAGGAATTAGATGTTATTATATGCCCCAATCCCAAAGATATTTGTATTTTTTAAATGCTAGTGAGAGATAGTTTAATTAACCCAAGGAATAAATCTTTGATGATGGAATTATAGCAACTGTAGCACCTGATTAGAGCAAATATTGGTGGAAGGGGGCAGGAAGAGACATGTTTCCACCTCCTTTTAAATCTCATTGAAAGGGTAACTGACTATTCAGTCTATGCTGCCAACCAGTCTTGGACGCAGAACAGGTCCTCTCCTCTTTCTTTGAAGCTCCCGTAACAGCCCAGGCTTGAAAAGGAGAAAATCAGCTCCATCTAGATTGGCAATATGGCACTTTAGTTCCTTTCAATCCTTTTTATAAAACCATATTTTACACTGTTGCTTCAATTCAGACCCATCTGCATTTTCCTCCATTAATCACTTGTATAACTCCACAGTATAGCCTTCATTACCTGCTAAAAATGAATGTGGAGAGAAAACATAATTAGATGCCACTTTTGTTAAATAATATCTTGAAAACAGAGCCATGACTTAAATTTAAAAAAAAAGGAGAAGGGAGGGGGGAACCACACAATTTGAACTAATGGCCCAAATTACCTCAGGTTAAGCTGGATTTTAAATCAGTTTTTTTTCCTCTCTCTCTCTCTCTCTCTCTCTCTCTCTCTCTCTCTCTCTCTCTCTCTCTCTCTCTCTCTCTCCAGTGAATCATGACAAATCTAGAGTTCAGCTGGATGGATGATTAGATTCCCTCATCTCTGCTGAAACAATGAAATATTTCTATAATATTAAACCCGTCAAAATGATCACAGTACAGTGTCAAAAACTAAGTGTTCCTTCTCCAATCCCTGTGGCTCCTGCAAAATGGAGTACATTTTCTTTGCTTTCTCTTGAAATCCCCAAGGTTTGGGATTTCTTTTAGGAATAGGAATCCATGCTGCCATGTTTTCTGTTTCTGCCACATTTATGCCATTATCTCAAACTTGAATGTCATTTGGGACGCCCATGCCACACAAAGGAGGATATAACCTGTCTCCAGTCTCTGTGTCTATGTACCATCTTCCTTCAAAGTTTGCCTCAGCTGTAGCCTCCTATATATAAGGCTTTTCCTGATTTTGCATCCTTCTCCCTCCCCCAGTTGTTAGTGCTTCCCCTGTGTTGTGGCTCATTCATTTCAGTCATTTCCAACTCTTCATGACCCTATTTGAGATTTTCTTGGGAGAGATACTAGAGTGAATTGCTTCCTTCTCCAGTTCATTTTATAAATGAGGAAACTGAGACAAACAGCGTTAAGTGACTTGGCCAGGGTCACAGAGTTAGTAAGTATCTGAGGCTGGATTTTAATTCACGATAATGAGTTTTCCAGATTTTAAACCCAATGCTCTATCCATTGGACCATTTAATGGTCTCCCTAACCACTAAAATTATATCATATAGATTTTATATTTACTTATTTCTAGAGATATTGTTTCTCTACAACAGAATGTCAGAAACAGAGGTCTCTTTCATTTTTTACTTTGTATCCTCAACACCTGGGATCACATATTTAGTACTGTAGGGGCCTTAAGAGGCCATGTAGCTCCCAGCCAAGTAAACAGAGGCCTATTGCCTTGCCTAAGATTATGTAGGTAGCATCAGATAGAAGGTTTGAACCTAAGGCTGCTGACTTCAAAATAAGAACTCTTTCCTCTCTTCCTTGCTGCCAAACTAGCATAGCGCCTGGCAAATATTAGGTGTTTAATAGATGCTGTTCAGAAGATTACAGAAGGAGGCTTGAATATACCTTTGAGGGGCTAGGATCATAGATTTAGAACTTGAAGAGAGCTTAAAGGTTATTTATTCATAGAATCATAAACAGAACAAAAAAGGGATCTTGGAATCTGTTATCTATTCCCTTCATTTTACAGATGAGGAAACTGAGGCACAGAGCTGCAGCTAAGCTGGCACAGTTCTAGAGTCAGGAAAACTTGGGTTTAAATCCAGCCTCACATTCTTACTCTCTACATGATTCTAAACAACTTACTGTACCTCCACCTATCTCAGTTTTCTCATTTCTAAAATTAGAATAATAATACAAGCTAGCTTTTAGGGCCATTATGTAGATACCATAAAATAATATTTGTAAAGAGTTTTTCTGTAAATTTTAAAGCACTCTATAAATGCTTTTGTTGTTGATCATTGGTTTCAGTTGGGCCTGACTCTTTGTGATCCCATTTGGGATTTTTCTTGGCATTTTCTTTGCCATTTTCTTCTCCAGCTCATTTTACAGATGAAGAACAAAGGCAAAAAGGGCTGAGTGACTTGTCCAGTATCATACAGCTAGTAAGAATATGAGGCAGGATTTGAACTCAAGAAAATGAATCTTTACCCCAAGCTTAGCACACTATCACTCCATAAGTGCCCCCTAGCTGCCCATATAAATGCTAATTATCATTATTATTATTATTATTATTATTATTATTATTATTATTATTAGAGAGAGGCCAGGTGATTTTCCAAGAACCATATAAGCTAGTAAATATCTGAGGCACCATTTGAACCCAGATTTACCTAATTCCAGATCCATGCCCTGCCTACTACACCAAACTGCCTCTCATCCAGTATAACCCTTCTGTCATTTTACAGGTGAAGGGAAAGAGGGCCCAGAGATATCAAGTGACTTGCCCCAAGTCATACAGCTAACACATATATGAGGTGGAATTCAATCCCAGGTCTTCCAGTTCCAAGTCCAGTCCCAAGAATGAGGCTGCCTCTCCTCTTGTTTAACCCTTCCTCATTTCATTTTACAGATGAGGAACTAAGATCCAGAGAGGTTAGTGACCTGTCTGTGCTCATACATGGGTAGTAAATCAAAGAGCTGGAATCTGAACGCAAGTCCTCTGTTTCCAAACCCAGTTGTTTTTCCATGACATCATGGCGGCTCATCTGCCTGTTGAACATGACCTCCTTCTCTTCTCATGCCCCTTTTCTTCATTTAAACATCGTAACCTAACACATGGAGAAGGAAAAGGCAAACCACTCCAGTATCTTTGCCAAGAAAACCCCAAATGGGACCACAAAGAGTCAGACACGAGTGAAAAATAACTGAACATATAATATTCAAGCATCCACGTAGAAGTAAGAAAGTTTAGGTCATCGCATCATCCTGCCTCTACATTTAATTTCAGTTTGGTTTGAGGTTTTGAGGTTTTGGTTTCTGCAGAAATCATTGTTGTAGAAGTGGCTCAGTAACTGAACCCAATCCCCATCTCTTTGTGGAGACTTTTGGGGGTCAGGACCCTGGGATCCTCCTCTCCCAAGGTATCCCAGGCCCTCCTCGGCAACAAGAACGATGCCTTCTGGGAGAAAAGAAAAATCAAGAAGGAGCCAAGAGTTAGATTGCCCTAACTTCGCTGCTTACCGAATTAGAAACAATTTAAGGATTTAAGGATTAAGTGCAATTAATTACTGCCCAAACAAACATGGAACTGCAGTGGAGTGCTTAGGGAGAGGCTGGTGAGTTCTGGTTAAACAGTAAAGGGCTTCATTAATGCTCTCAGCAAATCCAGTGAGTGAGATAATTCACATAATAATTTGTGGTACCAACAACGTGAAGCAGTCACCAAATGCCTAACCAGCTCACATTTCTGCGCCACGTTCGGGTTCACATGACCTGCAGAAGTAGGGAGAAGGAATATTATTGTCCCCATTTTACAAAGGAAGATACCCCAGAAAGGGTAAAAGGTGGCCTAACTTAGTGCACCATCAGAGAGATCATTCAGACTCAGCTCTCATGACTTGGGGTCTAATTCTCCTGGACCAGAAGACAATTGATATAGAGCTAGAAGGGACCTCTGGGGTCACTGAGTCCAACTTCTTCTTTTTACAGATGGAGAAACTGAGGCTAGGAGAGAACTTTTAAATTTCATGCCTATCAAAAGACAAGTGTCTGAGACAAAATTCAAGTCCATTTCTATAGCATCTTACCCTATTTCTGAGTCTTCTATCCTACCTTAGTTTACTTTTTCAGTCCTCTTCATTTTCTCTCTCTGCACCAATTCACACTGATTTCTAGGACTTTGAAGGTTATCTAATAAAATAGTCTGCCTTATTTCAGAACAAGGGGGAGGCACTAGACCAAAACAAAGTCTTAGCAGTGTTTTTGTTTGTTTGTTTTTTTAAACCCTTACCTTCCTTCTTAGAATCAATACTGTCTATTGGTTCCAAGGCAAAAGAGCGGTCACACAGCTGGGAAGTGTCTGAGGCCAGATTTGAACCTAGGACCTCCCATCTCTAGACATGACTCTCAATCCACTGAGCCACCCAACTGCCCCACTTAGTGCAGTTTTAGACATTAAAAATAAGATTTTTTGTGATTTCCGTATATGCCAAGCACTGTGCTGAGTGCTAGTAGGAATTCATCTAGTTGAGAATTCCAGTTGCTATTTTCTAGCTATGTGGCCTCAAACAAATCATTTCCCTGATCTTTGCCTCAGTTTCCTCAACTGTAAAAAGAGTGGTTGATATTTAGGCTGACTACGATTCTCATTTGAAGTTTTCTTGGCAAGCATATTGGAATGGTTTGCCATTTCCTTCTCTTTCTCATTTTATGGATGATGAAACTTGAGGCAATTAGGCACCAGTGACTTGCCCAGGGTCACCCAATTAATAAGGTCAGATTTGAACTCCAGGAGTTCCTGATCTCAGTCCCAGCACTCTATCCACTGCACCACCTCACTGCCCCTATTACAAAGGGAGGTGAATATAATTTCTTCTGTGGTTTCCTTTTAGCCCTAAATCCTTTAAAGTTAAGCTAAGAGGAAAGCTAAAGGATAGAGCTGCAAGGGGATGGAAAGCCACCACAGCTTAAAAGAGGCAACAGAGGTGCCATGAAAGCCACCTCATTTGATAGGAAGAATGTTCAGGGGATTGTCCCCAATCTTGGCAGTCTGCCCGACTTGCTACCTGGCTAGCACAGGAAGCACCAGACACATAGGAGTAAGAGTAGCCAGCATCTGGGTAGCACTGTCCATTCATTATCTTATTAAAGCCACATCAAAGCCCTATATGGGTCGGCTAGGTAGCACAATGGATAGAACACTAGGTCTAAAGTCAGGAAGACTTGAGTTAAAATCTCACTTCAGATACTTACTAGCTATGTGACCCTGAGCAAGTCACTTAACTTTATTTGCCTGTTTCCTCATCTATAAAATGAACTGGAAAGGGAAATGGCAAAGCAAGTCATATACAGCTGAAATGATTCTAGAACAACAAATAGTTGTTATCCAGGGAAATAAGGAAAGGCTTCATGTAGAAGATGGGGTTTGAGCTACCTCTTAGGGAAGAGAGGCAAGGTGAGGAGAGAGTGGGTTCCAGTCATGGAGAAGAGGAGGGAGGTGGGTGATAACTGGAGGGAGGGAAGAAGGGAGGTATATGATGTTGTCCATTGCAAAGGAGAAGAAGAGAAAAAGCAGTTTGGCTGGATCATAGAATGAGAGAAGGGGAATGATGCCTAATAAGTATGGAAAAATACATTGGGGCCTGATTGTAAAGGGTTTTAAATGCTAAACAGAGTTGATATTTGATTCTAGAGACAATAGGAAGCCACTGGCATTTGTTGAGTAGAGGAATAACATGGTCAAATCTGTTCCATTCATTATACTGTCCCGCCTTTCCAGGCCTCAAACCAAAATTTTGCTAATGCTCATAGTAGCTTGCATTTGTAAAGAAGTCTGCATACTTCCTCCAAACAACCCTGTAAGTTAAGTAGTACAAACAATATTATCCCCATTTCGCAGGTGAAGAAACTGAGTTAATCAGTTTGCCTAGATTTACATCATTAGTGCCTATCATACTCAAATCTAGCTATTGTGACTTTCATACTACTTTCAGGAGCAATGTTCTCTAGCCCATCAACTCCAAAAGTGTCTATATGTGTACTTGAGGCAGAGGAGGGCTTTTTCTTTTGAAGATACCCCCCAAACTTCAGGGGTAGCTACTTGGTCAATAATTCCCCTTGTGGTGGTGATGGTGGTGGTGGTGAAAATGATCAGAGCTGACCTTTATATATAATACTTGAAACTTTACAGTGTTTTCCAAACATAAACCCTGGGACGAGAGTATTACGAGTCTTTTTCTTCTAGGAAGTGAGATGGGTTAAATGATTCAAACACAGTCATACCAGAGAATCACAGAATCCCAAAACTGGGAATATCCTCAGAGGTCATTTAGTCCAACCTCTTCCCAACCTCCTCTACCCTAGTGGTCACCCAGCCTTTGCTTGAAGAACTCCTAGTGTAAAGATGTCCTCTACCTCACAAGCTAGCCCATTCCATTCTTTGTACAGTTCTCCTTGTTGTCTTTCCTTACCTTGAAACTGAATCTTCTTGGCAAACTGTTATCACTAGATCTGCCTTCTGAGGCCAAGCAGAAAAATGTTTAATCCCTCTTGTACATGTGGTTATAGTTCAGGCATTTCAATTGAGTCTGACTCTTCATGACCCCATTTGGAGTTTTCTTGACAAAGTGGTTGGCCATCTCCTTCTCTAGTTCATTTGACAGACATGAAACTGAGGCAAACAGGTATAAAGGTCTTTGCCAGAGTAACATAGATAATTAGTGTCTGAAGCTAGATTTGAACTCGGGTCTTCCTAACTCTAGGAACTCCTCCTCCTCTTCCTCCTCCTCCTCCTCCTCCTCCTCCTCCTCCTCCTCCTCCTCCTCCTCCTCCTCCTCCTCCTCCTCCTCCTCCTTCTTCTTCTTCTTCTTCTTCTTCTTCTTCTTCTTCCATAGTTGAATGTAAAAAAATAAATGCACATTTTGGAGGTATAAAATCTGTGTTAAATTCTCACCTTTCTTGGGTCTTAGCTGTGTGAGCTTGGACAAGTTCCAACCTCTCTGGACTTTGGTTCCTTTTCTCTAAGATGAAGTGGTTGCTCTACATCACTCCTAAAGTCCCTTCCAGCTCAAAATCCATGATCCAGTGACTGTCTTCTGGATCAGTAGTATCAAACTCAAGTAGAAATGGATCCCCAAAGGCCATATATTCACTTAGAAAACCACAGATAAACATTAGCTTTGTTGTATTATTGTCTTTTCATTTATTTTTTTAAAACATTTCCCGTTTACATTTTAATCTGATTCAGGCTGTATTGAGGATTTACAGATGCCAGCTGTGTGGTTAACACTTCACCTCTGGATGTTTTTTTAGGTCTGTCAGTGTCCATTCTAGAAAGTGATGCCCCCCAAACTGAACACAATGCTCTAGATATAGTCTGAGCAGCGTTGAGTAAAATGGGATTATTTTCTCCCTAATCTCAGATGTTCAACCTCTTTTAATGCAACTCAATGTTACCTCAGATTTTTTGGCTGCTGTATCACATGCTTTCATAAGAAAAACTTTCTTCAAGGAAGTATTGAAGCTGGGAACCAAATCATATGATTTGGAAAGTAAGCTCTTTTCCCAGCCACACTGATATAGCTGAATAGACATCTACAGATAGCCAACTGACATCGCCCCTCACCTTCCTGATGTTGGTCTTTGTGCCTCTCTACCTTGGAGCTGTGTGATAGCAGAAGATCTCCGTCCTTGAATGGGGTGTCAGCTGCTTTTCTCCCAAGGCTCTGGGCCCCGGCCCAGTTTGCTGAATTCCACAATTATCTAAAGCAGCCATGTAAAATCAGGAGGGCACATTCATTTTCCCCTTGGCAAGCACACCCCTGCTAAGTACACTCTCACCCAGATTCCACTAATGGCCCGATTCTGAGTACTGCCACAAAGAGCAAGCCTAAAAACTTTGTATTTGAGAAAATTCTAACATTTATATGCAGTTTTGTTTTGGTTTGAGGTTGTTTTCCTGACTAAGGGCACTGCTCTTGAATATAATAATGTTTTCTGCTGAAAATGATTGTAAGGCTTTGGTCAGTGGAGCTGGCATTTTTCTTAAGAAATGGATACTATTCTGTGCTTTAAGGGAAAGAGGACAGGAGTGAGATTAGAAGACCTGGATGCTGTTCCCAGTTTTGCCACAAACTACCTATGTGACCTTCAGCAATTCATGACATCTCTCTTGGTTTTAGTTCTCTCATCTGAAAGATGAGCAGGTTTGGAAAAAATGCAACATATCTGCGCAAAAGAGGACAATCAAGATGGTGAGAAAAATAGGATTGATTAGAGAAACTAGAGGTGTTTAACTTGGAGAATATAGGACTTAGAATGTACATGACAGCTGTCTTCCACGGATGATGGATGGAAAAGGGATTAGACTTGTTCTGCTTGACCCAGGAGGTCGAAGTTAGTTGTAATGGGCAGAGCAACAGATTCAGTCTGGGTCACTAATTTGAAGACATGTTGTAGAAGGAAATCTTTTTTTCCAGGATAGGTTAGACTAGGATAGAGTTTCCTTCTAACTCAATTGCTATGACTACATAATATGTAAAATCGCTTGTGCACTAACATTCTGTGACTTTCACCCATTATCAGTAAGGCATATGTACTGTTCTTTTTCTTCTTTTTTTTTCAAAATAGTGATTGTTTTGTATAGGGCATGTTGCTAAAGTAGAGAGAGTTCTGGAATGGAAGCCAAAATGCTTGGGTTTTAGTCCCATCTGTATGGCAAACAAGTTATCTGATCTTAGAAACCACTGACCCCATCTTCACCGCACTGATACAGTTAGGGCAGTAGACTAGGAACCTGTGGTCCGAGCTTTTATTCTTTATTCTTTAAAATCCATTATTCTTTAAAAATGTGATAACTTTATTGTAATATGTTTCCTTTTTAATCCCAGGTATTTTATGCGATTAAAAATAATTTTTCTGAGAAGGCGTCCATAGACTTCACCAAACTGACAAAGGAGTCCATGACACAAAAAAGGTTAAAAACCGCTGGATTAGATTATATCTCAAATCCTTTCCATCTATTAAATTCTATGGTTCTACTATCCTTCGATTGTTTTCCATCCAGTTTCTCTTGTGGCTAAGAGCAGACTTTTACAACATGCTTGGCCAAGGTTAAGTTTGTAGACTATGACTATGAATGAGTTTTCTCCTATGCAAAGCTAAGTGATGCATGCAGAGAGAAAAACAGCTTCTGTGGTCTTATTAATGCAGTTCTCTAACCCACTGAAGCCATGAACCCTACTAGGAGATCTATTATTCCTGGAAGTAGAGGTTGTTTAGATATCAGAACTTGGGTTGGAATTATGTAGGAGTGAAACTCATTCACTTAATTCAATAAACATTTGTGGAGCACCTGAGCTCTGCAAGTCCCCATGCTAGCACTAACAGGGTTAGAAATGTGAGTAAGGTATGGACCATGCCGTCTAAATGCAAATAACACTAACATGCATATGAATAAATTTAATACAAGGTGGAATTTGATGTGTCGCTAGGAATGGTACAGAGTGCCAAAGAGTTCTAAGGAGGGCAAAATCAAATGTGGCCAAAGAGAAGAGGGTGGGAGAATGGGATTATGAAAGGCTAGGGAGTTGTATTTGATCTAGAACATAAAAGATGAGTAAGACTTCAGTAGAGAGGAATTGGGTGTCAGGATGTTATAGAGATACGGAATGGTGTGACCCAAAGTTCTAGCACTCTTGTAGCTTTCTCAAAATGGAATATTTTCAAAAAGGTTTGCCCTTCTGCCTTTTTCCATTGGTGAGTTGTTGTTGTATTGGGTTGTTTGTTTGTTTGTTTTTTCCCTGGGACTTCGATTTTGTGGAGAGACCCAAGCCAGCCTTTATTTCCAGGCCAATTCATGACTTCAAGACATCATCTGTGACCTTTCAGCTCCTACTTGTATGTTGTCTTTTCCCATGAGAATCTAAGTTCCTTGAGGGCAAAGAACTTCTTTTATTATATCTGTATCCTCGGTGACTAGTCCATTGGCTGGCACCTAATAAATGCTTGCTTCCTTCCTTCTTGCAAAGTGAGGAGGTAAAGAATGGCATGTGTTCAGGGAATAATAAATAGTTCAGTGTGGCTAGAGCAGAGGGTGTGGGAAGGAGAACAGTGTGAACTAAAGTAAGTTTGACCTAGATTAGAGGTGACTTTGTGTGCCAGGCTAAGGAATTTGGACTTTATCCTGTAAAATCTGGGGAGCTATTGAAGGTTTTTGAATGAGGAAATAACATGACCAGAACTGTGGAATAGAAAGAGTATTCTAGCAGCTGACATGTGGAAAGACTAGAAGAAAAGAGACCAGTTAGATCTCTGTAGTCTAGATGACACTCTGAACTAGGGTGCCTGAATGAAGAAGAATGGGAAGGAAGGGGAAAATAGGTTGTTTTGGTCTATATATTAATACCCATATTATCATGAGTGCCTTCCTTTATTTTTATCAGTAGATAGCAATTATTAATTTCCATTCTTGCTAGTAGTATATACAAAATTTTATGTGTAGAACCTGGAAAAGCAGGGAAGAATAATTTTCAGACTGTTTTCATTCATTTGCAATGGGACTCCAGCTGCTCTCAGACTTAGTTCTGCCTAAGGAGCAATTTAGCTTGATTCATAGAGAAAGAGACAAGGAAATAATATTTGTCCTAAAACCTGAGTTACGGGTTTCGATTTCTCTGCCTCATGCGTCCCATTTTCCCTAGTTCTGACAACCACCCATTGTATCCACCTTCTCCAATAAACCTCAGTCCCCTGATGTATATTGTCAAGAACACACTCCTGATTTGGCCTGCCCCAGGAGAGTTTTTATTCTTTAGTTCCTCTGCAGAAGTATTGATCAGTCGCCCCCCCCCCCAGTTATAGGCTTGTCTTCTATATTTAGCATCAAGGAAAGGTGTTGAGGAATGAGCCTGGGACATTGGGACAGTCTCCATTAATGAGGGGCAGATGCTCTTCCCATTGTCTGTCCCTTTCTCTCCTATGCCATTGATCCTTTCTTGGAGGTCTCCATTGGTCATCTCACTCCACTGATATTTAACTGACCTAATAAATATTTATTGAATCAGTTAAGGAGTCAGTAACTGCCATTACTGCTAAATATAGAGCAGTCTGCATGGAACCACATATTAGAGGTCAGCAAAAGAATTCTAGGAGACATAGTCCTGAGTCATCACCGTAAGAGGACAGGGCAAGATGGGATGGGGATGTTAAAAATCCCCGAAGCAAGGAAGGGAAGGAAAGAATAAGCCTAAAATGGGTTTGAATATAACAAAGAGTAGATAAGGTGGGACAAGAACCATAGCCAAATGTCAGGTAAGCTAGCAGAGAGATTCTAATCTCCCTAAAGTGTATTGCTCTAGTCTTTCAATTCCTCAAAGGGTAGCAACGCTTCTATCAGTGCAGAACACAGGACTTGCAGGAATCCTTATTTCTCACTGAGGAGTGTCTTGTGGTGATTTCCTTTGCTGCCGCCACCATGCCCAATCCCCCGCAGTGACCACACAGCAGATCTGCTCCCAATCTGATCCCAGAACACAGCTAGCCTGAAGGCTAAGGTATATCTTGTGTACCAGCATCACAATTGGCATTAGGACCACAAAGTCAGCATTGTGCTATCTCTCCCCGCTGTCTGGTTGATCAAGGGACCCCTCTCAGGTTCTTCAATGAAAATGCAGAGGAAGGGAGGAGGGAAGAGGGATGGTAGAAAATTGGAAAGTATATGAAGGAGAGGCAGAGAAATGATTTAAGAAAAGTGTGACATTCAGAAAGGCTAAAAATGGTATTTATTCAGAAGAGTGAGCTTCCAGTGATTTAATAAGTCAAGAACAAGTATTTATGGAGTGTCTCCTATTTGATAGCAATATACTAGGTGCGGTGAGACATAAAAGGCACGATCCTTGTCTTCAACATTTCTATTCTTAGTGAGGAGCCATGAGAGAGTTATATAATAGGAAAAAGTATCTAATTAAGCACCCATATGAATTACACAGACAATGAGAGTGATAGGTATTGAAAGAAAGGACAGCACGGGTTTGACCATATCATTTTCCTGCCTCAAAAATCTTCAGTGGCTCCCTAGTGCCCCTATGGTAAAATACAAGTTCCTCAGCCCAACATTTAAAACCCTTCTCAACCTAGCTCCACCTGATCTCTTCACATTTTATTTCACATTACTCTCCTTCATGCACTCTTTGCTCCATCCCATCTGGCCCATTATTATGGCTACTCTCCAAACTTGGTAACTGTCTTAGAGATGTTGAATGCACTTCTTCCTCATTTCCACCTTTTAGAAATCTTAAAGCACTCTACAAATGTTAATTATAATTGTTATTGTGTTAGTGTTCATTTTGGGCTTTGAGGCAAAGTGGCACAACGGATAGAGTGCTGGAGCTGGGGTCAGGAAGACCTCAGTTCAAATCCAGCCTCAGACACTTACTACCTGTGTGATTCTGGACAAGTCATATAACTTTTGTTTGCTTCAATTTCCTTATTTGTAAAATGGGAGAAAGAATAGTATTTACCTTCTTGAATATCATGAAGATAAAATGAGACAATAATTGTAAAGGACTTAGTGCAATGCATGGCATATAGTAAGCTCTAAATAAATGTTAGCTCTTATTACTATTCAAAACTAAATTCAGGTGCTACCCCCTACATTAAATCAGCAATTATTAAAATCCTACTATTTATCTTCCACTGTGGGAACTAATGGTATGCAATGAAGGGCAAAAACATTGTCTTTGCCCTCAAAAATCTCACATGCCAATGGGGCATACAGTAGGTAAATAACTGTATATATATATATATATGTATGTATAATTTTATTTACAAAGCAGATAGGAGGTAATCTCAGAAGGCCTAGAGATGAGAGTGGTAGTAGATTAGGAATGGACTCCTGCAGAAGGTGGAATTTGAGCTGAGTCTTGAAGGAAGCCAAGGAAGCTAAGAGGTAAACTCAAAGAAGGAAATTATTCCAGGCATGGAAGACAGCCCAGGCAAACTCAAGGAGCTTGATAAAGGGAGGAAAACCAGGTAAGACAAGGTACCTGTTTCAGAGAGTACATACAGGGGAGTAAAGAGTAAATAGACTGGAAAGGTAGGATGGGGCTGAGTTGGTAACATTGCCAAAGAACTTTATATTTGAAGCTGAAGGTAATAGGGAGCCACTGGAGACTATTGAAGGGTGACATAGTGACACCTATGCTATAGGAAAATCACTTTGAAAGCTTAATAGTAGATGAATTGAAAAGGAAAGAGATTTGAAGCAAGGAAGACCAACTAGAAGGCTATTGTCAAAGTCCAAGAGGTGATAAGAGTCTAAATACTAGGGTTATGGTCTGTGTGCGTGAAAAGCAGGGTTTCCTACAAGAAGATGTCATATGGGAACCCAATATCAGGCTGAATAATTTTGCCCATGGTTTCTTTCTGCATTTTTCTGTATTCCATATGGAGGATAAACAAGAATACAAAAAGCCTCAGAACTAATGAAGTACAGTAGAAACCCATTATAAAGAGTGTCCCAAAAGTCTTAGGGTTGTTTTGAACTATTAAAGCTTAAAATTACACAAAGACTTTTGGGATACTCTTTCTGTACAGCTCTATAGATAATAGATATATAGATGACTCTGGGACTGTGCCAAGCTCCTCCTGAAATACAAATTCCCATGAAATCTAACAATAATAACAATAGCTGCACATATACAGCCTTTTAAAGTTTAAACCTTGTTTTACCTACAAGAGTCCTTTTGATCTTTTCAAAAAACTCTGTGAAGTGAGTGAGAGGGTAGTCGATATTTTTTAGCTTCACTGACTGATATCTTTTTGGTTTACCCTGATTTCTTTTAGACCCACAACACAAAGGTGTACCTTTTTCTGTAGTTTTCACAAAACTACAGATTTTAAAAGCAATAGTCTAACATCATCTTTTTATATTGATGAAAAACTTTAAACTTAGAGAGTTAAAATGACTTAAAGGGTTATCAAACTGGAAAGAACCTTAAAGTTCACCAAGTTCAGGGGTTCTTCATCTTTTGGGGATCCTGGATCCCTTTGGGCCCTGTTCTCAGAATGATGCATAAAAATGCATAATGATAAAATACAGAGAATTACAAAGAAAATAAATATATGTAAATAATAATTAAAATATTAAGATAAGTTCACAGATCTTGGTTTAAGAACCCCTGCTTCTCAGCTCTAGAGCAACTCCCTTCATTTTATAGATGAAGAAACCGGCCTCAGGGTACAGTGGCTTTCCCAATGTCACCAAGGCAGTAATGAATGTCAGGATGGAGACCAAGGGATGAACCCACAACATCATCTCAGGAGCAGAGCCCAGTCTTTTGAATCTCAGTCTAGTCTCTGCCTAGACCAGTGGTTCCCAAACTTTTTTGGCCTACTGCCCCCTTTCCAGAGAAAACATTACTTAGCGCCTCTGGAAATTAATTTTTTTTAATTTTAATAGCAATTAATAGGAAAGATAAATGCACCTGTGGCCATCACCACTCCCCTGGATCACTGCAGCACCCACCAGGGGGCGGTGGCGCCCACTGTATGAATCACTGGCCTAGACCAAATCCTTAGTCCAGCTCAAGTTCCTATGGTTTGCTGATGTTGCTGACTTGCCATTCTGAGACCTCAGCAGACACAGGTATCCATGCCAATTTGGCAACGCAACTGTTGGCCAATTTATTTATTCCCTCCCATTATGGCCAATAGATTAGATACCATAATGTAGTATTAACAAGATGCCATATTTGGTTTGCAGTGAGCCTTAGAGAAGCTAAAAGTTCAAGTTTTTTTTTAAATGTATGCCAACTATCCCTTAGAATCACAGGCATCAGGGGAATAAAAGGACTAAGGGAAATTTATAAAATATTAAATGACATTGTGTCAAGACATAGATAGGGGTAGAACAGTAATTAAAGTAAACAGCGCATCAAAAGCCTGGCTAAAACTGTTATTTAAATTGAAAGTAAATGTAGGAACTGATCATGTAGCCTTGTACAAATGTGTTTCCAAGAGCCTTTTAAGAATATTAATCATTATGGAAGTATAATAGCTGAATATCAATGATCATTTTTACAGCAAGTGACAGCTCAGAGGGAGAAATGAAGAGTCTGGATCTTTTCTGAGATGCAAACTGGTTTGATCTTCTCAACACAATGTGTCTTTTTGGGAGACAAGGTATAATAAAAGGGGCTAAGATGTTTTTGAGTCCTTATTCTCTTTATGGAATTTTCCTGCTATGCGATGGAAGGATAATTGGACAGCCTCAGTTCATTTCCTAGCTAAAACATTTAATAGCTGTGTGACCCAGGGAAAGTCATTTCTCCTCTCTCAGCCTCGGTTTTCTTTTTTCTTGAATGAAGATAATATTTGTATTGCATACTTCAGAAAGTTGTTAAGAGAAAGGATGGGCTATGGACTTCTGATTTCAGTGATAAAGGGCAGTCTCAAATGAAGGGATGCCTCCTACCAGATAAGAATCTTTTTTTTCAGATTCTATAAGCAGAGGAAGGGACACTAGAGGCCATTGCCTCCAATCCCCTCATTTTATATAAATAAGAAGAATTTGAGGCAAAGAGATCTTTGTCTTAGTGTCATATGGAACTCCCTAGTGAAGAAACCCTCTCTCCCAATGCAAATGATCAAGTTCTCCTTGGGGAGGTCTGCCTCAGGCACTGAGAGAGTAAGATAGCTTGCCCAGAGTCACATAGCCAGTTTATATCAGAATCAGAACTTGAACCCAGGTCTTTTGGGCTCTAAGGCCAGCTTTATAAATGTAAACCATGAAGAGCTGTGCAAATGTGAGCTATTTGCACTAGAAAATACATCATTATAGGAGGCAGCTAAGTGACTCAGTGAACTGAGCGCCATGGGAGGACCTGGGTTCAAATTTGGCATCAGACACTTCCTATCTGTAAAACCCGGGCAAGTCACCTGGTCCCTATTGCCTAACTCTTATGACTTTATGCCTTGGAACCAATTCACAGTGTTTAAAAAAACAGAAAAAAGAAAAAAGTATCATTAAAGAGCTGTAAAATTGGGAAGGACCTTAAAGTAATAAACTTATAGGAGAGGAGAAGCAACTATCCGCCATCATTATCATCACCTAAAGTATACTGAATTTCTACTACATGCACAGCACAGAATTGCCATTTCTAGCATCATCTTCCCATCTATCTTGCACTAAAATAACTAAAACATTCAATTCTTATAACGTGAGGCAATAAAATAAAGTGACTGACTTTGGTTTGTAAAAACAAACCAGAACATATAGATCCAAAGGAATGTTGTCCCACTCAAAATAGTCACCCTGGAAAGTAACCCTTATTTGGATGCATGTGCTCATATGTTTGTTTCAAAAAAGAAAAACAACTCGAAACATTAAGACAAGTCTCATCCCAATTAGTCATACCTAACATCAACTTAAAAGGCTATCAGAGAAGATATTTGTAAAGCACTTAGCACATAGTAGACATTATAAAACTCCTTGTTCCTTTCTCTGACTCTCATTGCTGCCACTATTTGCAATTCTATTTAATAAACATTTCCCCAAAGTGCCTCTTCTGTGCCAGGCACTGTGTGTGTTATTCCCTGCAAATATAAAACAAAAATGAAAGAGATCTTTCCCTCAAGGAGCTTCCTTTCTTCTTGGCTCCCAAACCTACAGCAACTTCTGCTCCCAGATTGTTGCCTGGAGGAAAACCAAAAGTCCATACTAGAAGAATAAAGTCCTTGGTGTCCTGATGAGGCAGAACTAGAGGAAGGTTGGGGCTGGGGGAGTGGGTTAAAAGGGTAGTATCCAATGAGTTCTCATAGTCAGTTTGTTCTTTTAGACCAGTGATTCCCAAAGTGGGCGCCACTGCCCCCTGGTGGGTGCTGCAGCGATCCAGGAGGGGTGGTGATGGCCACAGGTGCATTTATCTTTCCTATTAATTGCTATTAAAATTTAAAAAAAAAATAATTTCCAGGAGGGCTAAGTAATATTTTTTCTGGAAAGGGGGAGGTAGGCCAAAAAAGTTTGGGAACCACTGTTTTAAATGGAACAGGAGGGTTTTATGGCCCAGATAAAACATGTCCTAGTATTGTGACCTTGGGGGTACAAGACTTAACCTGTCTGAATTTCAGACTCCTTATCTGTCAGATGAGAATAACTGGCTCCCTACCTCACAAAGATGCTACGAGGAGAAAGGTAGCAACCTTCAGAAGGTTTGAGCATCTTGTGTTAGGGGGCTCCCCCTGCTCCACTGCTGGGAGCACAGTTGTCCCTCCAGGAGTTATGGGCATGAAAGCGGCTGCCTTTTCTAGCATCCCCCATTCAGCTTCTTTTCTATTCTTTGCCTTTGGTCCCCCCATAGGCTCTGGGAGGAGCCTTTTGTCTTGCTGCTTGTGTGCCTATGGGAGCAGTTAGGGAGAGAGGAGCAGTCAAGCAACACACCTGGCTGGTGAAATTAGCACTGTTCACTCCAGGTGCCAAGCAGATGTTTCCTTGGTGCAACCTGGTCCAGTGGGAAGTGCACAGAGGAGGAAATTCAAGCCCTAAACTCCTTCCTCTTCCCTCCCCCATCACTCTCTCACTCTATGACCTTCACAAGCCACTTCACTCCTCAATTGGAGGCTCTTTCCCTGAAAATGAAGGGTGGTAATATTTGTGCTCTCTGCTTTAAGCCGTTGTTAGTAGCGAGTGTGACAACATATGTGAGTGCTTTCTGAAAAGGTTAAAGACGCTGTACAAAGATGAGACATTATTGTTACATAATATTATGTGTCATTATAAAATAAAATGTTATCATACTTTAAAAGAGCCATAATTTTGTCAATGATTCCACCAAAGCAGGGACCAACCCCCCTTCACTAACAGCCAAGTATAAATAAATGCCATCAGGAAAAGAACCTGGTTTTATCCCCACTTTGTTTTTTCTACTGTACTTTACACATAGAAGATCTGAAATGAATGAGCAACACTGAGAAGCTCATATCAATTTTATAGCTAAGAAAACTGATGTTCAGAAAGGATAAATGACTTGCCAAAGGTCACTAATTGCTCATGTCAGCATTGAGACATGAAACAAGGCCTAATCCTTATGCTTTTTCTCTCTAAAATAAATTGGTGATCCAAGGGGTCAGGAACACTTACCTCCTCTGACTCCCAGCTCTAGATATCCCAGCAATCTAAAACAGCAAAACACCCAAGTAATTTCCTCCCACCCTACCTATCAGCCTAATTGTTTACATAGATAATCCTGTCTGCACATTAAGGTTAATCACTTCCTGATGGAACTGAGTTAAGCACTTATTGATTGATCGATTAATTACAGAGAAGCTCCGAGAAAGTTGGCTTCAAATGACCATGCAGAACCATTTTGAATTTTGACTTCTTGTCACTCATGACTTATCCCCCAAGAAGCTCCCTTATTGACACTAGCCTTTTTGAGGTTCCACTCCCTTCTCCTACTACCTCCTCTATCTCCATTCTCCTTCTCCTTCTCCTTCTCCTTCTCCTTCTCCTTCTCCTTCTCCTTCTTCTTCTTCTTCTTCTTCTTCTTCTTCTTCTTCTTCTTCTTTCTTCTTCTTCTTCTCTTCTTTTTTCTTCTTCTCTCTCTTACACACTTTCTCTCTTTCCTGATAAGTCATAATTGTTAACTAAATTAATAATTTAAAACATTTCTTTACTTTCCATGTCCTATATCCTTATAACCCAGATGAAGAGATGTGCAATAGCTAATAGTTCAGTTAGGTAGACTGGGAACTGGTAGTGTGTTCAAAGTCACTGAGGGGTATTTAATGGATTGACACCACTCTGAAGGGAAGTCTATAGTCTAGTTTTCCCCCAAATCAATTCTGGGCCTGGTTCTGTTCAGTATTTAGAAAAATGATACATATAAAGAATGGCATGATTGTCTAATCATAAATTCTGTTAGATGGGATTTCAGAAGTTACCTAGATCTAAGCCTTTCTACTCAACCTGCAATAAGTGATTATCTAATCTTTCCTTGAAGACCTCTAGGGATCATTCAGACAGTCAACAGGACTTTACTAAGCATTCACTGTGTGCCTAGCATTGTAATAAATGATGGGAATACAAAAAAAACACAAAAACAAGATCCCTTCCTCCAAGGAACTCATACTCTTAAGGCATGAGATGACATGTAAACAATGTTGTGCATATAAGATACAGTAAAAATTGAAAGTGATATCTGAGGGAAGGCAATAGTTATGGGAAGGGACAGTGAAGAGAAACTGGGCACAGAGGTGAAGACCAGAGTTTCTTCATCCTCCCAGAATAAGAAGCCTGATTTGCTGATAATGTAAAATTCAAAGGAATACCCAAGACATCAATCTATGGAGTCAGGATTCAGAAGAGAAGCCCAAAACCTAAAGAAATGGACTAAATCTAGTAGGATGAAATTTTATAGGAACACTGGCCTTTAAAAATATATAGCAAGGGGCAGCTGGGTAGCTCAGTGGAGTGAGAGTCAGGCCTAGAGACAGGAGGTCCTAGGTTCAAACCCGGCCTCAGCCACTTCCCAGCTGTGTGACCCTGGGCAAGTCACTTGACCCCCATTGCCCACCCTTACCAATCTTCCACCTATGAGACAATACACCAAAGTACAAGGGTTAAAAAAATATATATATATACATATATATATACATATATATATATATAGCAACTCTACAACTATAGGATGAGACAGCTCTAATTAGGCAACACTTAGTTAGCATGGGAAGAAGAAATACCAGAAGGTATTAGTGAACAAACTCAAAGTAAGTTGACAAAGTAATAGGGCAGCCATTAAAAAAAAAAACTAATCTAACCTTGTTGTTGAGTCTTTTTTAGACATATCATGACTCCATTTGGGGTTTTCTTTTCAAAGATACTGTAGTGGTTTGCCATTTCCTTCTCCAGCTCATTTTACAAATGAGGAAACTGAGGCAAACAGGGTTAAATGACTTGCCTAGGGTCACAAAGCTAATAAGTGTCTAAGTCTAGATTTGAACTGAGGAATATGAGTCTTATGACTCCAGGCCCAATACTTTATATACTGCACCACCTAGCTGACCTAACCTAGTCTTAAACTGCATTAATAACAATATGATGCCATGAACAAAGGAACTGTACTTGGCCATTCGTAATACTTTGTTCAATGTGAAGTATCTCCTTTTAAGATAGACACTGACAAACTGGGCTGTGTCTGTAGAAGGAAAACTTGGTGAGTGTATTCAAAATCCTGCCATGTGTGGATTCATTGAAGGAGTTTCAGATGTTTAACATGGAGAAGAGAAGACTATATAGAGAGCAACATAATAGCCATCTTTAAGAATTCTTGGGACTGTCATGTACTCCTTCATCATATCTCCAGGGGCTAGAAGTAGTTGTCATGGGTGGGAGTTGCAGAGAGGCAGATTTCAGTTTGATTAAAGAGTAAAAACTTCCTAACAATTGGTTTGACAAAAATGGAATGGAAATAAGATGACCACTCATCATAGATGTTGTACAGGGAATTTCTCATGTGTTTTTCTTCAAGTCTCAGCTAAGACCCCACCTTCTGTAAGAAGCTTTTCCTGGCCTTCTTCAGTGCCAGTGCCTTTAATCTGAGATTGCTCCCAATTTATCCTCTACATATCTTGTTTGTCCTTAGTTGTTTGCATGTTGCCATATCCATTAAATTCTGAGCTCCTTGAAGCCATTCTCTGTTCCCATTCTTTGTATCTTAATTACTTAGCCCAACACCTTGCACAGAGAAGATACTTGACAAATGCTTGTTGACCCAACACACAGGATGAGCTATACTGACTTCTGAGGTCTTTTCTTCCTCTGATTTTTTTGTGGTCCTGTGAACTTGGCAGTGTACTCACCCAATAATCCTTTCTTTGGCTATGCTCATCTTTATTTAGTTCTGTTTACATCTCCTAGTCTAAATATCATGGTAGTCTGTGATGAAAAAGGAAGAGGTCCCAGTGCATCACCCCCTAGGCTTGAAAGGTGTTCCCCTCTCACCCCAATTCAAAGCCCAAAAACATATACCCTCTTTCTCTTATCTTAATACACCTGCCTACATCACCTCTATCATCACTCAACTCTTTCTGTAACTTTCTTTATGCTATTTCTACTCCTCAGAGATTCCAAGTCATATTCTCTGCTCCTCCACCTTAAACTGCCTGCTAGAAATGAATATAGGGAGAGGGACAGCTGATGGACCAAAGGAGCCACCGCTGTCTCTGCCAGTGGAGTTAGAAAAGGCCATTCCCCTTTTGTATGCATGTAAGTTTGTTGAAGGTATATGTCAGGGTTGGAAGGAAGAACTGCAGAATTTCAATGAATAATTTAATTTGTTCCAAGTTGAAAATTCCCTTATTGTCTGCTTTTTGTGCTTCAAATCCCAACATTCCTCATTTCAATAGTCAATTTCCAGTTCTCTTTCAACCTTTCTCAGACCTACTACAGGGTACAGTCCACTAGGTTCACCCCCTGTGCCTAACATTGGCATATATGAAACCCAATTACTTAAGGATTAATGAAAATCTAGCACTTGTGACCAGACAATCACTCCCACAACAAGGTGTCCTGTCTCTTGCCGCATGTCTGATCTCTTCTGCAGAGTTATTAGCCTTCTAACTCATGCTGACCCCACAGTCTGCTCCTCATCATTGAGCCCAGTATTATTCATCAGCTACCTCACTATGGTGCAAGATAAACTACAAGACTGATGGTTGACCTTTCCTCCTCACTTCCCTAGGAGCTGCTTAAGTTAACATCTTCATGGACTTTCAGTGAGCTGATTCCATGGAAAGGTTCCTTCTCAGTGAAACTTCCTATCCTCAAAACTCTAGCAGCTCTGACTTTCAGATTTCCTTTTCTGGGACCTAATCAGGAACACTGAAGAAAAAATCATTGGGACTCATGTGAAGCCTTGACTATATAGACCTCACACTACCACAAAATACATTTTTCTGTAGTAACTGTGAAACAAACCCAGAAGGATCAAGTTAAGCCAATTCAGATTTTCCTTGAGAGCATGCTAACTTGTGTTCCACTGAACCAGCTAAGTAGACTAGAAAAAATGGAAGAACTACCTCCATTCTTTAAGGTGAGATAGCTAAGCTTGGGGAAAAAGATGAACCATCTCAGGGAATAAAGCCAGCAACTTTATTCTAAACCTCATCCTTCAAGAATACTCCATCTAATACAGCCTGTGTCAAGTTGAACCCTCATTGCTAGTCTCCTGGATCGAAATGGGAGATTCTGGTTTTAAACTGAACCCTAAGCCATATAGAAAATAAAGTAGTCATTCACTTATTTAGCTTCAGAACATGTAATATATTTAGCAACAAGCTTCCCTCTTATGACATGAGGTTGAAAAGATAAGTGTGCATTGTTCTGTTGGGATGCACCTGAGCCATATAATCTATCTGGTGATAGAATGGGAATATACCCACCCTGTTTGATAAAAGAAAAGGCCACAGCTCCTGATTTTCTGAGGGACTCTTAGACTGCTAGACCCTCCCTCGATGTCCACAAAAGAGATCTGGAGAAGAATTGAAGAATTCTAGAAAGAAAGGCAGAAACCTTAGCCAGGTTTATTTGAAGCTTAGATCTGGCTATTGAATCCTAGAATTACAGGATTTTTAAAGCTTAGGGATCATGTAGTACAGCACCCCTCAATTTACAGAAGAGGAGCCCCAAACTCAGTCACTTGCACAATGTCACAAAACTGGCTAATGAAAGAGCTCGAACCACAACCCCAATTTCCCATTCTAGAACTCCTTCCATCCTGCCCTATTGCCTTTCTATTGTCTAGAGAGGAGGCTCCACTTATCACCCTTGCTATTCAGCAGGTAAACCAAGACCAGGATCACAGGCTGAGACTGAGGGAACCTATAATTCAATTTAACTCCCTAACATGGCCAAACACAAGGTCACCTCACATAGAGATACTTTCAGGCAAAAAAAAAAAGAAGCTATCACACACACACACACACACACACACACACACACACACACACAGAAAATGGGGGGAGGGAGTGGCAGCTGACTCATGGGTAATCAGGTGCAAACTGATAAAACATGATAATGTTATCATTTTATTTATGAACGGGGATGATATATAAAGAAATCTCAAAAAAAAATCTCAAGCATTTGTTGGGATAGCTGCCCCCAAGTGCCAGCTCATATATCATGCCAAAGTGGAGGAACCAGTCTGCTGATACATAGGGCCCCAAAATAACCCCTTTTGTTTTACTTTGATCACTTCTGATAACACATGCTGCCAGGGAGATCATATCTTTGATCTCTCTGCAGCGATGTTAAAAGTCTCTTTTGAGTTCAATAGCATCTCCTTGAGATTAATGCTTGGTGGCAGGCTTGGCACTAAGCTGTCCTCTCCTGTAAAGTCACCCATGCTGTACAGTCTTACACCAGTCTGCTGCCTCAGTGACTTTGGATCAGAGCAGTAAACCTTAGTGTCCTCCATTCTTTTCTGATTCACCGGGTGCAAATAGAGTAGAACGATACCATAGCACAGCTCACTGCTGAATGAATTTAGATATACGAACCCTGCCAGACACCCCCAAATTTAACATTACATGAAAACCTGTTTTAGCATAGCATTTCACTTCATATAGCCAGTAATAACAATGGTGGGTCTTGGCCTTCTTTCCAAGCCCAGTATTATAAAGAAAGGGGCTCCAATGGAATTTTAAAAGATGTGAGATTTGTATTCCATCTGGAAGCTTGCAACGCTTGCCCTTGCAAAACCTTACCTGCCCACCTCCTTCCTAAACCACGTATGAGGGAGACACGCAGTGATCTTTGGACAGCCTTGATCAGTAGTGACAAAGCTAAGTCCCTTCAGGGTACCCATCTGCCAGCTAACTCACTCCAAATCTTGTCTGTTAGGAGGATAAGTTATGACAACATGTGTGTGCACACGTGTGTATGCGTTCATGTGGTCTGATTTTTTTTTAAACCCATACCTTCCATCTTAGAATCAATATTATGTGTTAGTTCTGAGGCAAAATGGTAAAGGCTGGGCAATGGGGGTTAAGTGACTTGCCCAGGATCACACAGCTAGGAAGTGTCTGAGGCCAAATTTGAACCTAGGACCTCCCATCTCTTGGCCTGGCTCTCAATCCACTGAGCCACCCAGCTATCCCTAATGTGGTCTGATTTTTGAGGTTTCATCCAGGAGGTCAGGGGCATCATGGTAGATGGAGGCAGTATGAGACAACAGAAAGAGAGGACCTGGTTTCGGATCCCATCTCTGACACCCGTGTGATTTGAGGTGCTCCTTCAGTTTCCTCATCTGTAAAACAGAGAGTATGGAGTAGATGGTCTTTGAAGTCTCTTCTAGCTCTAGATCTGTGATCCTGAGTGACTTGATGTGGGAGGTGGGGGGAACTTTTCATCTAATGGCCCTGATGGGATCTGGAGCCAACCTGAGGCTCTACCTTCAGAGAAGCTCAGAAATCTAGTTTGGGTTTCCCTTGTTCTGCTCTTTGCTGGGTCCCTCCCCATGATGGCCTAGAACCAGACCAGCATCTGTAGACAAAGCAGTGAGATAGGAGTGGGACAGCATAAAGGAGTAGCTGATGCCATCTCTCCCATGTCATCCCATGAAAGTCATGAAAAATGGAGGTGGTGTTGAGTTCTGTGTTGTTTCCCTCCAGGATCCAGGGTAGAGTTTGAGCCCTGGCCATAAACAAAGGTTCTCATGCCACCATCAATATTTCTATTTCTGTCATGCTCAGTCATGACTCTCATATATCCCTATCTGTCTACTTGTCTATTAATCATTATGGGTCTATAAAAGGAAAGGGAGCTTTCCCATATTCTCCATAGATGCCTTCTTGATTGGAAAACAATTCAACTTAATTCAATTCAACTGCATTTATTAAGCACCTAGGATGCAGCGAGCTATAATATTTAGGGGTAATGTCATTTAGGGAAATGAATACTGGACTTGAAATCAGGAAAAAAAACTCACTTTAACACCTAGTCTCTCCTACCTTATTTTGTGATCATGGGTAAATCACTTGAAACTCTCTAAATTTCAGTTTCTTCATCTCTAAAATGGGAACAAAGTTACCAACTTCAAAGGGTTGTTGGGAAGAGAAAATGAGATAATAGATGTAAAGGACTTTTAAAAATTTAAAATATCTTATAAAGGACAACTATTGTTGAGTTCCAAATTTGATGAGACAGGGAAAAAAAGGAAAGAAGAAAATAGGGATTAAGAAATGGTACCCAGAATGAGAAAGAAAGGCAGTCATTAGAGTTCAGGTTTAGGGAATATCTGATCTCAAGAATAAAAGCCAGTTTAATGTCTTAGGACAGGGTTAATGGGTCAAGAATGTTTAGCCAGGAACACAAGGTAAAAGGACTATGGGACCCAAAATAGATGCCCTACAGAAGCTTCAAGTGGGACAGGCACCCACAGAGCTGACTTGGAACTACAGATCTTATCACCTTTTTTCCCCACCTACCCTTCTTCTCTGGGGCTCCGTCCTCTACCTGCCACTTTCTCCCTCCTCAACAAATAGTCTCTTTCTTTTCACATCTACACCTCTCCAATACTCAACCTTCCTCTTGTATCCTTATTCACAGTATCATAAATTAAATCTATAAAAGACCTTAGAGACCATCATGTCCACCCCCTTTCATTTGACAAATGAGAAAACTGAGGTATGGAGAGGTTTAAGAAAGTGGCCCAGAATGACCCATCTAACTCACAGCCCTCTCTCCTAACTTCCATCCTTCCCCCAAGGGGTTGGCCTGGTTAGCAAAGAGGCAGCAGACCAAAGGGCTGTGACCTTGCAACGTGTTAATGGATTTCTCTTAGGGATGCTTGCTTCCACACTGTGGCATTACTTGATGTCCAATGTGTCTCCGTCACCGTCCAGAGCACACACAATCCAGACTGAGCAGGCGGCGGCAGCCTTCACTCCAAAAGACTTTAGAGTCCAAGCCCGAGAGCCAGGCAGGAAGATCCAATTTAGCTTCCTGGTCCTTAATTTGGTTCCAAAGCCTTTTGAATTGACTAACGAGCTGTAGGGCAGCGGGGCCTGCGGCTGGGTGTGGCCTCAGATTTAAGTCTGCTTAGATCTAAACCAGGAGTGCTTTTCATTTGGTTTCTGTCTCCCCTGCAGAATTTTTATTTCCTTAAGATGTGCATTTCTGCTTTGCATATTTCCTTGGTGTCTGGTTTTTCCATTGCATTGCCATTTTTAAATCCTGTTCAGAGGGATTTTGAAAAGAGATGACTTTCTGGAGCCCCCAAAGCCGGGTCCATTCATTGTTATCCAGGGGATAAGAAACCCTATTTGCAGCAGGAGTTGGCTCCCCCTCCTTCTCCTTCTCTCAGCATGGCTCAGGTTGGCAGGCAGGCCATGCATCCCTCCCTGCCACACCTGAACACTGTGATGCTGAGCCCCATTTTGGATTCGGGCTTTTCTAAGGGGGTTAATTCCCTTCTCTCCCTGCATTTATTTAGCTGCAGCTACTGGGGCTGTACTGAAGAAGCCGGTCACTCCTCTAGCATGGCCCTTGTGTTTTTATTCTCTTCTCTGGGCCTGGGGTCAGGGGCAGCAAGAGAGCAGCCTGCTTAAATGGAGAAATGTGAGCATCCGCACCCGTTTCCCCTCCTGAACCCCTAATCTCTGAGAGTGATCCCTTCTCCTCATTTTTTTCTTCTGAAATCTTCCTGCATCTTTGTGCTAATGTTTCATTTCTATTCTGCCTTTAGAGGCTGGGTTCTCTCTCCCCACTCTCTCCCTTTATGCTCTAAAATCTTCAAAGAGCAACAGCTTGCTGAGTTGAGCCCAGCAAGACATCTCACAGACCCCAGCCGGGAAGCTCCCCGCCCGGGGGGGCCTCACTGGGGCCCAGGATTTAAGTTGGTTTGGGCCCTATGGCTCCCTAAGCCAGAAGCAGGGTAAGAGAAAGCCAACTGTGGATGCAGACTGGCTCCTGACAGATGGCAGCCTTGGGGCAAACAGGGAGGGAAAGATGCCCCAGCCAGGGAGGCAGGGAAAAGGAAATCCTATTAGCCAGAGCGGCTGCAACGCTACCTCAAACAGGTAGAAGATCAGTACATCCCTGACCCAGAAAAGCTGATCTCTTGTCATGACGAAGGAGACTCTTTAACTTCCATCCCCAAATCTCCAGAGGAAAATTTCTTAAGTTCTGTCAAAGCAAGTTAGCATATTAGCAATCATGGTTCGCTGCCGTCCGTGTTTGTTCCATTTGTGGCGTTTATGATGGTTATCCACATTAATTATTTCACTGCTAAAGTCCCTTCTAATTTCTGAATGCTGTTATTTCTAAGAAAGATGGATATTAAATATGCCACGCATCAGCACAGGGTGGCATTACAGCATGCTATTAAGTTCAGATGCTGAGGCTCGGCGAAAAATAACTTTGCTGCTTACAATCGTGATGAAATGCTTTAGTGTTGTGGCTGGAAATGAGGAATAGAATGGGCAGGAACTGATTGCTTAGTGGGGCAGGAACAGGATTGGGTCCCTGTGAAATCCCCAAGAAAGCCAAGGTGAGCTAGATTGTAGTGGACAGCCGATCATTTTAGGGAGAGTTTCTATTTCATTCAGCAAGCATTTTATTAGGCATCTGCTATGTGCCAACCATGGTGCTAGGACATGGGGATACAGAGACAAAAATGGCACCATCCCTGGACCCCGAGAGCTTACATCCTGATCAGAAGAAGAGAGGAGGAGCATGCACATAAGAAAATACAAAATGAAGGCAAAAGTCAAAAGAAGAAGATGCTAACAAGTAGAACAATGAGGAAAGGACTCTTGTACAAACTGGTACTTGACCTGGGCCTTAAAAGTGCTGAGTTTCCAAGCTGGGAAGATAAAAAGGAAGAATATCCCAGGCTAAGGGACTTCTCAGTGAAATTTATGAGGATAGAAAATGTCATGTACAGGCCACAGCAAGGAGTCCAGTCTACCTGAAATGTGGAGAATAAAAAGGAGAGTAATGGTAATTAGCCTGGAAAGATGAGTTGGAATAAGATTATGAAGGACTTTATAACAGCGGAGTTTATATTTTATCCTAGAAGTAGTAGGGAGCCATTAAACCCCTCCTTATGTCAAGAAGTAACAGAATCAGATTTGGGCTTTAGGGATATCAATTTGGTACCTGGTCTCCATGTCTTCTGAAGATCGATTTCAGTGGTTTTCAATTTTGTTGTTGCTATTCAATTGTTTTTCATATCTGACTCTTCATGACCCCATTTGTGCTTTTCTTGTCAAAGATTCTGGAGTGGCTTGCCATTTCCTTCGCTAGCTCATTTTAAAAATGAGGAAACTGAGGCAAACAGGTTTCAGTGACTTGCCTAGGATCACACAGCTAAGTAAGTGTTCAAGTCCAGATTTGAACTCCAGGAAATGAATCTTCTTCCTGACTTTAGTCCTGGCACTCTGTCCTCCGTATTACCTAGCTGCCCTGGTTCTCTATGACTTCTAGGACACAATACAAACTCCTCAACTTGCCATTTAAAATCCTTCACAATCTGGTTCCAACCTTTCCCTCCAGGATTAATACATGTTACTCTCCTTCATATCCTCCAAGGTTCAATGCAACTAGTCTTTTGCTCTTCAAATTCAGCACTCTGTCTTCCACCTCCTCCTCACCTTTGTACAAGCTATCCTCATGTGCCTGCAGTGAACTTCATCCCCGCCATTTCTCTTAGCATCACTAGCTTCCTTCAAGGATCAGTTCACAGGCCATTTCCTATAGAGAATCTTTTCTGATTTCTTGGCTCTTCCTCCTTGCTTCCTCTTCATATAATCATAGGTTTATGGAACTAGAACTAGAAGGGAATTCAGTAGCCATCTAATCCAAATCCCCATTTTATCTATGAGGAAACTGAGACCCAGAGATATGATAAGATGACTTACCTTATCTGTCTCATAGGCAGTAAATGTCAGAGGTGGAATTGGAACCCAGGCCCACTGATTCCAGTCTTAGGTCTCTTTCTGCTGAAACACACACATATTCCACATATATACTTATCTCTTTATATGATACATATATATACCTAATATATATATATATATATATATATATATATGTGTGTGTGTGTGTGTGTGTGTGTGTGTATACATATAGGATGTAAATTCCTTGAGGACAGGAACTATTTTTCCCTTTTTCTTCATCAACCTAGAACATAGCAAAGTACTTTGCACAAAGTTGGCACTTAATAAATGCATGTTGAATTGGATTTTGTAGCCTCAGGGAGATTGGTGTCACCTTCTGTTAAAAAAAACACTTCTTTCTGTTCAGTGTTCAGGTTTCCTTCTAAGGATGTCACATCCATATTGGCTCAAGATCCCAAATCAGAAATGCACCCTATTAAGCTGCACATGTCCTTATTTTACAGACATTCTGGCTAGAAACTTTTATAACAGGCAGCATTTTAAGCCACTTCATATCACTGCACCTTTGTTTACTCTTCTATAAAATGAGGTTGAACTAGATGTTGTCTAAGGCCCCTTCCCATTCTAAATCTATGATCCTGTGATTGGCACCAGCTTGAAAGAACTGCCTAGATGTCATCAAATGGTGGTGATTGTTTATTATTCCAGGATAGGGACAAATCTTGAAAGTTTGAAATTTTACCATAAGCTCTCTTCTCTTTTTAGCCTCTTATTAGTCTGACTCTCTCTCTCTCCCAGTTATGTCTTTTTTTCTATCCACTCTTCTTTCATTCCAACATCTTCCTCATTCTCTCTCTTTCGCATTCCTCTGTATCTTCCCCTATAATTTTCCTCCTAGCACTCTACCTCTTCCCTTTTTCTCCCCTGCTCTCCTCTCTCTCTTTCTCCCTCTTTTCTTTCCTGTCCTCCACTTCTCCTTTTGCTCTTCTGTCTTTCCTTTTCCCTTCTCCCTCACTTTCCCATTCAAAACATTTCAGATATTCTGTATTAAGGAGGGTAGTCTCTAAACATAAATCTTGTTCCATAATAGTCAAGAGGAGCCATTTTATGTGGGTCAATAACAAAGTAGATTCCACTTGTATTCTTTGGAGTAGAAAAAAAACTCTTTTCTTCATATTTTATCTAGGAACACTAGTTATTCTGCCACTAGCTTCATCTCTGTTGATATGGCAGTGTTTTCTCTCCGTCTCTGTCTCTGTCTCTGTCTGTCTCTCTGTCTCTGTCTCTGTCTCTCTCTCTCTCTCTCTCTCTCTCTCTCTCTCTCTCTCTCTCTCTCTCTCTCTCTCTC
>NC_058132.1:162248605-162384351 GCF_016433145.1 Gracilinanus agilis
AAGAGACAGCTCTCTCTCTCTCTCTCTCTCTCTCTCTCTCTCTCTCTCTCTCTCTCTCATTTTCTCTGTGTGTATCTCCCAATCTATCCCTCTTACTTATCTCTCTGTCTCTGTCTCTGTCTCTCTTTCTTCTGTCTCTTACTTTTTGTCTCTGCTCTCTCACTCTTTTTTCTCTGTCTCTCTCTTACTCACACTTTGTCTCTTTCCTCTCACTCTCTCTTACTTTCTGTCCTCTGCCTCTTTATTTCCTGTCTCTCTTTCTCTCTGTGTCTGTCTGTCTCTCTCTCTCTCTCTCTCTCTGTCTTTCTCATTTTTGTCTTCTGTTTTCAATTGCTACCAATTTTTACATCCTCCTTTTCCCTATATCTCTCCTCAATCTCTTCCTCTTCTCTTCAATTGGATCCCTCCTTCTGTCCTCCTTCCCATCTCACCTGTTTTCGATCTGCACAATGGTCCCATCTCCCTGTATTCTCAAACTGAATTTCTTTGAGAAGCATACAGTTTTTCTTCCCTGCCATTGTAGAAAACCTCTTTGTCTCCATTTGGAGCCATTTGTAGTAATCATTTCTCCCTTACTCTCTTTTAAGTTCATACCAGTGAGTCCATGTGATATTTAGCTATCAACAATCCCATAGAGATAGACATTTTCTTTCAACTTGCATTTGAAATTGGAAGCTGAACTGAAGTCAGGCCATTCAGATATTAGGATAATCCAGGAACAAATATGACCTCCTCCTATCCTAGCCATGCCCTGAACCTCCAAGGGCTTGGAAACAAATAAAATTGTGGCAAATGATTTGTATCTTTTCTCCCATCAAAAGATAGGTACAGAGGGTAAGTGATGGGTAGGCTAAGACAACTTCTCCTCATTATTTCTTTAGAGAAAGAAGGCAACCACTGTCTCAAATGAGAGATGACATGAATATCTCCATCTGTCTTCCTTACATAGACAGTTCTGTGATCTCATCAATGTAGTTATTCCCTTCAACTGTACAAATGGCAATCCATCCAGTCTTTCTCATGCTCTTGTCCATGTCCTCCCATAAATTCTTCACAGAAGAATCCATTCATTGTGTAGGGAGCCTTCCTTTCAATCTCATGACACTCAATGGATACCAGCAGAAAACTCAGTCTGACTACAAATTGTCCTTCATTATTATTACATAGCCAGTCTATTCCTTTTTGAGGTCATCCACCTCTCATAATATTCCTTAGAATATTTCTACTGATGACAGAACATGGAGAATATAATGCAACCTACTCATGATCATCATAAACCTCTTCATTGCCTTTTGGTTAACCCTCAGTCTTTATTCTAGAGAACTCCAACATTTCGTGACTAATAGCTATGAGGATTCACAAGAAGAAAATTGATGGTTTTTATTTTAATTGGTCTTATTAATAGGGAAGCTTTAATCATGAGAAGCACTGAACAGTTTCCCCAATGCAGTCCCATTCTCCTCCAATTCAATTCTGGGCTTGGCTCACTATTGATCCACAATTATCTGTTCAAGAAAAATATAATGATGTCCCAGGCTTATGGTTCATCAATCCAGGTCATTTGATTGATCAATTGATATTTTTGATATACTTTTACCCATGGATAGTTAGGCAAAATTCTTGAAAAATTTTGGACCTTATTTAGATAGCTTTACAATGTGTCAGAGCATGGTACAATTAACACAAGGCTATCTGCAAGCAGGAACATCTGGAGGACCCCACCATGTATAGAAAATCCTTTTTTTGACTTGGGATCTCTGCTGCTTTTCTCCATGTTGGTGGAAAACACTATGGGGAACATGCACCTCCTTATTTTATGATTCATTTGAAAAGAATAATGAGAGAGTCATTGAACAGTTATCTCTGTTATGTATTTCAAGAAACTTCTGATCTTAAGATATGTATGAGATGTACCTTGTTAGGGGAAAGCATTTAAGGAAGCATTTTACTCTACCAAATCAAATGCTTTTTATAGTCAACAAGTAATCTTTCAGTAAATTGTATGGCTGTAAACTTGTGCTCTGAAGCAGAACACTATTTTACAAAAACTTACCTGCTCCCTTCCCAACCTTTCATCATGGATGCTCTTTTCTGTAGACACTCTTATAAAGATTCTGTAAATGTGAGAAAGTAGACATGCATATTGATCATAACTTATTAATATTTTCTCAGGTGCCTTTTTTTGGTAATAATTAGATTTGGGGTTTTTTCGGTGTTTGGTACCTTCTTTTCTTAGGTAAGTTGATAATCAATTCTTTAAACATTCCTTTCAACACCGAAACACACACACACACACACACACACACACACACACACACACACACACACACATACAAAATTGTGTTGCTTCCAGAATAGACCTCATCTGTGTAAATTTGGTACAGTCTAGCTTCCCTTCTCATTTTTATTTTCTTTAAGTGTCTTTTCTACTTCTTAGGCAATATATCTGAGACTGTGATATTGAGTCCAAATGTGATGGTTCCACTGTCATTGATTTAAAAAGCCTTTGTCATAAAAATCTTGACAGATATCTATATTTTTCTGCTGTCCTTCTTCCAGTTTCATCTTTAAATGAACTCAGTATGAAGTGGCTTAATCATGTCTCTGACTAAATTTTTTGTAAACCTGTTTTTCCCTCCACCATTCCATACCATTTCAGGTGTTATCATTTATAATCTTCTACCATCTGTAATATTTTAGAAATAGGTCTTTTTTCTAAATCTGTTTTGCCTTTGGATTCTATAGCTCTTTATCTGGCAAAAATATCAAGTATTTGCTAGCTGAAGAAGAGTCTAGGCTTTTTTTTTTGGTCTCCACATTATGGCAATTGATCAGTTAAACTCCTTTAAGAAATGACGATAGAGTATGTCAATGCCTGGTCTTTTATCTAGCTCCCAATTTTTCAGTTAACAGCTCATTTAAACATACTTACCCACTTAAATAGGTCAGATTAGAGTAAGCTCAGTTATATAACATATGTTTTCATTTTTATTATCTCTGATTTATTATTTCTATTTACTGTTTCTAATATGATATTAATTTTGGTCTTCAAATTCATTCTATCAGTTGAGAAATAGTGTGTAGGGGCCATTTCTGAACCAGCTGATTTCATAGTCAGATTATAAACTTGTTAGAGCAATTCCATCTTCTGTAATGTCATTCAATGCTTTCAAAGCTCAATACCTCCTGACTCTCCTCTTGAAGAAAGTAGACATGATATGTAGGCACAAGTCTTTTGCATAGTCCTCTAAGGCTTTGGCCTCTCTTGTCTTTTTCACCTGATAATTATTTCCCAACATATTCTTCACCATCTTTCTCCTTGACCACTTTTTGCACTGATGTCACTGAGAATTAAAGTATACATTCATTCATTTAAAGTGACTAATTGAGTTCTTCATAGAATTTCTCTACCTCTTCCTTTGAAAATATTTATCATAAGCAAGTTTAAGATAATCAAGTATATCATGAAATGATATTTCTTATTGCCTTTTGCCACAAAATGAAGTCAACGCCTTCCAAAGAGAACCCATAAGCCATTCTTCCCTTTAGTCACTGTTTGTCTTCTGATTTCATTTATAATGAGAATATCAAAATCAATATCATTCAGTTTCTCTAATATAAGGTCCAATCACTGATCACTGGATAAGAATCTCACATTTACAGTGCTTGTTACAGTTTAATTAATATTTACAGAGCAGTCTATGAACAGATTCTCAGCAGCCTCTGTCTGATTTTGCAGAAACTGAAAAGGCCTTCTTTTCTAACAGCTCTTTTGTATTTTTCTTTGTTTCATTGGTTCCATGACCAGATAGCTCATCACCAACTGGGCAGTCTACTGGAAATAAGCCTCTCTGTATTTAGTCTTCTGCCCATAAGACAGCAGATCTAGTTTGATACTAGAGTCCTCCCATTATGTCAGAACCTGCCAGAGCCTATGTTCCCCTGGCACAGACTTCAAAAACTCAGGATCACCTTCATGTATGCCATGAAGAGACATCAAAGTAAGACTTGTGGGGGATTTATATCTAACCTTGTTCCTGAGATAAGAAGTTAGAGTGCTTGGAATGAAACTGGTTCATTACTAACAGAGTAGCAGACCTCTAGTCCTAAAAGATTTTGGCCACAGATCCCATCAGAAGGAGAAAGGCTCAGGCCTCTGCTCTATGAGATGCATTGTGGAAAGAAGCACCCTTCAAGTATTTTAAACAAGGAGGAGGTTTAAGCACAGAACTGTCCCAATGTGACATATTCCACTAGTACAAACAGATCTCAGTGTGTCCTGTGTGTCACTAGAACTGGTCAGTAACATCCTTGACTCTGTGGTATACCAAAAAAAAGCAAAAAATTCAATCTGGAATAGCAATTTTCCCTATTACTTCTCATACTTTGTGAAAATTTCAATTATCAACAAAATAAGTTACCATATAAGGCTAGTGTGCTCTCTCTCTCTCTCTCTCTCTCTCTCTCTCTCTCTCTCTCTCTCTCTCTCTCTCTCTCTCTCNTGCTGGACAGAGGTCAGAAGACCGAGTCCCTTGGGTTCCCAGCCCTAGCCTAGTATTATTTCCTCCAGTTACAGAGAGAAAGGGAAGCACCCCCTAAGGAATACGAGCAGCGTCCAGACGCTGAACATTCTGCTCTTCTGTGTCTCTAGGAAACAAAGGCAGCCAAAAAGAGATAGGGGAGGGGGTGGGAGACTGAGGGAGAATGCTGAGCCACAGATCTCTTTGGGCATCTGGCTGTCACAGCCTCATCCAGACAGCAGAGGGGGCTTTAAGGAGCTCTTGGTTCCTCTGAGCATTGAACTGGTTCACTGAAAAATAGTCAGCCCAGTTGTTTTCCATCATTCTTGGGGACTGCTTTCATGGGGACACCCCCATGCAAACACACACACACACACACACACACACACACACACACACACACACACACACACCTCCCTAGTTAGGATGCACAGTTTCTCCTACATCACCACAGCTGTGGTAGCAATCATATCATTGCAGAAAATTCATATTCAAATAAACTCTCCAACTCACCAGAGAGAAAGAGGTTGCTATTGGTGTGGCTAGCCCTTTCCTTCCATCCTTCATAATTAAAAAAAAAAGGAACAGAAAGAGGAGCATTGTTTGGCCAACTGAGAGCAGAAACTGTAGATGACAGGAGTCGGTGGGTTCAGCAGGGTTTCTTAACCTGGGATCCATGAACGTGTGTGTACACACAGGCATGTATGTGGCCTGGGGCACTGTGAAGTTATGGGACTTACAAAAAGTCCCAAAGCCAGTTTATGTCAGGGAAGATATTTGTTTTTTGTTTTTTTTTTACTTTTAAAATTGTATTGATTTTTATTGATGCCTTATGTTTTCATACAGCATCCATAACCCATCCCAGCTCCCTGATAGCCTTCCCTGGGAATAAAGGTCTAAAAAGAAAACAAAAATTAAATAGCCTTGAAGAGACAGTTAAGTGGCTCAGTGGACAGAGAGCCAGGACCAGAGTCAGGAAGTTCCAGGCTCAAATCAGAGACAGAATTTGATTCCAGATCTTCCTGACCCCAAGGCTGGATGCTTGATTAACAGGCCACACTGTCTCAGCTTTATGACCATATAGGGGACTGAATCTTTGATTTCATTGCCATAAAAGATTCCTGGGTGAGGAAATTCCTTCTACCCATTCATGCAGACACTTTTTCTGTAATTGTGCACATATATACATATGTGTGTAGATTGTGTACATACATAAACATAGATTTCTATATTTTAATATAATGTTTCCTTTGCAATCCCATATATTTTATTTTGTGCATTTTAAAACATTCCCAAAAAAAAGGTCCAGAAGCTTCACCAGACTGTTAAAGAGATCAATAGCACAAAAAAAAAAAAAGATTAAGAACCCCTAGGTTAGAGCCTACAAATCAGCTGCTCCCTGGACATAAGGAAGAATCAAGGCACTATCCCAAGAGTTGTCCTATATATTTTAGGCAATGGCGTATTCACTTTTCAGATATTACCAATTATTTTGCTAGTGTGGTTTTCTCCACCATCAGCTTGGTGTGGTGGGCCACTTGTTGAAAATATAGTGTTACAAGTTGGATTGATGGCCACCAAAGTTCCTTCTGCTTCTGAGATTCTATGAATCCAGGATTCAGAGAGAGGATGAGTCAGGCCCTGGCCTCTGAGGATAACAAACCATCCTATAGCCCTTGACTATGACCATACAACACAAAGTACAATAGAAAACTGGTTAATTTGAACCAAGTAAAACACAATTACAGATTCCTCATTACCCCTTCCTGTAAGGCTAGAATTAAACAATTAATTTGGTTGATGAGAAGAGGAAGATGATTCTTGCCCCATGATTACATTTATGTATGGAAACTTCCTCCTCTCTTGCAGGCCAGCAAGCTCATCTATAATTTATATAGTTTTTTTTGTTTGTTTGTTTTTTGTTTGTTTTTTATTTTAAACCCTTAACTTCTGTGTATTGACTTATAAGTGGAAGAGTAGTAAGGGTAGGCAATGGGGGTCAAGTGACTTGCCCAGGTTCACACAGCTGGAATTTATATAGTTTTTGAGAGTAAAAGTTATAAAAAAAAAAGTCCTACAGCCAGTATAGTCAGAGGCAGTATTTGACACCAGATCTTCCTGACCCCAAGACTGGACCCTTGATTAACAGGCCATATTACCTCTGCTAGGTTACTCTATAGAGAATAGGGATAAAGACTGAATCACTAATTTCATTAGCATAAAGGACTCCTGGGGGAGGAAATTCTTTCAATTCATTCATGCTGATATTTTCTCTGCAACTTATAGTCTTAGAGAATTGTGTAGAAAAGCAGATCTCAAATTTTTTGAACCTACAACTCCTTTGAAATCTTAAAAATCATTGAGGTCCTCCCAAAGAATTCTCATTTATGTAGGTTATATCTAAAACCTTTTTACTATATTAGAGATAAAAACATTTTAGCATTAGTTTGAAAATAATTGTGATATCACAGACTCCTCTTCAAAAAAATGATCTTGGGAATCCTGGAGTCCCAATGGACCATATCTTTAGTACTTGCCCAGAGCATCCACTTGCTAGGTCATATGCTTAGGATCATATAACCAGTGTATTTCAGAGGTGAGACTTGAACCCCAGATTTACTGGTTTAAGACCATATCTATCCATTCTACCACACTGCCTCTTCTACTGACCACATTTAAAACCTAAATTAACTAGAAAAAAATTATCGTTCTTTGTAGTCACAACTTAAAGCATTCTCTCTCATGTGCCTATGAGTCAAGTGGTAAAGTCATCATCATCACATATTTAGAATTAAGATTTCCCCCTGTAGAAGGGTGAACTTCTTAAGGGCAAGGATTGTTCATTTTTTTGTCTTTGTATCCTCAGTACCTAGAATAGCATCTGAACCATAGTAGGCATTTAATAAATGCTCATCTAATGTGATTGAAATCCTTGATAATCTCTTATGTGACATGCATTTGGCTTGTGAGGTCCCTTTTCCTATCCATCCCTGCTTATATGAAAAGATATTTCAACTTGAAACTGTTACCATGCATTAATTACACTTTAATTAATTATTAAAATAGTATTCATTGAGGTTCAGCAATTCAGAAATAAGCTACTTTTCTATAGCAGTTGTTGAACTTTGGTAATTCCATTCTTAATAATCAATTGTGATCTGTTTGACTTGGAATAACTTTTCTTATTAAATCTAAATCAAGCCTCTATTTGAGTCACTTAATTATAAGCGAGACTAATTTGCTTTCCCTGAGGGCACTGGGGACTCTGGGTCCACAGTGGGACTAGTGAATCCCACATCTGAGGACAGAGAGGGGGCACTTCTTAATAAATATGAAAGGTGATGGGGATTCATAGAGAGCACCGTTTAAAGAAATATTCCCCCAAGCTCCCATCTGCATACATGTTAACTGAGGCTTTAAGGGCTGATTCTCATCTCATTAAGAAAGTCTAAGTACCATGGAGAGTTACTGCAGTAATGCTGAGCCAGCTCAGGAAAAGACAGTACTTTCTAGTGGTGCTCCCAGCATCTCCATGGAGGAAAAAGGGGAAAAGAGAGTGGTTTGACAGAAAGAAGAATGCCAGTAGGTGAGGGCATCAGATTTGTTTTTCGCTTCTCTGGTGTAGCAGGGGATTAAGGCAGGGAGTTGACCATGAAACTAAAGTTAAGTCCCAGATCACAGTGACCCAGACAACTCCAGGGACTATATTAGGTGGGGAGTGTGACTCCCCTTGTCAAACTATAGTCCTAAAGTTACCTGAAAGAGGGAGGAACCTTCCCATTGAGTAGAAGGGCAAAATCTCCCTTGAAAGTGATTTTTTTAATTAATACAGGCCATGAAAGTGGAACCTCATAATCCTTCTGACCTTTGGGGTTTGGGGTAGGAAGTGGCAGTTTGGTTGCATTTTTCTCACTAGAAATCTTCAAGCAGAGGCTGAATGAGCAGTTTAGGATATCTTCTAATAGGGATTCCTTTTAGGTGTGAGTTTAAGTAGATGGCATTGAGGTCTCTTCTACCTCTCAAAATCAGCGATTCTGTGTGAATGAATTAATGAATGAATGAAAACATTTTAAGTACTTATTATGTACAAACAACTATGCTAAGTACAAAAGGTACAAAGAGAAAAACAAAACAGTTTTTTCCTTAAAAGAATTCACATTCTAATGGGAGAGACAACAAATATAAAAGATTTCATGTTCCATGGTCCTTTAAGTGCAATGACAAGACACTGTCTTTAATGTCCTTTCCACCAATAAAATTGTATCTGTTTCTGAGGTTGAACCCTTTGGGAATACCAAAGATGCTCATGGAGAGAACTTTCTTTTCCAGATCTTTAGCAGCCATACCTACAATGCCTGCTGAAGCACTACCAGGCCACATCTCCATGGGAGTCACTTCCCAGGATGATGATTTTGGGGAGTTAAGATGGAACCAAGACTGGTGGTCTAAGGAGTGCTTCCTCTTCCAGGCTTCTTTTCTTATCTACATATCAATGACAGTTTGTCAGTAGTTGGTATTATCAAGGAAGATAGACCCCTTCTCCATAGTGACAACATCCTTCAGTGATACCTGTAAGGTACAGGCTAGAAACATGACAGGTGGTCTGGATGGTACTAATATTCCCAGTGCTCTTGGGATCAGGGTTCTTGGCTACTCTATCAGAGTTGGAGGGAAGATGGTGGCGATTTCATTTATCTTGTACATACCATCTCCTGTCTCTCCCTCGGGGCTCCTTGCTGCTCTGGCAAGGCTGATTTATCTACCTAATGGGTGTCAGTTAGTCAGTAGTTTCCCCATGAGATTTCTGCAGGGGCTTGTGATCTTCAGGATGAGGCAGTGGAGGGAGAATACTACTTCCAAGACTTTAGGGTTCAGGATTCTGCATTATATTTATTAGGGCTGAGGAGATGAGGAGATAGTGCTTTGACTCATCTGGCAAAGCTGACTCTTCTCTATTCCTATACTTTTATTCCTCAGCCTGTGATTTGGCTGCATTTCTGGGCCAGCCAACACTTAACCCTTTTTCCTCAGTGCCTAGTTTCCCCCTCACCCTTGACATGCCATCACCATGCATTTTCCATCTCCAATCACAAAATTATTGAAATTTAGAACTATAAAGTACCTAAAAAGTCATCTTAAAGGAGTCAGCTCTACAAAAACTTCATCAATTGGTTATACAGTTTCCCTTTCAGCATCATCTATGATAAAATGCACTAATTGTTACAAAACTCTTCCTTATAATGAAATAAGCTTTCTCTCTAACTTCCTTCCACCCATTGTTCTTACTTTTGCTGCCTTGGCCAAGCAGAATAAATCTTAATTCTCTTAGACATGAACAGCAATAATTTTATTCTTCCTTGATTGACTTTATTGTAGTCCCAACAGTTACTGTCCAAAACTCAAGGCCATCATCAACATCAGCATCAGCATCATTATAAATAATAGTAGAAGAAATTACAATAATATAGGACTGGGATGAAGTATAAAGGATCTGGTTCATCCTGTCTTTATCTGGGGATGCTTTAAATAAGTCTACCAAAAATGAGTTTACATCCTAATACTTTCATTCAACTACAAAAAGCATTTACTTTATCCACCTGTGCAATAATCTGCTTAACATTAAAAATAAAAGAAGAATAGGACAGCAATTTGCCCCAGGGCTTCTTTCATATAAATTCCATTGAACAAAATAAGTAGAATGAGATATCAACATCAATAATAGAAAATTGTCATTGCTCTTTTAAGTTTTTGCAGAGCTCTGTGTAAGTATGCAAAGCATGTATATATATAAAATTTCTAACCTAATTTTCCATCAATCAACAAACAGTAAGCATATACTGTGTATACTGAACACTGGGACTGCAGAAGAGGCAAAAGGCAGTCATGTCCTCAGGGAGCTTACAATCTAATGGGGGAGACAACATACAAACAAATATATACAAAGCAAGCTATATACAGGATAAATCAGAAATAATTAACAGAGGAAAGGTACTAGAATTAAAAGAGATTGGGGAAGGCTTCCAATAAAAAATGAAATTTTAATTGATACTTAAAGGAAGCCAGGAAGGTCAACAAGCTGAGCAGAGGAGAGAAAGCATTCCAAACATGAGGACAGCCAAAGAAAATGCCTAGAGCTTAGAGACAGAGTGTTTTGTTCCTGGAATAGCTAGGAAACCAGTGTCGCGGATCAAACTCTATCTGTCAGGGAGTAAGGTGCAACAAAACTAAAAGGTAGAAGGGGATTGGTTTATGAAGGACTTTGAAAGCCAACAGATAATTTTGTATTTTTCCTTCCTCATTTCCCTTTTTTCCTTTTCATACACCCTACAATACAGCCAAACTGGACTAATAATCATGCATTGAGTTGAACACTCTACCTCCTGCCTCAGTCTATTTGACCTTCCTAGGATGCATTCCCTCCTCATCTCATCCTCAAAAAATCCTTGCCTTCTTTTGATGATCTAAGCTCAAGGGCTATTACTTCCATGACACCTTCCAGATTGCCCAAATTCTTATCATTTTCTATTTCCTCAAACTATTCTAGAGTACTTTTGATTCCTCCTATATCCCCTTTACTCCCCCGCTTTGCAATATACTGATCTCTGTTCTGTTGTACCCCATCCAACAGAGGTATAATTGAAAATAAGTTTCTTGAGGCCATAAATCTTTCATATTTTTACTTTAAATCTCCATGTCTAACATATAGTTGATTATTTTTTGTGTTTATAAGAAACTTTCCCCCTTTTTTCTTGATTTTTTTCAGTTACTTGCAGAAACAATTTTTGACAATTTTTTTCTGACATTTTGTAATTCAGTTTCTCTCCTTCCCTTTCTCCCTCCCACTCCCCAAGACAGTAAATAGTCTGAATTAGGTTCTATCAGTGCTTTCATTGTATAAAGTTTAAATTCAGTGTCTACAGAGTGACCTAATTGAGTTTACAACCTCTTATTTATTTGAAGACAATTATTAATTGTTCAGTCATGTCCAATTCTTTTTGACCCCATTGGAGATTTTCTTAGCAAAAATACTGGAGTGGTTTACCATCTTCTATAGCTCATTTGAAAGATGAGGAAACTGAGGCAAACAGGGTTAAGGGACTTGCCCATCCAGAAAGTGTCTAAGACCAGATTTGAACTCAGGGAGATGAGTCTTCCTGATTGCAGACCTGGCAATCTATCCGTGACACCACCTAGCTGACCTAATTGAAATACTTGACTAGGGTTCATAGTTTTATAGGATCATAAGATCATAGATTTAGAACTAGAAGGGGCCTCAGATGCCATATGATTCAGACCCCCCCCCATTTTACTAATGAAGAAACTAATGCCCAGAGACAATAATTATGTCCCCTTTAAGCATTCTCTTCTCTAGACAGTCTCAGTTTCTTCAACCTGTCATCCCATGGCATAGTTTCCAGTCTGTGGTTCCCTTCCTTCTTAGGTGACAGTGACATTTTAAATGCTTTCAAAGGAGCACTTGGGTCCCTGCTATAACTATGTACACTTTCCACACTAGCCAATCTTTTTTTGTAACCTTAATAACCAAACCCATTCCCAATCCAGCCAGAGAGTTACTGAGCTAACTCACTTCTCTCGGATTCCATTTTCTTATCTATACAATTGGGAAATGTATTCTCTCTATTCCTCTCTTATCCAAGGTTATTAGGGGGAATCACAGAATTTCAAGGGACTTAATGGAGTCATTTAGTCCAACTCCCTGCCTTGACTATGTCTAAGGTATGCTCTCTAAGGTAAATATGCTCTCTGTTCTATTCTTAAATATTTCTTATCTGACCTGGAGTGAAATCCCAACAATGTATAATAGAAGCCCCTGGTAAGAAGTTAGAAAACAGATCTTCTCATCATTAAATATCTTCTTTGCTACTGTCTCTCCCATTTTCTCCCTGGCTGTTTACAAGGCTTTATTATTGCTACAGTAGACAAAATAACTATGTGAAGTCAGAAGAGCCATCAAAAGTCTGAAATAAGTAACATTGGAATAATGTTGTCATAATAGCCAAGGACATTTGGCAAGAAAATGATTCCTACTTAGGATTTCTCTTTATTTTCTTTTGGAAAATTGAGAGCAGTTCTGTAATTGAGTTGTAAATGCCTTATTTTCTTCTTCAAGGGAAGATTTGAAGGAGAGAAATGGAAATTAAGATTCCTTTCTCTCAGATTATCAACTCGAATGTAGCCCAGAACCCTTACTCAATGTGCCACTACCCCAGGGGTTCCATGATCATCACCTATGTGGGTATTCTCGCCAATAGTGCAGAAAAGCATGCCTTCCTATCCTATGCATCTCTTGTCTATGACCTCCCATAAACCCCAAACATATATTTTACAAAACATACTAGAGGTCTTACTTAGGTCTCTTGACATTATGTGGACATCCTCATTTTCACTACATGACCAGCCCACTTCCTTTTCTAGTCATACATCTCTTTGATGAATCCTTTTAGGTCAGTTGTGAGAAATTGTTCAATGATAGTATATACAGCTGACTTATGCCCATTGTGGATCTCTTCCTTGCCTTTTGGGTGAATGGTGACTTTGATTCCTCAGAGAATGTATTGTTGCACAGTTTGCAGCCATGCTGTGTCACTGGAAGAATACAGGTGATAAAAAGTTGGGATTTTGTTTCAGGGAGACACTTGGGGTCATTGAAAGCAGGTTGCAATTTCCCAAATGCAATTTAGTCTGTTCTCTTTCTCCTGTTCAATTTTGGTCCACCTCATTATCTGCCTATAGTGTCCATCCAATGTACATTTACTGATGGACCAGCTGTATGGGCTGTCCATATAACTGCAAATCATAGTTTGGACAACAGACATTCTTCATCTACTTGGTTTTTCCTGTGTAGTTAGTTAAGATGAATTCTTTTGAGTGCTGTAATTATAGATGTCATTGAAGAGACTCTACAATGTTCAGGAATTCAATGCATTTATTCATAATGTCATCTACAAACAGGAACATCTGGTAAGGCAGCTCAGCAGTGCAGTGGATAGAGTACTGGGCCTGAAGTTTGAAGAAGACCCAAGTACAAACACAGCCTCAGACATTTACTAGCTGTGTGACTTTGAACAAATCACTTATCCTTTGTTTGCATCAGTTTCCTTATCTGGAAAATGGGGATAATAGTAATACCTATTTCCCACAGTTGTTTTGGGGATCGAGAAGATAATATGAAAGTACCCAGACTCTGAGGTCATTAGCTTTATGACATGTCAACCTAAAGAAATACCTGGAAACCATCACCTTGAAATCTCAGAACTCTGATGAAGGACTTTGATTTTCAGCTTTATCTCTCCAACAGCTTCCATCTGTGGGCTTGTCCCACCCAGGTTTATCATTTCCCAAACTGAATTCATACTTTCCCCATTGTCAAACCAACTCCTCTCTGTCCCTACAACCACTATCCCCTCTCTATCAGATACATCTATTATGTTGCTCACACAAGCCTGAAAACTTAGATTTGTTTTATTTTTAATGTCTTCAGCATGTACTGTCACTATGCCCTATAATTCTTCCCTCAAAATGTCTTATATCCATCTCTTACTCTCCATTCTTATGGTTGACACCCAATTCCAAATTTAGATTTTTATGCCTAGATTACTAACACTTGATTCCATTATCTCTCTATCCTAATCCATCCAAATCCTTCTCCTGCCAGATTAATCTTCCTAAAAAGAGGTCACCTTTATCATGTCACTTCCCTAATCAAGAAGACCTTTACAATAACTTCCAACTGACTCTCAAAACAAGACAGAATCAAACTTCACATCCTGGCATTCAACACTGGTGTCCCTAACTCCAATCTCTCACCCATCCTAGTCATCCTTTATACCACTCTCAGATTAATCTTCATTATGTGCAGATGTGTTCATATCATTCCTCTGCTCAAAGCCCTGCCATGATTTTCCATGACTGACAGAATAAAATACCTCACTACTTGGCCTGGCATTCAAGGCTCTAGGTAATCTAACAATTCCCAAATTTTCCAGATGTCATACCATTTCCCATGATTCTACAAGCAAATTGGACTATTCATTGTTCTTCATATCTTTATGGCATTTTTTTACTCCTCTTCATTTGTTTTGGTCATTTTCTTTTCTTAGAATGACACTTTCCTACATTTTAAAATCCTACCCATCCCCTAAATCAGTGATTCCCAAAGTGGGCATCACCGCCCCCTGGTGGGTGTTGCAGTGATCCAGGGGGGTGGTGATGGCCACAGGTGCATTTATCTTTCCTATTAATTGCTATTAAATTTTTTTAAAAAATTAATTTCCAGGGGGCTAAGTAATTTTTTTTCTGGAAAGGGGGCGGTAGGCCAAAAAAGTTTGGGAACCACTGCTCTAAATCCTAGTTCATAGGCTACCTCTTCTATGAAGTCTTCCCTAATTCACCTAATTGGAAGTGACTCTTCTTTCCTCAGTTTTCACACAGTATGATATTCTCCTATCATATACATTATTGTTTAGTTATAACATATATGTGCATGGGCATATGTGTGGACAGACCACATCTCCCTTCCCAGGATATAAATTTAATGAGGGAAAATATTGTTTTCAAATTTATATCTTCCCCGAATACTTCACATGATGCTATTAAGACATTAATATGTGGCTGCTGTCAATAATCAGGGATGCAGCTAAATGACTCGGTGGCCTAGAAATGGGAGGCCCTATACATAGTGTTGATTCTAAGATGAACAAAAAAGAAAAGAAAAAAGAAATAATCAAATGAATGAATAAAAAGTGGTTTCTCTCATTGATAATCAAACAGCTCTTCTTTTTTTTTTTTAAACCCTTAACTTTCAGTGTATTGTCTCATAGGTGGAAGAGTGGTAAGGGTGGGCAATGGGGGTCAAGTGACTTGCCCAGGGTCACACAGCTGGGAAGTGACTGAGGCCGGATTTGAACCTAGGACCTCCTGTCTCTAGGCCTGACTCTCAATCCACTGAGCTACCCAGCTGCCCCCAAACAGCTCTTCTTTTTAGCACTCTTCCTCAGAGTCCCAACTACTGTTTCTATAGGCCTCAGGGTGCCATTTGCATGGTTATGAATACCATTCCAGGTAAAATGTATTGACAGTGAGCACCATATCCTCTTTTACTCACTCTCAGTTTGGCCACACTATCAGATGTTAAAGTTGGACATTAGCAATATTGATTTCAGTGTTGAATATCATAAGGTAGGTTGAGCTTGGTTAAATATAAGAGAGGAAAGGGAACAGGGAGAGTAAGAAAATGGAGGGTCTTTAGAAAAAAGAAGCCACAAACTGATGATTCAATCCAAGTTGGAGGGAATAAAGGAGGTAGAAAAGAACAGAATGTGCCTGAAATCCAGCATTCCAAACTAGAAAAGCTTTAGGTCGTAACTGTTAAGAACCAGCTATATGTTCAAATAAATCAAGCTATATTTCATGAACAAGCTTTGCAACTAACTGTAAGGTATCAATATAGGGAGAGAGCTTTGGCATGGAAAGGAAACCACTCTGGATTCTATTCCCAGCTCTGTCACCATCCCAGAGGGTGACCTTAGCAAGGCATTTAATTAAATTCTCAGAGCCAGAGTTCCTTGATCTTTAAAATGAGGAATTTGGACTAGATAATCTCTATCATCCTTCCAATTCTACCTAGTGCTGTACTTTGAATAGGTCATTATGTGCTATAGAAGTATAACATTAGAGAAGAGTTAAGAGGAAAGAAAGACCTTCATCTCAAGACCAGTCTGAGAAGGAAAAACCTTAAGTGGGAAGATAGCATTAGAAAGTTATCAAAGGAGAACTCCAAGGAGTCTTCTGCTGGAGGCTGCCCTAATCTATTCTGTCATAACTTTAGAAACAGTTCATTTTCCAGAAAGCCACCAAAACCAACCATGGACTTTCAGATTGATACAGGTATTTGGACCAAGAATAATTTCTATGTAGATGGCTTACACAATGAACCAATAAAGTCCAAATGTCAAAAGTGACTTCCTTTTGGGATAAAGTAGAAAGAATGCTTTGAGTTAGAGAACCTGGCTTGGAATCAAGGCTCAAATCAGACCCTACCACTCATAGGATATTGGGATGCTCACCACACCACTTTGGGTCTCACTATCTTCATATGTAAAAGGAGAAGGATGGAGTTTTTGCAAACTCATTTGCATGAGGAAAATGAGTGCTGGCTGTGTCTGTATGAATTTGTTGCTTAGTCATTTTTCAGTCGTGTCTGACTCTTCATGGCTCCATTTGGGGTTTTCTTGGCAAAGATTCTAGAGTAGTTTGCCATTTCCTTCTCCAGATCATTTGACAAATGAGGAAACTAAGGTAAACAAAGTTAAGTGATTTGCCCAGAGTCACACAGCTAGCAAGTGCCTAAGGCTGCATTTGAACTCAGGAAGATGAGTCTTCCTGACTCCAGGTCCAACACTCTGTGCCACCTAGCTGCCCAATCTGCATGAACACAGTCAGAAAAACAGCTCATACTTATTTAGTGTTTTAAAGCATACAAAGTCTACTTTTTATGAAATGGTCTACTATTATGCATATTTTTCAAATGAGGAAACTGATGCTAAGAAAATAAAGTGAATATCAGAGCCAGTATGTATCCTAACTCAGATCTTCAATATTCTTTATTGAAGTGGTAATATTTCACAATTTTGGTTTCCATTTTATATGTAGTATTCACTATGATTCGTGAAAACATGTGAAGTAGGTAGTGCAAATATTATTATCTCCATTTTACAAATTAAGAAATTGAGGCTTAAAAAGAGTAAGTAGTGAACCCAACTTAAGTAGGAGAGCCAGAACTTAAATCCGCTTCTTTCTACCTCTTCCTCTTTCTTCTCTTCCCGTTCAGTTCCCTTTTGTATGTTGCCTTTCCCAATTAGAATGTAAGTTCCTTGTGAGCAAGAGCAGTCTTTCTTTTTGCTTGTATTCATATCCCCAAGACTTCACACAGTGCTTGGCACACAGTAGCAATTAATAACTGCTTATTTCCTTCCTTCCTTCCTTCTTCTCTCCCTCCCTTTCTTTCTTTTCTCCTTCACCAGAGTACAGAGTTGCCATTCTCAAAAAGAGAATTCACTTTTCCAAGCTGCTTTTCCCATCCCTCCTGTTTGGGCAGAAAAGCTAAGTTTTCCATCATCGCCCTGAGGTAGTTCTTGCATGAATGTGAAAGCTCAGATCCCATCAGTCTGGCTGTGATAGGCACCAGTAGAAGAAGTGAAATAATGCATCTTGCACATAAATAGCTTCTTTCTGTAATTTTTATTAGTTACTACTCCATAAGCAGGGATTTGATTTATTCTGTAAAAACCATGTGCCTACATGTACAAATGCATTACACATATGTAACCACGTGTTTCTATGTGGCCTTTAGAAAGAGGATTAGAAATCTAGATCTGGAAAGGATCTGTATCTGTTAGATCATCTGGAAAGGATCTGTATCTATTAGATCATCTAGCCCAATTTCTTGTTTTGCAGATGAGGAAATTGAGGCACACAAAATTTAAGTGACTTAAACCAAGGTCTCACGGTTATTAGTGTTGGAGGTGATAACCACGTTGTCTACCTCCAAAATTGGTGCTCTTTCTGCTTTTGCATCATTCCCCTCTGTCTGTGGGTGTCTACATAGGCATGTATGTCTGTGTGTTTGTATTCATTTATGAGCATGTGTTCATTTCCATGTATCCTCTGTGTATGTGTATGTGTGATGGCTTTAACAAATGTAGATCTTTTCCTAAAGATTGATGTGGAAACTCACTTTTGATGAGCCATTCAGTGTGAAGGATGCCTCTGTTCTTCCTCCCTTTGGGGAAAGAGAACCTAGCAAAGCATCACTGGCACAAGTCCTCGTAGCTGACCTTGACATTGGCCTCCCAACGAGAGAAGCACTGATCTCTTTTCTCAAAGGGAGCACAGGATGAGTGTGACAGTGAGTTAGAGGGAGAAAGGACCTCCGTGTGGCCACCAAGAACTGACGGCTCTTTTTTCCCCCTGCCCTCCCAGAGTCTAGGGGCTCAATATTGTCAGAAAAGTCAAGGGCAGACGACCTGCAGGTCCTGCCTCCCAGATGCTCATCAGCGTTACCCATCAGAGCACTCCCCGAGACTCAATATTGTAATCACCAGTCTTCCTAGAGAGAAAATAATAATAAAGCACAATCCCTGCCTTCAGAGTGCCATTCATTTTGCTCTGCCCATTGGGGACAGAGCATGCCCGCCCCACAGAGTGCCTCCCAGAGTTTGCTTTTCATGGTAAGGTGTCTCGGTGTCGTCATGGGGATGAAGAGGCTCTGTAGGAGGAAAAGATGACAATTGTCCTCCAGTTCCTTAGACAGGAACAAAGACACGGTGGGTGCAACCCTGTTAGCAGGACAGAGGGAGAGCTGGGCTTTGTTCTCCTCAAAAAAGGCTTCCCTCTAGTGTTGGCGAGCCTGGCATGAGTCGGTTTCAATCCAGTCTCGCTTTCATTAGGAGATGACGTGCCCCTGTGGTCAGGGCTCCAGCTCCCTGTCCCTGCTGCCTGGGTGCAATATTTTAAGTGATCAAAGAGAAAGACTGTAAAATGGAAAGGTTGCAGACAGGAGGGAGCCCTGTCTGTGGCTAGGTTTGCCAGGGCAGGGGAGCTCCAGACCTTCCTGAAGTGCAAGGTTTTCTGTCGGGAAGCCCAGGTATGTTTTGTTTTGGAAAGGGGAAGAGGGTGTCAACTGAGGCTTTAGGGAAAACCATCATTTGCATTTGTTGGTCAAAACAGAGCTCTTTGAGTTTTTTTTGTCTTGGGCACTCCCTGACAGACGCTGCTGGGTAGAGCCATAGAGACTCACATTAATATAGTACATCAGTTTTATGAATTCTGGGGAATTGGAGAACTTTGATTAATGCCATTAATTGTTCCCATATACAGTTTCGGGGATAGATGCAGCTCCCCCCACCTCCCTGCCCTTCCCTACCCTACTCCCTATCCCAATAATGATACTTGGACAATGGGAGGCCATGCAACATAGTGTATGGAGGGCCAAAGGTCCAGATTCAGTCCAGCATCTGATAAATACTGGCTGTGTGACCAAAGAGAAGTGACTTAAGCTGTCTTAGTCCTGTGCAACTCTCTGTGGCAAGGTTCTGAACTTGGTATCCATAAGTCTGTTTTTTTTTTAAGACATTGACATCTATATTTCAATAGAATTAATTTCCTTTATAACTAGTTTCTTTTTTTGCATTTAAAAAGATTATTCTAAGAAAGGGTCCATAGATTTCACCAAACTTCCAAAGAAGTCCATGACCCAAAAAAAGGTTAAGAATTCTTACTCCAAGGAAGGAAGGGAACAAACATGTTTAAAATAGATTTTATTTATTTTTTAATATTTTGTTTTCCTAATTATATATAAAAACAATTTTAAATCTACGTTTTCCAAAATTATAAGATCCAAATTGTCTCCCTTCTGTCCATCTCCCCTCCCTAAGATGGTAAACATTTGGCTCTAAGTTATGCATATATGATCATGCAAAACAGATTTCCATATTGGTCATGTTGTGAGAGAACACTCATATAAAAGGCAAACCTCAGAATAAAAACAAATAAAATGAAGTAGAAAATAGTGTGCTTCCATTTACATTCAAACTCCATCAGGGCAACAAGAATTCATTAAGTATTTATCTCATTTGGTACTCACAACAACCCTGATGGGTAGATGTCATTTTTAGCTCCATTTTGCAATTGAGGAAACTGAGGCAGACACTTTTTTTTAAATAACAGAGCCAGGGTCACACAGCTAGTATCTGAGGTCAGATTTAAACTCAGATCTTCCTAACTCCAGTCTTAGGGCTCTATCGACTGTGCCACTTAATTATTTTCATATCAGTAAAGGACCAAAGGAGAATTTTAGCTTTGGTTTTACATACACACACAAAATTAAAGACATGAATTTTTGTAATATTTATGCTTTTCAAAGCATTTTCAAATCTATTATCTCATATAATTTGAGTTGAAATCTTGGCCGTGCCTCGTGCTACATGTTTGAATCTAGAAGAACTGACAACTCTTTTGAGGTCAGTAGGGAAGGCAATATTATATTCATTTTACAGATGAGGAAAATGGGAACCAGAAAGATTAAGTGATTTATCTTAAGTTATGTATCAGGTTAACAGCAGAACCAGAACCAGAATATAAAACCAAAACTGAGTTGAGGCAGTGGGGCGGGGGGATGAAGCCCAATAGACAAATCTCATTTTCCAGAATTTTCTTGGCATCTTCTGGCATACCTGCCCTTTTCTATTTTACTGATAACAATCACAAAGGAAAGGACTCAGCCAGTACAAGTTAGAGGATGGATTGAGATGATAGCTCAAGTCAGATCAACAAACTCATAAGAGCATTGCGATGTCAGAGGATTTAAGTTCAAATCTTGGCTGTGCTATGTGTTACTTGTTTGACCCTAAGGGAATTATGTAACCTTGCTGGGCTTTTGTTTCTTCATCTGCAAAATGAGGAGGTTGGACTGAGTGACCTGAAAATCATTTCTGGCACTAAATCTATGATCCTATAAGAGATGGAAAGTCAACATCTATTGCCTGGTACTGATACTCATTGATCCTGGACAAATTACTTTTCTTGATTTCAATTTTCCTGCCTATGCATGGAAATGTATAGTGGTATGCCATGATGTTCCACTTCCCATCTTTGCCAGTTCCCAAATTGGTGTTTCTGGTGTCTCTGGGAGACTAGAATATATGCTATTCCCAAAATATAACATAGAAACCTTTTTTTGTTTCAATATAAATATTTTATTGATGATTTTTTTCATCCTTGTTATTGACCAATGACTTTTTCTCCTCCCTGAAACAAAGAAACAGTAAAAGAATAAAACAATACATTGACCACATTTGGTAATGTATGCCTTTTGTAATTGTTGTTGTTCAGTTATGCAGACATATGATTCTTCATGACCCAGTGGACCATAGCATGCCCAGCTCTTCTTTCCTCCACTATTTCCCAAAGTGTGTCAAACTTCATGTTCATTGTTTTTATGATATACTTTCTACCCATCTCATCTTCTCTTGTTGCCTTTTCCTTTTGCCTTCAATCCTTCCCAACATCAAGATCTTTTCCAATGAATGAGTCCTGTCTTCTCATTATGTGGTCACAATATTTAAACTTCAGCTTTATTATCTGACCTTCCAATGAACACTGAATTATTTTTTTAAATCATTGGCTGATTTGATATTCTTGCTGTCTAAGGGACTCTCAAAAGTTTTCTCCAGTACCACAATTTGAAATTGTCAGTACTGTGGTGTTCAGCTTTCCTTATTATCTAATTCTCACAGCATTTCATTGCTACTTTGGCTATATGAATCTTTGTAAGTTAGATGAAATTTCTGCTTTCCAGTATACTATCTAGATTTGCCATAGCTTTCCTTCCAAGGAGCAAGCATCATTTTATTCCATACCTGCAGCCTCTGTCTGCAGTGGTCTTTGGTCCCAAGAATATAAAATGTGACGCAGCTTCCACTTCTTCCCCCTCTATGTGCCAGGAAGTGATGGGACCAGTAGCCAAGATCTTAGTTGGGTTTTTTTAATGTTAAGTTTCAGCATAATTCCATACTTTCAGTCTACTACCTCTCTCCCTAAAAGGCATGTTTCACTGCATCACTTGAAAGCCTTCTGCAGTTGATCATGATGTTGATCATAGTTCTGTCATCTTCCTTTATAGTGTTGTAGATATTATGGAAATTGGCTTCCTGACTCAGCTTATTTGAGTCTGAATTAATTCATCTGTATCTTTCATGGTGACTTCAAAAGAATAGATTCTAAGATGATAGGTTGATATTGCAGCTTTTCTGCCATGATGAAGAAAAACCATCACTTCCAAGACAGAGCATTCATGCCCAAAGTGGCTTCTTCTTCCTACTGTTACCTATGCTTTTGGAAACATGAAAATAATGGCTACTTCTTCCATAATGACTTAGCAAAGCTGAAGGGTTGGTGATTTTCCACATGCAATGTTGATGCTTGTGTTTTAATATTAATAGATGGATAGAGGAACCAGTTATTTGTGACACTGGCTCATATAGGAATTCATCATGAAAGGAAGTTGGAATTGTGTTATTGGAAATTGTGTGCCTTTGAACTACATTTCCCAAGAGCCCACTGGCTTCCTGTCATTACGTGCTGATGTAGACAGGGGGATAGATTGGGAGATCTTGGGTGGTTAGCTCTTCTTCCCTTCCTATGGCGGCTTGCAGCTGGGAATGCGGGCTGTTTGAACAGGTAGATTAGCCATGGGCACGTGGTTTTATTTTGTTATCTTTTTATTCCTTTATTTCTAGTGATTACTAATAAATCTTATAAAACAATATCTAAAGTTATTGTTATTTATTCATTTTAATTTTTACAGAATGTACACATACACAAACACTCTCACAAACACATCATTCAATTCATTTATTGTCAAAAGGACCGTGATACTTAAAAAGGAACCTAGATGTCAAAGAATGATTGAAATATATATCGAGATAACTTTGCCAGAGTTATCTCACTCAGATGGCCCTTCCATGACAGTGTATTGTGGCTTCTTCAAAGAGATGCTGACATGGATGCCTAGCCTTTCAGGGACTGTTTCAGGATGAATGAGCTTTCTGGGCTGGCTTTTGAGGGTTTATTGTTAAATAAAAAGAATCTGGATTCCTTAATTCTGGGCTTTGTCTGGAAGGCAGGCAGGGTAGAAGGGAGAAGTTGAGACAGGAGCTGAGGTTAAAGAGATTGAGTTCATGAACCCCAATAAGTACTGAGGAAGTTTGGAAAGGGCAGATATTAGATAGATGCCTATACTTTGAGAGGGCATCTGGGACTGAGGTTACAGGACTGGAAGACAAAAGTATCTCCTCCTCACTGAAAGCTAGAATAATAGCCATATTTCCAATTCTTAGTTTCCTAAAGTCACAGAATAGCAGAGGTCAAATAGACCTTAGAGCTTGTCTAGTACAATCTCCTTATTTTACAGGTAAGGAAATGAAAGTCTAGAGAGGCTCAGAGCCTTGCCCATGGTCACATATAGTAAAATGCTAAGTTAAAATTTGAACCCAGACCCTCTGCCTGTCATAAAACTAGGATATAGTGAACCCAGGATTTGAACCCAAGGCTCCTAATTCCAAATCTGGCCATCTTTCTTCTATATTATATCTTCTCCTCTAAGATGATCTTAGAAAAAGCCCAGGACTCACATGCACATAGTTCCACAGTGCTTAATCGTGGAAGTTAGGAAAAAGATGGAGAATGAGTTGAATATTAACACTGTGCCAATCAATATCTACACTAGCCCATTCTTGTTCCCCTCTATAAGTAGGAATGGGGTATGGAAGAAGATCTGAACTCATGATTCATTTAATTGATCCAAAAGGGAGTATGAAAGCTTCTACATTCAGGCTGTTACTCCCATAAAGTTAAATCTATAAGTATTTAGGGCAATCCTAACAGAAAGGCTCAAGATGGGTTAAGGCTACATAAGTACATAAAAATAGCTACAGTTATCCCTCCCACATCTTCAGGATTATGGGGCACAGCAGAAAATCCATGTAAAAATTTTTGGCACTCCCTTCGTATCAGAGAATGTCTGAATTTTTTTTTCTTTTAGGGATGTTTACAGTACCTTATTGTAAATTTTAGATTAGGTATGCATTTCTGAGATTCTAAATTTTTCTTTATCTCCTGGCCTTTATGTGTCATCGTTAGCTTCCTCAAAAGTCCTAAAAAATTCCCATTTCTTTTTTAAGTCTACCCATGATATATAGAAATTGCAACAGGCAAAGTCATGATGTGACAGAGATGCCTGTACTTATCTTTTTGTCTACTTGCCCACAGGAACCAGTTCTTATGGCACCTCAGATACATCTAATGAGGACTCTGTAAACATTCATTGACGTGCCTTTCCAGAAATGGGTGACCCAAATGAGTTGGCGGTGGTGGTAGTAGACTTGGTCACTGATGGGAATTGGACCAAGGCAGTTGTCTTCAAGCTTCTTCACAATGAGAACCTTCCAAAAGTGGAATGGACTGCCTTGAGAAATAACTAGTTACCCTTTACTACAGGTTTCCAAGCAAAGATTGGATAACTGCTTCTTGGAGATTTTGTAGAAGGACTTCTCTTTCAAGTGCAAGTTGGACTAACTGCCTTCTGAGATTCCTTCCACTTCTGACCTTCTATGATTCGGTTCTGTTTTGTTTTTTCTCATTGACCTTAGAGTCTCAGACCCCTACAGAAACTTTAAAAAGTTATCTAATCCATTCCCCTACTTTCAGGACAGGAGCCATCAGAACCATCTTAGATAAATTACAACTTAATCCTTAGAAGAATTCCAAAGGCTGTAAATCCATTCCCCTACTTTCAGGACAGGAGCCATCAGAACCATCTTAGATAAATTACAACTTAATCCTCAGAAGAATTCCAAAGGCTGTAACTCTCCATCATTAGAAGTCACAAATCTTCTTATGTCTAATCTGCATATCAAAACTGTACTCCCCCAGCACATAGTAAATGCTTGTAAATTAAGTTCCTTCTTCTCAAAACTAGATTCCTTAATATGTGGACTCTTTTTAGCTTAAAGGTGAACCAGTGTTCCAAACCTCTTCTTACCAAGGATCATAAGGTCCATTTAGATGGATGTGTTGTGTTGCCTACAAAAACAAAGTACTTGCCATACACATAGAGAATACTTTCCAATCCCTCTACTCTAAGACCACTATTCCTATTTCTCAGATAAGAAANTCTTTCTCTCTCTGCCCCTCCCTCTTTCCTTCCCTCCCTCCCTCCTCTGGTTGCCTCCCACTCCCTTGGTTTCCTATCAAAGACTCTAAAATGTCTGTCAGGTTTATGGTGCCTTTTTGCAGGCCGAGTAGGATGTAATCTAATATGAAGGAAGGAAAAGAAGATAAATTTAATTGGTAGCCTTGCTTTCTGCCCCTGGGATCCACTGTAAAGCTGTAGTCAGAGAAAGCACTCCCAGGAAAGCTAGTGGATGAGCATTTAAAATTGGAGGTTTGGGGCTGGAAGAAGGGAGTGAGAGAAAGGTTTTCCTTCCCCCTTCAGCTGAAAGAGAAGCAACAGATCCATTTATCCCTGAGCCTGGATCTTGGGCAGGGCTGACTGCTCTATTCATCTATTGCCTGAACCTCTGCTGCCTTCTCCTGCACTCTCCACTGGGGTCTGATGAAGGTGGCCATTCAAGGGACCTGAATTGTTGTGTTCTGACCAGGGAATTGCTCCAAAGGCTGTTCAGAGGGGATGACTCTACACGTAGCTGTCTGTGGACAGGGGTTCAGGAGGAGCATACCAGAAACTGCATGGGACATTCCTTTTCCATAACAGCTCTAGATTTTCTAGATTCTAGATTCATTCTAAATGCACAAGCAAGGAAAGAAAAACACACACACACATATGTGTGGATGTTTACATGTGTGTTTGTGTTTTAAGAGAGCTCTTATATAGAAAACATGTGTATAGCATCTATGTAGCAAAACATATTATGGTGTATATATATAAATGTGTGTATATAGATATATTAGGTTTAAACCTGATATATATATATATATTTTTTATATACATACATATGTATATACACATCTAGCTGGGATATAATAACCTTGGGAGGAGGAAAGATTAGAAAGTATATTAAGGAATCTAAGGAAATTTATGGTCTGAAAAAAAATCATTACATGATGATACATGTAATGCCAGCATCACAGTTGTTGGGGAGAGTGCTGAGCTTTGAATTAGAAAAACCCAAGGTCAAAGCCTCTCAGAGACATTTAGGACCTGGGTGATACTGGGTGCTTTACCTAATCTCTCTTAGCCTCACTTTCCTCATCTGTAAAATGGAGATAATAATAATACACATGTAAAGTACTCTGCAATATTTAAAGAAGCCTATTATTGTCTGATTTTATCATTATTATTATTACTGAATTATAATTATTTATCATTATTATTTCACCAAGCCTATGGTTTCATCCATTTTAGGCATAACTAATGAAAAAGTTTGAGCACAAATATTGATCTGAAACTTATAGTATCATAGAGTTGCTGGGACACTAATAGGATTAGGTAACTTTAAGTCCAAATATGTCAGAGTATTGAATCAAAGCCTTCCTAAACATCTGAGGAGACCTCTTTAGGCATAATATAACATTGACTCATTACTTTTATGAGGGTCAAAAATAAATGCAACAGGGCCAGAGAAGAATGAATCATGGGGTCCATCTGGAAACTAAATCCCTGCTTTCTGTTGTTTCTGGGTTAAAAATTGGGGAACAACAAGGAGGAAGACACTTCTCTCAATGTATTTGTTCTTCCTCTTTCCTGTCCTTCCCACCAACACCCACAGTAAGCATGGAAGAAAAGAGAAGGATTGACTGAGCCTTGGATAAGTTGGAAGGAAATATAAAGTTTGTAAGTCAGGTACAATTTTTGTAACCTGGTGATTTATGGGAAATGATTTTATGTTTCCAATCATAGTGATTTCTAGAACTCTGTAGTCCAGGGAGAATTTCAGAGGACTTTTAGTTCAAATCCTAGCTGCCATTTATTTACCATAGAGATCTTGGACAAGTCATATAGCCTTTGGGGTTGGGGGAAGGGACAGAGTTTCCTCTCCTGTAAAATCAGGAGATTGAACCAGTCGATCTTCAAGTGTCATTTACTTCTGAGTCTTAGGACTTGGAAAATCTAGGAGCTCCCCAGAGCCAGATCTCCACATACATACACTATCCTTCATTCCCAGTCAGAGCAAAGCATCATGAAGATCTCCTGATCCTTAGAGACATTTATATTACTCACAGACACCAGGAATGGTTCCCCCATCTGGAAAAAGGCAAACTAGTCTAGAAATATAGTGGACCTGGGCTGTCCCCCCACTGACTACCTATAGTGACATGAGATACTATGAATCTAATGACCTGGTTGTTACCCAAAATCTGCCCAGTCCCTACACCAGTGGGATACCCTTCACTACACCCATCTGTGAGCTGATAAAGGCCCCAGCAATCCTCTGGACTCTTTTCCCTTCCCCCTCAGTATTTTCACTCTCAGCTTTTAAATATCATGGAGCGTGATGCTGACACAATCAGACAGAATCCCCAATCCAGATACCACCACAACCAGGGGAGACACAACTCTGGCACATGCTCACTGGGATCCAATGGAAAAGTGCAATTCACTCTAAATAGATTCCCATAAATAAGCAATAAAACAGGAACATCCATTTGCACCGAACATTTCCAAGGTTTGATGAGCTAGGAGTTCGGACTGGGGGGAAAACAAAGAGCCCTTTTCATTATTTCCCCATCCCTGCAATTTCCTTTTACTGCCTGATGACTTTGAAGGAGGAAAAAAACAAATGTGGCTCCCATAGGGATGGAGTTCGTGCTCCTCTTGTCTGCTACAACCTGCCAAACTCAACTTCCAAATTGCCCAATTGCTACTTTGTGCGCTGGACGTAACTCGTGTAGTTTTGCTTCCTACCTTTATCCACAGGATATCCATTTTGCTTCTCACCTTTTCACCCTCCACCCCCCACAACCCTGTTACCTCTATAATTTAGTCTGACCCAGACTTGCTATCCATTGAGTTTCAAGAACCTGGGGAGAATTTGGCTGGCTAAGAAATAGAGAAGGGAAAATCAGGTTCTAGGGAATATTAAAAAAGGAGTGTTAACCAAAGGTTATAGAGGCTTCATGGTATAATGGATAGAGGGCTGATCATTGGGTCAGAATGACCTGGATTCAAATCCTACCTCTGATACAAACTAGTTCTATGACCATGGACAAATCAACTAACATCTCAGAGTTCCTTTGCAATCCTCTAAAGTTATAAGTTATAGATGAATCACCAGTCTACTTCAGAGCAGGTATTTCTGTGCTGGAAATTCCCAACTTTAATGAAATCAGTGCTCTGCATCCCTCAAAAAGCTGAGACAAAGATGCCATTGGGAACAAAAAGGTGAGACATTTTCTTAAAGTGATAGGATTATCATTATAGATTTAGAGCTGGAAGGGTCTTGAAAGGTCTATTTGTCAAGATGTTCTTAAACTAAAATCCACAAACACTCAAGGGGTAGATTTCAGATGGGGGATAGGGGAAGCAGAGAATTATACATCTTTATTTTCGCTAATCTCTAAAATCTAGCATTGCTTTTTATTATTAATATAGGCAACAAACATTTTTCTAAGAAAGAGACCACCTTGCTAAGGGGGTTCATGACACCATAAATACTAAGAACCCCTGATCTAGTCCATTTTGTAGATAGGAAAACTAAGACCTAGAAAAGACATGCAGCTTTTGCTTCAAGATCTCACTTCTTCCAAGACATTTTACTTTGGTTTCATTCTAATTATTAGATTGGCTTCAGACACTTACTGGCTGTATGACCCTGGGCAATTCATTTAACCTTTGCAACCTCAGTTTCCTCATCTGTAACATGAACTACAGAAGGAAATGTCAAATCACTCCAATATCTTTGCCAAGAAAACCCCAAATGAGGTCACGAAGAGTTGGACACAACTGAAAATGACTAAATGAGTTCTTGTACAAATTTAGGCAGAGAAGCCTAGATATGCTTCTGTACCATTTCCACTTATTGCTTTTGGGTCTACCCTCTAAGATCAAGGTGAAGTCACTTGCCCAAGGGTCACACAGGCACTACAGACTACAGACCTTGGAGTCAAATCTAAGACCTCGGATTCCATGCCCCATGCTAAATGAGCTAGGTCAACATCCATAGATTTACAAGGAAAAGGGATTTTGCGAGGCAAGAACAAAGACCTGGAGGCTGAGAATGAGAATTTTTAAGCCTTATATTTGGTACTAGATGACACTAAGGATCTGCTAGGATCCAACCCTTCTCATAATCAGAATTTTTACTGTTCCTTCTCATTCCCTCCTCCACATTCTCTGACATCATCACTGGGAAACAACCCTATCTTGACTAGGGCTAAATATAAGTACAGAAGTCCCTAGAAACTGTCACTGTCAAAGTGAGATCTCCCCTATGGGGACCCAGCCTGGTTTGGAATGGTGCTTGCTGTCTGTGTGTATGTCTGTGCCCTATTTTTAGGGGGAATTCAATCACTCTGGATGAAAGAGCTACATTTCTGCTGTCTTCTATCACCCCTCCCCAAATATTTCCTTCTCTCTCTAACCCAGTTACCTCTCTCAACACACCAAAGGAAAAAGCCTCCCACAACGTGACTACTAGCCACTCGAACCTACCTCCAGACATCCTATACTCTCACTACAAGGCAGTTAAAAACCCTGACTCAAGATTCTTCATCTTGCTCCTCATTTTTGAACCAGAGCGTCTCCTATTCAAACCCATGCTGTTTATACATATCAAGCCTTCTCTATTCCCAAGTATTACCATCATCTTCCTATATTCCCAATCTTGTCATTTCAGTCCTCATTAATGAAATCAAGATTCCTGCAAGTATGTAGCCCTGATTTCCTTGACTCACCAAAAACAATAACAATAACAAAAAAAACCACTACTTTTCCTTCACTGTGTGTGTATGTGTTGGGGGGTTGGGGAAGGAGACAGAGACTGAAACAGAGATAGACAGAGGTAAAGACAGAGAGGAGAGAGAGGGACAGAAAGAAAGAAAAAAAAAAGAAAGAGACAGAGAAGGACATAGAGAAGAGAGAGAGAGAGGAGAGAAGGAGAGAGGGGCATATGGAGAGAGAAAAAGAGAGACAGACAGAGGGAAAAGAGAGGAGGGAGGGAAGGAGACAGGCAGACAGACAGACAGAGGGAACAGAGAGAGAGAAAGAGAGAGAGAGAGAGAGATTGTGTTTAACATATAATAGTCAAAATTCTAACATTAGCCAGACCTGACATGAGAGTAGCATTTTTAGCATTGCCCAGCTACATAAGGTAAGGCTCAAATAAGACTTAATTTCAGATGGATGGTAGCCATTACTTTTCCCTAAGTCCTAACTTCCCATCTGCTAAATGAGTGGCATGCTACAGGTCTTGTGAAGGTCAGCATGTTCTAAACCCTGAGACTGAGAAATATACCTGTTATTATTTTATCATTTCCACAGAATCTTTCCTGCTAACATTCTGAGCTGCATCATTGGCAAACTGAGTCCAAAAAGTGTATTATCAGTTGGCTATTGGATATCTCAGGTAGTTCAAATTGGCCAACGTGAAATGTCCGGCCAGGATCAGCTCTCCATGTATTACACATGCACACACATTCTCGTTGCTACCATCAGCCTATCAGGAACACACTACTTGGCATGCACTATGGACGGCTGTTCTGTGCTCTTTGAGTTCTTCTGTTCATTTCATAATCGTTGGTTTTGTCTATGCTTTAGAGTAAGCACTTTAATGTTTAATGATTTTAATTTTCTTCATAATTCAACTGTAACTCTCTGGAGTCAAGGGCCATATACACAAATACCAATCAATCAACAAACATTTATCAAGCACTTACTATATGCCACACATTCTGTTAGACTTTGATGATACAAAGACAACAATTAAACACTACTGCATTCAAGGAGTTTGCATCATATACATACACAAGTTCATACACCTCTTGGGTACTGGAAGGGGAGAGAGGCACAGAGAATATAAAATAACAGGTAATGTAGAAATCTTTTATATTTACTTAACCAATAATACGAAAAAGGAATTTTCATTGACTATCAGAATGTGGTCAGATGTATATACTTAGATGCCCACATATATATAAAAATATATATGTGTGTGTGTGTGTGTGTGTGTTTTCTCTTCTCTATACCTTGGCCCTGAGACTTTCTTGATTAACTGTCATCCCAGGATCAATTGGGTATTAAGAAGAAAAAGCCCTACATCACTGTGTATATGATCTACAGCTAAATTGTTGCACAGAATGTTCAATTTGGAGTCAAAAAGACCTGAGTCCAGATCCAGCCTCAGACACTTATTAGCTGTGTGACCCAGGCAAGTCACTTGACCTTTCTCAGCCTTAGTTTCCTATTCTGTAAAATGGGAATAAAAACAGCATTTTGCCTCCCAGGGTTGTTGTGAGAATCAAGTAATATAATATATGGAAGCCCTTCACAAACCTTAAGGTACTGTACAAATTATAGTTGCTGTTATTATTTATTATTAATATTATAACCTGCAAAGTCCATAAGCCATTTGAAGATGATTGAGAGTTAGTTGTACTGATAGCCCACCAAAGGTGTACACCAGTTATGGCAGTAAATAAAATACAAATTCAATAAATTGCATCGTTTCCATTAACAACCAATCTGCTAGCAGTCAAGTCTCATCCCAGCTGGAATGCTCACATGATAAATAATCCAAGGAACAGCCTGGGGATTCATCATTTATGAGCCATGTCTGATAAAGTCACCTGGAAGGAGAGGAAGGCTCGTTGAGGAAACATGGACTTCTTCCCTCTAACCACTTTGCTTCCATTCCTGATAAAACTCAGTAATTGTCTGGCTTCAGGGCCTTACTCAGTCTTGAAACAGAGAGTTGGTGATAGGGAGGAAAAATATTTCTAAAATGGCTCTGGCCCATTTCAGATGCACAGTCAAATACTCTGTAGAATTTAGCTCCTTCCAGGGGCCTTTCTTTGTTCCCCAAATCATTAGTTTTTTTCTAGGACACACATACCCTACCCCATCACTTTTTATCTTTTTGTATGTATCCTAAATTTACCATTCATACATCATGTTGTGTCCACTTACCACCAGTATAATGTTATTTGTTGTTATCATTTATCCTTTGTTTACTAACAACCAATATATAGCACGAGGTGATATCTTGACTTGTGCATGAATTGGATTTAAGTTAGGCGACGTTGCACAAAGTCTTGGGCTCAGTCTCTCTTCCAGAGTCATCAAAGTCCAGTGGCAAGACAAAAGTCAGGACAACTGCTGATGGCTTGGGATATAGTGGATGACCCTTGGCATCTTTGATGTCTAACTAAACTCTAAATGTTCCACAGTGACTGCTTTAGCTGCCTTCACCATCACTGGAACAAATTGTTCTCATCTGTCCACTCTGACCGAGGAAGTCTTAACATGCTTGGAGTAAGCTCCTCCCTAACTCATCAACAGCTTTGTGGCCTATTGGTTACCCTTAACCTGGTTTAGCCCATCTGTCAAGATGGTTTACCAGGATACAACTTCTTCTGCTCATGCTATATTTTCTTGGAGCTACTGGGGAGAGTCGGTTGACTGGTAGACACCAAAAAAGCAGCCCTGAAAAGCATTTAGCAAGCCCTCATACCAAAGATGCTCATCCTCCCTGAGCACCCATACACCCCAATATGATGGTATATACTTGAGAACAGGACCCATCTAATGTTTTGCATTTTTAAACTTGGCATCTAGCACAGTGCCTGGAAAATAGTAGGTGCTTAGTAAATTCTTGTTAATTTATTGATTGATATAGTCATCAGGGAAGCCAGGACATCTTCCCACCATAACTTATCAGAGAGTAGACTGTTGGGCAAATTAAGTAAGATTTTCAAATTGGTGCTTCTCTTATTTGAGATGCAGCTTCACAGAATATTAGAAAATCACAGAATCTCAGAGTTGGATAGACCCCCAATACCACTAAAGCCAAGACTACCTGAACAGTACCCCTTGACATCTCCAACCTTTACTCAAAGACCACAGTCTCTCTAAATCATTCAGAAAATAAAGATCACCTATCTTCCAATAGCCAACAGAGGAATTTGCCTGACTCAGAAAATGAGGTGTTTTAAAAAAAAAAACCTTAAAATGTGTAGAATTTGACACAAAAGGACCATCTGGGGATAACTCAAGCAAAGAGATCACAATTTTAAAACTTCAGTGAAGAAGTAAATTGCTGCAGGAAACCGGGCATTACAACCATTTTCCTAATCAGGAACTTCCCAGATCAATCATAAAGGGGGAATGTTTTCCAATCCCAAATTTCAAACTTGGGGCATTCCCTAAAGAGGACACAGGAAACTGTCTCTAGGATTGATGCAAAATGCTGCCCTGCAGAGAGCGAGCTGCCTTTCTAAACTTTCCCTGGAGCCAGGTAGCTGATTAACTGGCTTTATTTCAAAGAATCTGCCTGCTGGGCTTTAGAACTCATGCAAAGAATAAAGAGAGGTGAGATGTCAGCAAAGCAACTAATGAAGGAGAGTAGACATGGTCAATAACCTTGAGAGAGATCGTTGCCACACTAAGAGGCAGATGAAGTCAGGTCAAATACTATTTAATATTAGAGCCAAATTAATAACAAATTAAAGCACACATCCTTCCTTTCTCTTCACAAGTGATACTCTACAATGGGAAAAAGTTAACAGAGGCAGTTTGCTGCCAAGCAGAGAGCCAAATTTGGTGTCAGAGATTCCAGGATTTCAATGCTGACTTCAGTTCACCTCCTAGGGCCTCAGTTACCTCATCTGTAAAATAAGGGATTTGAACTAAATGGCTTCCAAGGTTCCTTCCAATTCTAGATCTTTGATCCCACAAGCAATCATTATGGATCCTTTTATCAGATGGTTTTATTTAGCTGATTGGGAGGAGTGTACTTGCCTAAGTGCCCATGGGAATGCTCAGTTTGATCATTTTCAGGAGTACCTGACTCTTCGAGATGTCTTTTGAAGATTGCTTTGGAAAAATCTTGGAGTATCTCTGAGTATCAGCTCGTTTGACAGATGAGGAAACTAAGGCCAACAGGGTTAAGTGACTTGCCTGGGGGTTACAGAGCTAGTAAGTGCTTGAGGCCAGATTTGAACTCGGGAAGATGAGTCTTTCCCACTCCAGGCCTGGCACTCTATCCACTGCACCATCTAGCTGTCCAGACTATCATATCAAAGAAAAATATATCCAGAAATCACTATTTTTTAACAGAAAATGAGAGTGACTGCAAGACAAACAAAAATGTAGTTGTTCTGTAAGGGCTATGGACTCTTGGCATATTGAATTGACAGGAACTTGGTGAGCTCATCAGCAGTATAAACTAGGTCATGCCCCCTATCCTGGGATTTCTCTCAAATAACTTGGGAGAAGCTCTGGTGGAGAGGTCAGACACAAGAGGAAATCCGTATATGACAGAGATAAACAGAGACACAAACAAGAGCCAGTTCTCCTTCCCCTGTCTCATCTGTTTCACTAACTAGCTTTCTAAAGTGCTACTTGCCATTTACATTTAATAGCAAATGTCTTCTCATATTTATTCTTTTACCTGTCAAGGGGACTATACTCCCTATGCAACACTGTGAAATCTGACTACCAGATCATGCCTTTGGTGCTAAACTGTCAGTCCCAGGATTTTGTCAGCTGGGACCCAGACAGCCACCAAAAAAGGGGAAGAGAGGTAGTGGCAGTCAGACAGGTAGCTAGTTGCACTGAGTTGGAGTGAATCTAACTAGATGATGGACGCTTCCAACAGAGACAACTGGGATACCTAGCTAACGAGGCATCTTCTGCAATCCCAGAGTTGTGTTTGGATAGAATCATTAGACATATTTACACTGGGGAGGGCCATGGCTAAATAGTGTTATGTGAGGATCTTGGCAGCTAGACAGTAAGAAACCCACCCTAGCCTCCACCTGAGAAGAGAATATGGCTTCTTAAGAGTTTGCAAGTTCTGATTCTTCCTGGCACCTGAAAGAGATGTTGGCAAGGGTAAGAGCTAAGAGAGGAGGCCATATTATTGGTTTGGGAGACTCAAATTCCTAAGTTCTCAATACTGGAATTGTAGAGATTAAAAATAATATACAATATTTCCAAGTATAACATTTATAAAGTTTATTAGTAAAAACTAGAGAGAGCTCACCCAGCCCACACACCCAGGGAAAAAAGAGGGAGAGAGAGGAGGAGCCTCAGAACGTGTATCTATATATATATGCAAACATGGACAAAGGGAAAAGGATGCTGGGAGATGAAAGGAATTCTGGGGGAACATAGTTTTAGGGGTCCAAGGACTTTCCAACCATACAGAATCTTCTGTAATATATCCACCCTCTAAGGTATAAGATGGGCTTGATGGACAAAGCATTTCTTTATCCATGAGGTTTTTCTAAGACTAACACAATAAGAGAACATCTCATTTGCTGAGGTCTATTTGTTGTCTCTTACTTGACATCATTTACAAAGCATCTTGCTTGGCCTTTTCTAGTCTCTTGCACATCTCATATGTCACTTATTTAGATGAAGACTTTATTTTCTATGACATGGAGGCAGCGGCAAACAGCTTGAAATAAATCATGAAGGTGAAGTAGACTAAGCAGCCAAAGTAAAATTGCTCACTCTTGCTCACATCCCAGTGCCCCCACATGCCTCCCCATACACCCACCTACCCAAATGCATAGTCCTTGTAACTCGACTGAGCAGTCAACCATAAAGAGAAGCTCAAGAGTAACTAAGTGGAAGTAAATTCTCAGCCCAGGCTTTCCCTTCTTTCTCTTTTATTTATTCCCCCACCGCTTCTTTAGGGGCTAAACAGCTTTAATTAGTTGTTGTGTGACTTGATTAAGCAAAGATGCCCTCTAGAGTTACCAAGGCCATTTCTGAACCTTTTGGTCCAGACTAGAAAGGACAGGAGCATGGCGGGTAATGTGTACACTCTTCACTTGCCTTACAGAAAATTCATTTCTTCATAGCGAAGAAATATTTATTCCTTTGCAGTTTAATTATGAACTGGTACAGCCACAGTACCTGCCCAACCAGTCCAGGATCCCAAAGTACCAATCAGTCTCCCAGGAAAGCGGAGGCTGCCTCTCCCCTTTTATTCAATTTGTTGTGATTTCCACTGGTTCGGCAGCAAGTGCAATATTGACATTTAGAAACCCTGAGAAAGGGGGAGGTGGGAGAGGGAGGGCAACCAAAACACTGTGAGCTTCAAATATTTGAGCAGTTTCCAACTGGGGGCTGTGGGTGTTTTCTCACTCTTTTTTAATTTCATTTCCCCTCCCCCTCGCCCCCATCCTAACATTTCCACAGAGGCGTGTATTCCAGTCAACGGCTTCCTTGCAATCAATATCTTTTATGTACAGCACGCACACAATCATGTTCCAAATGGAAAAGGAACAGTATTGAATGCACTCATCGGAAAAAGCTGATAATCCGGTTGCGGCCAGAAGTTGGGGGTTGGGGGAGAAGTTAGTTTGGAGAGTGGGCATGGCGCAGGCGGGAGGCAAATGTTATTGGCATGACTAATTTATGGCAATGACAAGGTTCCGCCATTTTGGGACATCCATCTTAAGGCTAAAATCATTATAGATCTCTCGGTTATATTGACCTGCTAAAAGAGTCAGGAGTTATTCTTAAAGAAGTTATGTATCTCCTTCCTCCTGACACTGTCATAAAGAAAATTATTTATCTCTCGGCTTTAACGGGGATGTGGTATGCTTTTCACAGGCAGTAAACCCCTCGCTTCATTTTTCTTACTGTGTTTCTGTGATAGTAACACTCCTCTCCCTCCTCCCCACCCCCAAACCCCAGCTGCCTTTCCAAGTTTTCGGGAGTAACCAAATAGCTCAGCACATCTGCAATGAGTAAGATTTTCTGTGCGGCTTCGGCAGCTCTGAAAGCACCAGATTGTATGTTTTGCTGGAGTGATTTCCTGTTGTCTGGTTGGGGTGGGCAAAGGAGAGTCAATCCAGGAGTCATCGGGGAATAGAGAAACCAGGTCGGAGCAAAGAAGAAGCCCTGAAAATTTCTCCATTTCATTATCCAACCTGGTAACTCCAGAGAGCAGTGGGGATGTCCAGAGACCTGCCTTGGAATCCATGCCAGCAATTTTGATAGGGGAGCAAAGCTTCAGCTGGGGAGACTTCTTCCATCCCAAGCAGGCCCAAGGGAAAGTGAGGTCTTTGTGTGTCTGTGTCTGTGTGTGTGTAAGGCTTAACTTTCCAATTATCTATCTCCAAGTAAAAAATACTTTTTTGAAATTCTTCTCACTTGGGACAATTTGAGCAAGTTACAGTAGTGTTTTCCTTAAAAAACAAACAATTCTTTCCTCTATGATTCCAAACTGAAGGACACTTTTAAATGACAAAGGTTGGCTCCTAGATGAGGTTATCCCTGTGGATTAGACCCTGTCATTGCAGATGAGGTAGGGGATGCTAAATGAAACCGAGATAGGCAGATCCTTCCTTAAACTGCCCTTACTTTATTACTTTATGGGTACACTAACCACACAATCAGGAGCCTTTGCAGATATGCCCTATGTAAATGAAGGGGCTTGTGAATATAAATTTGTAGATTGATGGGAAGCCATCAACCATACAACTGACAAGAAGGAAGCTGAACAGTAGATGAAAAGCAATGGACCAGGGCAATGGGAAGAAGAGAACAGTGAACCATGAGAGAGAAGCAGAAGGTGTAAGATAGGCAGAATGAGGATGGATTGGGGTGAAGAAGCAGAGATGTCTCTCTGCTGTATGTGTAGGTGAAAGGTTGGGGCATAGCCTAAGATGCTGATCAGCCCAAAACCCAGAGAGAGCACCCAGAGAACCCAGAACAATGCAGAGCAGCTGAGGGAAGACACTCTAACTTGAGGCTGGGATAGAAGCAAAGTAAAAATGAAAAGAACACAGGCTTCTTCCATAGCGAGATAGGGAAAGATCTACAAGGCAAACATAAGAGATCTAGAACTATGAAAATCTCCTGGAACATGTTATCTCTCTGAACAAGGCTGTTCTCTGTCATGACTCTGGGTGCCTATAATTGGTGTATGTTGAGTTTATACCCGAAAATTCTTCCTATAAAAATGATTGGGTACCCTAAACAACAAATTTAAGTGATATTTATGCCCTTAAATTGAGGTGTCTGGGTATAGAAAAATTAGGTAGCAAAAGGTGTGACCTAGGAGAAACAAATATTAGAGGGAGTATACTGTTGGACATAGAGTTGAATTCAAATTCTACCTCTGTCATTTACTAGCTATGTGATCAAAAGCTAATTCTTTAACCTCTCTGAATCTCAATTTCTCCAATAAATCAAAAATCATTTATTAAGGGGTCAACTAGATGGCTCAGTGGATGGAGAGCCAGACCAAGGGATGGGAGGTCCTGGGTTCAAATCTGGTCTCAAACACTTCCTACCTGTGTGACCCTGGACAAGTCACTTAACCCCAGACATCTAGCTTTTACCACTCTTCTTCCTTGGAACCAATACATAGTATTGATTCTAAGGTAGCAAGTAAAGGATTTTTAAAAAATAATTTATCAAGTACTAACAAGGTCAGGCACTGTGCAAAATCCTAGGAATGCAAATAATGAAGCAATCTACTCTCAAGGAACTTACATTCTAAAGAGGAAGACAAGTGCATAAATAAGTATATACAGAAAAAAATATAAAAAGTACAAATTGTGGCAAGGGGCACTAGCAATTGGGAGGATCAGGAGAGACTTGTGTAGTAATTGATTTGTGATTTGAAGGAAGACAGGAATGAAGGGAAAGGAAAACATTCCAATTCAAAGGACAAGAGATATGAGATGAGAAGTCATTTGGTTTGTCTGGATCTCCAAGGACCAGAGGAGGGGTAATGTACAATGAGGCTGGAAAGATTGGTTGGACCAGATTGGAGACAGGTGATGAAGAAACTTGAACTAGATAGCCTTAAAGCTCACAAATCTGGGGTCTCATGCTCTGTGATCCTACAACTGAAAGGAAAAAAAATAAACAACCATGAGAACAGGAAGTCTATTATTGAGATGCCCTTGTTGCTTTACCATAGCAAGTCATCCATGTCATCCCTGCAGATAACCATATTCCATCTTTTGATGTAAAATTTTTAAGTGAAACAATTAAGATGGCTATCACAAAACCTCAAAATTGGAAGGGAACTCAGAGGCTATTTAGATCAACCCACACCTGTTTGAGCATCAGTGAAGGAAGCTGGTTAGTGAGGTGGATAGAGTGCTAAATTTTGAGTTAGGAAAACTTGAGTTTGAATCCTTCTTGAGACATTTAGTAACTGTCATTTAATCTCTATCAGCTTCAGTCAGTAAAAAGGAGACAATAATAGCATCTACCCCCTATTACTGTTGTGAGAATCAAATGAGATAATATATGTAAAATATTTTGCAGACTTTAAAGTACTATGTAAAAATTAGCTATGGTTATGATTATTATCTCCTCTACATCACATCCAACAAATGATTATCTAGTCTCTGCCTGAAGCCCTTCGGTAAAGGGAAGCCCACTGTTCCTTAAAGCAACCCATTCAATTTTTTGATAATTCTGATTCTTAGTAAATTTTTCCTTATATCAAGCCTATATTTGTCTCTTAACTATTTTCACCCAGTCTTCCTATCTCTACCCTCTGGGGTCAGGTAGACAAATCCAATCCTAGTTCTTTGGATATTTGAAGATAACTATCATTTCCTTCCTCCATCTTCTCATTTCCAAGTTAAACATCCCCATTTCATACAAAAGATCCTCATATAACATGAAATCAAAACCCTTCACAATCCTGCCCTAAATAACCTTTTTGGGCAAATCTGGATTTCAATACATTGTTTTAACTTAAATAATCTCCTATTGTTGTTATGAGGATCATATGAGATAATGTGTGTAAAGAACTTGGCAATTCTTAAATTGCCATGTGTTAGCTATTATTGTTGTTGTTGTTATTGTTATTATTATTATTGCTATTATCTCCTTTATATCAAACCCAACAAAGAGCTATCCATCATACCTGTACTAGAGAGTAATTCTTCATGGAGTACTAAGATATTAACTCCTACATGTCCTTAGTCTAGGTGTTGTACAAAAGGAAAAGGAAAGCAAAAACGAGCTTCCTACCCTCAAGGATCAATGACCTCGTCTCCATTATTGCCAAGTCTCCATTCCTACTTGAGCAGTGGGATGTTTACTTGGCAGAGAAAGATTACTGAAGGAGAGCAGGCTGCCCTGGGAAGCCACCATGCCCCCGCCTAGCAGCAAGGAAGCCTTTAGTATCACAAACAAGAAATCAAAATGAGATGAAAATGACATGTCACAGCATTTTAATTTAGTCATTGTATTTTCAGATGTTTTAATTAAGGTTTATCTGCTACTATTCTAATGCCTTTCACTGTGTAAGAAGGGCTGTGCCTGCCCTGGCAGCAGGAGTGAATGAAGAGAGAACTTCATAATTAAAATAATTATTAATTCAAGCTCATTAAGTATAGATTATTAATTTCTGTTGCTATGATTATGTGCTGGGGGCAGAGCCCATTCTGAAGTCTGTGTCAGCAGCTTCTGTGGAGGTGGAAGGGACTGTAATCAGTAAAGAGACTAAAATACTACCCGGGTATTTTTCTGTAGCATATCCATCTCTGTGGGGCTCTAATCTCAAGTCTCCCTAAGGAATTTCTCCAGCACAGACTTCTTTATGCTGGGGAGAAGAAGAGTGGTCATAGTTTATAGAGGTGTTTATATGTGGGATGTAAAGACAACCTTTATTTAGCCCAGGAACCCTTGAGGACTTGGACCCTAGCTTCCCCATGCCACAGAACAGATCACCCCAAAATCTCTTTCTTTCCATCCTTTTTTTTTTTTAATGGAAGTGACCAATGCCTTGGTAGCTCTTCTTGCCAAGTATATTGATTAGGTGGTCTTTACAAGCCACAGTGCCTGCATGAACAGTCATAATCTAAAAACCTCCAGTGCACTTCTCCCAGGAACATGTAAGCAATGGAGAAGGAACACCCAAAGAGATGAATTTAACTCTGAAAGATTCTCTCATGCTTGCTCATTAGCTAGAGGTAGATACAGCTGATAAAGATGGCATATAAGCATCATAAAGTGTACCAATCAGTCAGATAATTGCATAGAATTTCAGAGCTCAGAGATCTTAGAGAACATGTTATGGAAAGCTGGGTTCAGAGTGGGGGATCATTGATTCAAATCCCAGCCCCACCAGCTGCTACCTGAGGGACCTTCAGAAAAACACTTAGCTCCTTTAAATCTATGATTGTCTAATCCAGACACTTTATTTTAGAAGACGAGAAAATGATGGAAATGGAATGACTTGTTGCAGTCATACAGCTAGATTATGTGAGATTAGCCAAATCAATCAGCATTTATTAATTGCCCACTGTGCTGGGCAGCTTGGTCGACCTATGCTTCTTGATTTTCCTCATGACCGGTTCTCGGACTTTCTTGGTTCTGGTAACCTGCATCCAACATCAGCAGAGTAAGGAGTCACTTAGGTAGTGATATCTCAGGCATGGGAAAAGAACCCCAGAATATTGTGTCATCCTGCCCCACCCCACCCCCAAGTCTGAAATTTATTTCATTAGTAATTTATTCCTTTGTGTTCCTTTCTCTGCACTCACTTGAGCTTCATCATAATTCAGATCCTTATCATCTTGCAGCCAAACTATTTTAATAACTTCATAATTGGTTTGCCAAAATTCAGTGACTCTTCTCTCCAATCTATTTTTCCCATTTCTGCCAAAATGACCTTCTTAAAGTATATATCTGGCTATGTTATTCCCTTATTTCCCTTATTCAAAAGCCCTCCATGGCTCCCCTTTGACTCAAAGACAACTCCTTAGTCCAAGCATTTAAAACCCTCTATACCTGACTCCAACCTATAATTTCTAGCTTTATTCCATGTGACTACCCTTCATCCATTCTGTTTTTCTCAAACTGAACTATTAAGTGTTCCCTGAACTTGACATGACATCTCCCGACTCCACATTAGAACAAGTTGTGCCTCGTGCCTACAAAGTACTCTTTTCTGTCTCTCAGACTCCTCATCTTCCTTCAACTCAGTTAAGGAACTACTTCCTCTGTGAAGCTTTCCTTGATCACCGCTACCCATCCAAGTTGTTAGTATTATCCTTCTCTATGTAAATGTGCCAAATTTTTTGGTCTCCAGACCCCTTTATACTCTTAAAAACAATTGAATTGTAATATGTTCTCCATTCTTCTCATTTGTTTATGAAATCTTCCTTGGGAATTTTAATGTAACAAACAAATAAAAAAATAACATTTTTCAAAATTATTGAAGCCCTCCCTCCAATATCTTTTGCTTATATGAATTATATATACCAATATTTACCACATTAGAAATGAAAATGTTTTAATATTATTATGAAAATGTTTTGATCTCATGGACCCCCGAAAGGGCAAGTCCTCAGATGATACTTTTAAAACTGATGAAGAAGAGAAATAGTATGAGAACATCTAACTATTCCAAATAAGTTTAAGTCACTAAGCCCAAAGGAACTATATCTCAGGGCCCTGAAAAGACTGGGTAGATATGTTTTAGGACACTATCAATGGCCCTTGAAAAATCTTGACAAAGAATAGAAGTACTTCCATACTAGAAAAAAGGCAAATAATTCACTCATTTAAAAAAATGGAATAGAGTTTGCAAAATGCTGGTCAATGAGCTTGACTTCAATCCCTGTTATAATTCCAAAATTCCAAAATGTAAAGAAATTGTTAGTGGACCTCCAAAAAAGGAAAAAGTGATCCCAAAGAATCATGACTTCATCAAGAATGGGCCATGTCAATCTAATGTCCAGTGCTTGACAAGGTGACTTTTCTAGAGAGTCAGAGGAAATGCTCATTAACAAGACTTCCTGGAGGGGAAATATGATAGATATCTTCAAGAATTTGAAGTGTTTTACTTGTGAACAAAAGGACTAGTGTTACTCTGCTTGGTCCCAAAAGGTAGACCAAAAAGCAACAGGTGAAAGTCACACAGGAAAAATTTAGCTTGAATAAGGAAAAATTTACATAAAACTGAGTTATGCCAAAGTGGAATGATCAGACGAAGGAGATAATGAATTCTCTCTCTCTAAGGTCTTCAAGGTCAAGACTGAGTGACTAGTTGTCAGTTGTATTTGGTTCACATTGGGTAACTGGGCTCTGAGAGTGTCTGTGGTTCTGAGGTAGCATCAACAGGACTTGACAACTGACTGAATTAAAGGATAGGGCTTGATGGAAGGTATGAGTGAGTCAAGGAAGACAACGAGGTTAAGAAACTTAGTGCCTAGAAGGATGGTGATGGATTCAACAGAGTTAAGGAAGTATGGAGGAAAGATGTATTTAAGGAGGAAGATGATGAAGTTAGTATTGGACATTTTGAGATTGAGGCTCCGGACATTCAGGTAATATCGAAGTATAGTACTGATATTGAAGGACTGTAATATCTAGTTTTTCCCCTTGTTCTTACTATAGAATTGTAGACTATGAGAGATGGACTTTAGAAATCAACAAGTCCAGTTCTCTCATTTTACAAATAATAAAACTGAGGCCCAGAGAGATGAAGCAAGTTGTCAAAGGGCATATAGCTAGTCATCTTTATATTATATAAACTCTCCACCATCCCTGCTGAGGACACTATACTTTCTCACTTACATCACTAAAATTTCAGTGGTAATAAATACTCGTTGGACTGGGCCCAGAGAGAAAACAGAAGTGTTTTGTTTCCTGCCTCCCCACAATTGTTGTGCCTTCCCTCTAGGATTGCTCCTACGCCATAAAGATACATAGATGAATATAGATATAGATCACAGCTAGATATGTAGATATATCTTGTATGTACATAGCTGTTTTCATGATGTCTTCTCCAAGAGAATGGTAGTTCCTCAAGAGCGAGGATTATTTGTAACCCCAGCCCTGCACACAGCGCCTGGCACATAGTCAGTGATTAATAAATGTTTATTGGTCGTGGTGAATCCAAATATAATGGGTGCCCTTTCCACTACACTCCGCTGCTTTACCAGGATCAGGGGAAAATCTGAATCATCATTGGGCAGAATGATTTCACATTTTAAAATCATATTATAGTAGCTTGAAAAGTTGCTTCCAAGTGGCCTGAAATCCTGGATGCCGGCATCCCAGAGATCCCATTCAGGTGCCTAGATCTTGCAGAGCCTAGATACACGCTTTAAAACCATCAGAAATGATGCCCAAGCTGTAGTAGTCTGCCATACCAGTCTGTGTGGGTCTAACAATGTGTAGGTGTTGTTTTCCCTCTCTGTTTCCAGCTTTTCCCATTGGGGAAATAAGAGTAAATCCCTGTAATCTGCCTCCCTTATGAACAGCCTTGAAATTAAATATCACGAATCTTCCACCAGTCCTCCTTGATTGTAAGCAACACAGAAGAGGATTAAACTCATTCTGCTAGGCCTCAAAGGGCAGAATTAAAACCAATGCCTGGAAGTTTCAGGGAGGCAGATTTCAAATTGCCATAAGGAAAAAAAACTTCCTAACAGTTAGAGATGGAGGATAGGGGTGGGAATGTGGTCATGGAATGGGACTCCTTGAGAGGAATGAGTTCCCTACTACCAGAGGTCATCAGGCAAAGGCTGAGATTATACCTGTTGGGTATATGCTTTGGTTGGAGATTGGATCCCAAGCCCTCTGAGGTTGCCTCCAATTCTCGGATTTTACAATTCTGTGATTTACAACAGAATGAATAAAACTCCCATTGATTTCTCTACCCTGGCCTCAATTATCACCTCGTCTGGGCAAGGAAGCAAGTGGCTATTTGCAAAATTGCTGGAAAACATCTGCAAACTCTGAGCAAAAAATCAGTAGGTTCGGACTCAGGCATAGGCATCGTATGCCCACCAGTGGAAAGAAAAAGTGGATACAAATGTCCCTGAAAAACAGAGCATCTCTCCCTCATCATCACCTGGGAGCTGTAAGCCCCTTTAGTCACTGCCATAGGAAAACATTTTGACATGAACTTTCATACATCAGCTGAAGGTTAGTTACCAAAATGCACACATTTGCCTTAGCCAGTTTCATTTACTACCCTTTAAATTATTTCACAGTCTTGCAAATCTTGCTATGACAGACAGTGAAGGGAAAAAAAAAACCACTAAGTGTTCATTTTTCATATAATATATTCCAATCCTGTTAGGTCGAGCTGCTGAAGGTAATATTTCTGGCATTCATTTAATGAAATTGACATTGATGAATGGTTAATTATACAAATTACATTCTTATTAAATCCCCTAGAATCAGTGCCTTAAAATTTCCTAGCTATGGGCTGCTTCTGGTAGATACTTTTTTTCCCCCTGAATATCTTTTCTGCTGGCTGCTCCAAGACTCACTCTGCATTTTTTTTCCTCCTCTAAGAAACCTTGAAAAGCATTAAAAATCCCCTAGTTAAGTCAATTACTGCAGATAAGTTAATCTTCCTGGGATGTTTAAACCCCAGTCCTTGCATATGTTTACTCAATTTTTTTTTTCTCTCCAGACAATTTCTGCCCTAGAGGAGGGAAGAAAGGAGGGGTAGGTTCTCCCGCCTCCTGATGAATAATAGGAGCATGGGATAGAGGAGAAGAGTCTAGCCTAGGTGGCCAAGTTTCTCCAGTGGCTTCTGGCTGCGCACCTCCAATGCAGAAGTGATGAGCCTGGGACTAATGGGGACTAGATCAATAAGTGGTCCCACTCAGGCTAAATAGCTTCATTGCCTAGCATGGTATCCAAAGAACAGCCTATTTCTTTTGCTTTCTCATCAGGGAAGGGAAGAATGAATCATACTTCATTATGAGAACATTTTTTCTCCATTACTCTGGCTAGTCACTCCATCAACAGGTATTTATTGAGTGTCAGCTACAGCACCGATGTGGTGCCAGGTGCTGAGGAGCAGACAGGAATAAGCAGAACAAATGGCCCCTGCCTTCAAGGAGTTTGCCCTCTTCTTGGCTAATACACACACACTCTCTCTCTCTCCTCTCTCTCTCTCTCTCTCTCTCTCTCTCTCTCTCTCTCTCTCTCTCTCTCTCTCTGTCTCTCTTTCTCTAACTCTCATTGTCTCTCTGTCTCTCTTTGTCTCTCTCTCTTTTTCTCTCTGTCTCTCTGTCCCTCCTCTCTCTTTTTCTCTCTTTCTCTCTTTGTATCTGTCTCTCTGTTTTGGTCTCTCTCTGTCTCTCTCTCTGTCTGTCTCTGTCTCTGTCTCTCTGTCTGTCTCTGTCTCTCTCTCTGTCTGTCTCTGTCTCTGTCTCTCTGTCTGTCTCTGTCTCTCTGTCTGTCTCTGTCTCTCTCTGTCTCTCTCTGTCTCTCTCTGTCTCTCTCTCTCTCTCTCTCTCTCTCTCTCTCTCTCTCTCTCTCTCTCTCTCCTGCAAAACTGCTCAGTCAGGAGCCTTTGGTAGTAAACAGACATTTTACTGAGTGCAATCACAATAGTTCTGGTTCTGCCCAATTTTCAGTCCTGAACTTGCTCCTATCTTTCATGTACATCTTTTTTTTTAACCCTTACCTTTTTTCTTAGAATCAATACTAAGTATTAGTTTCAAGACAGAAGAGCTGATAGGCAAGGGGGTTACACAACCAAGTAACATCTGAGGCTAGATTTTATCCCAGGACCTCTGTCTCCAGGCCTGGCTCTCTATCCACTGAGCCATCTAGCTCCCCCCTCCTATTTTTCATATATGTCTTAATAGTTTTGCAGCCTTCAGATCCTGGTCTCTGTTTAAGAACAGGTGCAGAAGTCCCAGAAGTCTCCAAGAGAATGTCCTTTGACATTTAACAAAATAGCATAATGGTACTTGAGCATCACTAAAATGATTCCTATAGGCACTCTCAATTCAATTTAATTCGATGCAACATGCATTTATCAAAAGCCTACTAAGTGCCCAGTATTTTTGTTTGCTAGACTGAGCTAAGTGTTTATCTGGCTTCAATCTATTCCTCCTTTATCTACATGATCAGTCTTTGGCTGCAGGAAGTTAGCTGAGGTAGCACTTTGGAGATCTATTTGATTGACCTGCAAATGAATAAATCTGGTTGAATTCAGTTAAACAAGGGGTTTTTAATTTAGCATCCATAACCCCCCCCCAAGTCATCCATGAAAAGATTTCAGGAAATCTGTGAAGTTGTATGGGGGAAAAAATTACATCTTTATTTTTATTAATCTCTAACTAAAATTTAGTATTTCCTTCCATTATGAATTTGAGGCAGGCAGCTGGGTGGCTCAGTGAATTGAAAGCCAGGCCTAGACACATGTGATCCTGAGTTTAGATCTGGCCTCAGACATGTCCTAGCTGTGTGACCCTGGGCAAGTCACTTAACATCAGTTACCTAGCCCTTACATCTCTTTTGCCTTGGAACTGATACTTAGCGTTAATTCTAAGATGGAAAGTAGGGTTTGTTTGTTTGTTTTAATTTATTAATTAAGAAAAATTTTCCATGGTTACATGATTCATATTCTTTCCTTCCCCTCCTCCCAAAACCCTTCCATAGCCAATGCACAATTTCACTGAGTTTCATGTGTGTCATTGATCAAGACCTACTTCCATATTACTGATATTTGCACTGGGGTGATTGCTTAGAGTCTACATCCCCAATCATGTCTCCATCAACCCATGTAGTCAAGCAGCTGTTTTTCTTTTGCATTTCTGCTACCACGGTTCTCTGAATGTGGATAGTGTTTTCTCATAAGTCCCTCAGAATTGTCCTGGATCGTTGCATTGCTGCTAATAGAGAAGTCCATTACATTCAATTGTGTCACATTGTATCAGTCTCTGTGTACAATGTCCTCCTGGTTCTGTTCCTTTCACTCTGCATCAATTCCAGAAGGTCATTCCAGTTCACATGGAATTCCTCCAGTTCATTATTCATTTGAGCACAATAGTATTCCTTCACTAACAGATACCACAATTTGTTCAGCCATTCCCCAATGAAAGACATCCCCTCATTTTCCAATTTTTTTCCACTACAAAGAGCGCAGGCTATACATATTTTTGTACAAGTGAAAGTAGTGGTTTTAAAAAATATATGAGAGCAGGCTTTCTGAGAAGGGTTCTATTGGTTTCCCCAGATTACCAAAGGAGTTCATGATACAAACAAAAAAAAGATTAGGAATTTCTGAACCAAATAATATTCACCAGCTTTTTTGCTTCTTGATGACACATTTCCACTTGGACTGTAGAGTACTTATTTGTGTTGTGTTGTGTAGACCCAGCCCAGGAATCAAGGGAAATGATCGGAAGTTGTCCATCATGTCTGGATACATCCATTCCTAGCAATCATCACTAAAATGAATGACGGTTTAGAGAAGCACTTCCAGAAAAGGGAGATTAAAGAGGAATTGGGAGGTCTATTCAAACTTTAATTACCTTGCTGAGTATAACCACAACTGTTCCCCACCCAACTTTACCACTGCTTATCATTTTTCCCTTACTCATTGAATCTTCCCAACCATCTGCCTTCACGAACCACTTGTTGCATAAGGCTGGCTAAAGCTATTCTACATAAGCCAAAAATCTGTTTGAAAACTGAAAGCCTGCATTACTGAGTTGAGAAGTTAGGTTGACCACTCATCTCTTTCACTGATTGTTTTTTTTTTTTCAGTTTTCACATGAATGTTTTTCATTGTGGACCTAGCCTTGTACCTTGGACCTTTCTTTTAGAAAATATCAGAACCTCAATGTCAAAAGTACCCTCCAGAGTCTAAATTGGCTGACCCATTCCTGAACAGGGAGCTCTTCCACCATAGCCCTGATAAGTGCTCATCTCACCCTGGTTTGGAGACCAACCCCCCACCCCTCACAATGAGGGCAAAATCCCTACCTCCCATGATCAAACTCTTGAGTAGTTCTGTTAAGATAACATAGCAAAGCACTATATACTGTGCTAAGGAGAAACAAAGACAAGTAAAAAGAAACAGTCCATACCCTCAAGGAGTTTAATAGGGGAAGAATCTAATAGGGAAAGTCATCACTTAAAAGGGAAGTTAAAAGAGAGATAAAGAGAAGGTACCTACAAGGGGGTAATGGAGGCAAAGTTCTATGAGTCAAGAAGAAAATAAAACATGTCTGGTAAGGAAAAATCCATTAATGGGGGAAGAGGGCCAGAGAGGCAAACAGATGTTCAGAGACAAGAAGGCCCTAGACACTGAGGGAAGTTCCAGGATGAGAGGGCAGCTGAGACCATCTGGTAAAGTCCAAAGACTGAATCAGGATTCAAGGAAATAGGTTTCAAAAGAGGTCTGGATCTGGAATATCTGTGCTTCCTACTTTTATGGCCTTTGATAAGTCAAATAACTACATGGAACCTCAAATTCTTCATTTACATGAAGCATCTATACTAGATTTCTGAGAGCCCATCCAACCAGTGATGGCTTCTCTCTAGAGACCACCAAGTCTCTCAACTTTCAGTTTCTTCATTTTCAACATGGTCTAATGGAACTTGTGGTTCACTGAGTATCACTAGATAATTCTAAATCATGAACCTAATATGTGAAAGACAGTAATGTCTCTTCTTAATTTTCTTTTTGGTGGGACCTGGCATTATCTTTAGTGGCAAGTAGAAGAAAGAGCATTTCTCCCCCTTGGGATTTGTCAGAGTGGCTTCCCTCTCATTTTTTTTTATTAAATTTTAATTTTTTCCCAGATTATGTGTTGATATAATTTTTATTGTTTTATGACATTTCTCAGTCCATGTCCTCTCCTTGATTCCAATCCTTCCCTCTATTCATGAAGGCTGGTGATGTGATATAGGCTGTACATGTGTTATAAAATACACATTTTCATGTCCATTATGTTATAAAATAAGGCATTTATCACAGACTAAAGAAAAATTCTTGGAGGAAATAAAGTAAAGAAGGGCACACTTTAATCTACATTCAGATTATATCAGTTCTTCCTATGGCAGTGGAGAGCCTTTTTCATTATGAGACCTTTGGAGTTGTCCTAGATCCTTGCCTTGATAATAATAAAGTCATTCACAGTTGATTGTTTTACATTTTTGCTTTTACTATGGACAACATTCTCCTAGTTCTGCTCAGTTCATTTTGCATCACTTCATATAAATCTTCCTAGGTGTTTCTGTGATCATCTTGTTCATCATTTCTTATGACAATAGTATACTGTTACAATCACATACCATAACTTATTCGGCCATTCCCTACTGGTTTTACTCTTGACTTAAAGCATTTCTGAAACTTCATCACTGCCCATGATTTAATTGACCCTCTTTAGGTAACCCCGTGCCTTCTTACCCAGATAGACAAGTGTGACAGTGTACCTTCTCTGTCCTAATCATTAATGAGTGTGGAATCTCCTATTCTTCTTAACTATTCGCTTTTATAGTTTTATAAAATTACAGAACTAGAAAAGACATCAGAGATCATCTAGTCCAAACCCCACTTTTTTTTATTGATGAAAAAAATGTGTCCCATGGAAAGAAGTGTAATGAATTATCCAAAGTCATGTAGCTTTAGCAGCAGAGCTGGACTAGAAACAGGAGCTCCTGAATCCCAGGCTAGCGCCCTTTCCACAGCATCTCAGTGTCTTCTATTTCTATCTAGAGTGATTTGTTGTTATTGTTTAGTCCTTTTTCAGTCATATAGGACTCCATTACCACGTTTGGGTTTTTCTTGACAAAGAGAGTGGAATGGTTCGCCTGTTCCTTCTCCAAATCATTTTACAGATGAGTAAATTGAGGCAAATAGGGTTAAGTGACATGCCTGGGGTCACACAGCTAGTTAGTATCTGAGGCCAGATTTGATCTCCCAAAGAGCAGTCTTCCTAACTCAGACTTGGCACTCTATCCACTGCATGGCCTAGCTGCCCTGAATGATTTCGGTATATCCAAAAGTTGAATAAGGAACAAAGCTGCCTGTCAAAGGTCTTGCTAAGCCCTCCATTATCTTATTCTGCACTGCAGTTCCCTCCAATGTATATTCTGATTCAAATGGCAATAAATCTAACTCCATCATCAGCCAGGGAAAAAAAAAAAGTTTTTTTTCCATTTCTTATCTCGGCCTCAAAGTTCACACTCATCTGTGCCAGAGTCAACTTGTGCAATCACATATTACTAGTTTTAATTGTATAGCAGGAAAGAAGATAGAAGATATTAATCAGGGGCTGTAAGCTCAGAGAGTGAATGTAATAAATAGACTATTAAGTTAACCAAGTTTTCGGCTTCACTAGTGAAAGCTGCCATCTATCTTGTGTGGTTTTCTGCATGCTTCATTACCACATATAACCACACTGGGGGGAAAAAATATGCTTTATCCTTTTTAATGAGATGATAAGTTCCCTGAGGTACACAGTCACACTGACAACTACCTGATTCCACAGGCATCAATGTCTCAACCCGTCCAGGTTCCAGCATCTTCCAGAGACACTGATGACAGGGCGGGTGATGGACGTGTCAGTATCCCTTCATCTTTTGTCCGTGGTTGAACCCCTCAGAGCATCCCAGAGGCATTCCCAGGATATCAGAGTTTCCAGGGACTCAGGCCATCGCTGTTCTTCCCTCCATCCTAGAAAAACACAAAGAGCAAAAGTTGTCTCCTAGGACCGCAGCCAAATGGTGAATTACCATATGAGATGGCCCCACTATGGCTTCTGACCTAGGAGAATTAGACGTGAGACATTTGGGGATAGTTCATAGCTTTAAGCTTCTTAGTGGCAGCTTGAAGACTCATAGCCTGGGTCTTTTACCATCTGACTCTCTCTGTGTTTCCTGTTCTTCCCATCTCCCTAATTTATTTATGAGAATGATGCTTTACATTTCTATCCAGCTTCACATTTATCAAAGCATTTTCATATTTGTTTTATTGGATTCTCACTCCAGCCCAGTGAGGGAAGAAAGATAAATCTAATTATCTACCCATTTTATAGACAAAGAAACCAAGGCTCAAAGAAAGATCAGCCTAACAGATTCATTTATGGCAGCTTTGTTGTTATCGCTGTTCAGTCTTTTCAGTCATGTCTAACACTTCGTGACCTCTTCTGGGGTTTTCTTGGCAAAGATACTGGAATGGTTTGCCATTTTCTTTTCTGGCTTATTTTACAAAAGAAGAAACTGAGGCAAATAGAGTTAAATAACTTGTGTAGGGGGCACATAACTAATAAATATCAGAATTCATATCTGAACTTGGGTCTTCCTGACTCCAGGCCAAGGGCTCTCAGCACAGCAGATTTTCTTTAGAGAGGGTGCTATTTCCTTGTATGGGAGTAGGGAAAAGGAGAAAGGCAAGAGATCCATTGTAATAGTTCAAGCCAGACACCTTGGGTCACAAAGACTACATCTGATAAGTGGGTGATACAGCAGATACACCATTGGACCTGGAGTCAGGAAGACCTGAGCAAGTCTCTTCACCTCTCTCTCTGCCTCAGGTTCCTCATCTATAAAATGGGGAAAAATAATAGTACCTTTCTACTAGGGTTGTTAGGGCAGCTAGGTGGTTTTTGCAGATAGAATGCTGGCACTGGAGTCAAGAAGTCTCATTTTCCTGAGCTCAAATCTGGCCTCAGATACTTACTACCCATGTGTCTGGGCAAGTCACTTAACCTTGTTTGCCTCAGTTTCCTCATCTGTAAACTGAATTGGAGAGGAAAATGGCAAACTACTCCATTATCTTTACCAAGAAAACTCCAAATGGAGACACAAAGAGTCAGACACATCTGGACATCATCAATACCAGGATAGTTACAAGGATCAAATAAAATAATATTTGCAAAGTTTCAAGCATTCTAGAAATGGTATTTATCATCATTATTATTATCAGAAGTTTTCATTGGGCCTTTTGCTAATGAAACTAAATGAGAACTATCTTCGTTCACCCAAGGAATATGGCAGGGCCTGCTTCCTGGGAGGGTCTCAGTCCTCCAAAGTGGTTAGGAATTAAGCCAACTTGCACAAATGAGGCAGACAGATCACAGACTCCCATGGACACTTGCTGCTTCATTCTGTGGAACTCCAATGATTAGTGAAATGACTTCATGCAGGAAAAAATCCAGGTTAGTTAGGAGGAAGAACTCTCTGAAAAGGAAGGCCTAGAATAAAGTTATACAGAAGAACTATCCAACACCCAGGCTCCTCTGAGAGCTTGAAGAGACTCTCCAAATTTTTTTAAAATAGATTTGCCCAGAGAGGAAGGGAGAATCCTTTCAAAATACCTTTTCCAACCTAAAATGATGATTTTCGCCCCACCCCCATAATAGATACTGGGATGGCTTCAGTCCTCCAGAAAAGTCACTGATCACTTCTTTCCCTAAACTCATAGTTGTCATTACCCCAGGCATAACCAGGCTATTTCCAAAAGCAGACATAGAATTTCAGAGCTAGAATGAACCCTAGAGGTCATCTAGGTCAACTCTCTGTTTTTTCAGGCATGAAAGCTGAGTTTCAGAGACTTATCTAAGGTTGAATAGCTAGGAAAAACAAGAGTACATCTTTCTGTGCATGTCCATTCAAAACCCAATAGATTGTAAACTCTTCGAGACCAAGGCCTATGGGTTTTTTTTGTCTATTAATTATTAGCATCTAATAGTGTGTTAAACTTTTAAAATGTATTTAAACATGGCGCCAGTTGGGTAGCTCAATGGATAGAAAGGCAGGACTAGGGATGGAGGTCCTGGGTTCAAATATGGCCTCTGATACTTCCTAGCTATGTGACCCTGGGCAAGTCACTTAACCTCCAATGCCTAGCCCTTACCACTCTTCTGTCTTGGAACCAATACTCAGTATTGTGTAAAGTGTATTTAATGGTATTTAAATATAGATTAAATACAGTTCCCATTTTGCTACATACCAACAGTGTGTACTTGAGTAAATCATTTAACCTCTGTGGGCCTTTGTAAAATATGGGGTTAGACAAGATGATCTCTATAACATCTTCTTCCAGAAAGAAAAACCAATGACAAAACATCTATAATGTCCCAAATTTAGAGATGGGAAAACTGAGACTCAGAGAGATGTGACTTGCAAAGCTGGGAACTGAAACCTCAGATTTCATATCCAACAATCAGGAGACCTGAGTTCTAGTCCCATTTTTTTTTTTTAACATTAACTCACTATGTGACCTGAAAAGGGCTGACTTAGTTCCTTCCTCTACCAAATGAAGGGATTAAATGGCACATTCACCCCTAATTCTATGCCAGGGACAGGATTTCATTTGCAGTGAGGAATCTCCCTGTTTACCAGCTAGGATTGCTGTTTTCAGACAGAGGAAAAAAAACAAACTTGTCCTTGTGTTTATAGCATCTTTAAGTGTATCAATAAGTACAACAGTGATTAATGAGTTTTCCCTGGAGAAGAAGGCTTGCAGGGCCCAAGCCTGACTTATTCCTTGCTTTTAGAGGCCTTGCAAAACGTGCTTTTCAGAGTTCCCCGCAGCAGGAACGCACATGCCAGGGCATGAGCCAGGGTTATGCCATTCTGAGCTCCCATTTATCCTTTCCTTCCTCAGCCTTTTCACTAGCCCTGTCCGTGGGACCGGGTAGAAGGGCAGATGAATTTTAGAAACATTAAAGAAGCAATTATGGACTCCTTGCCTTTGGAAACAGGCTCTCTCTCCCTCGTGGGCCTCAATAATTAGCATAAAGGCAATGGTCAAGAGGAGTTATCAAAATGCTATCTTTCTGGATCTGATTTCCAGAGCTGCTAGATTGCTATGACCAGAGCATAAGGTCCATTCATAAATGCCCTCCCCCACCCCGGTGCCGCCTGCCTGGGCTTGGGACCATGACTGCAGTCAGCCTGTCATTGCCGGAGAAGAGATGGGAATTGGTCCCATTCCACTCACTCAGCACATCTTCCTCGCTTGGCTCAACTTTTGCCTCTGCCCTTTCAAACCAAGTTTTGCCCCGTTTTCTCGAACACATGGAGTTGTGCACATCTGCTTGCCATCTTACTTCAGCTAGTGTTGCTACCTGAGTCAGCAGGATATGCCCAACTCCCCATCAACCCAAGGACAGCCTGTCTTTTGGATTTTCCAAGCATTTGACTTTTTTTTTTTTTCCCATTCTCTTCCCCCCAGCTCTAGGCTTTCTTTCATTTGCCTACCAAAGTTCTCTACCAGGGAGCTAGCCTGGGCAAGAGAACAACCCATTCTGTTCTGTTCTGCTCCTTTCTTGGAGTCAATAGGAAGGAGGTTGGACAGCTTGAAAGTGTGGAGTGTGAAGGAAAGTGGGAGTCACTATTATTTCAGAAGACACGGAGGAAATACTGAATCTTGAAATCCTGAGTTCATGTGTGGAGTTGTTAAGGACATTAGAGGTGGTCGGGGTCCTGGAGGCTTCTGATCTCAGATCCTGCTCGATCTGGTAGGATCGCTACATTAAAGCGGAGCCGTTATTACAAGAAATCACAGATTCTCTGGCTTTGAAGGGAACATGTAGGTCATCTAGTCCAACCCTTCCCTAAGCAGGAAATCCCTTCCAGAGTATCTCTAGCAAGTGGCCATTCAGTCTTCACTTGGAAACCTCAGAAGATAGGAAATTTACTATCTCTGAGTCAACTCATTTTACTTTTGTATAGCCCCAACTGGCAAACCCAGAGCTGTCCCTCTATAGCAGTGGTTCCAAAACTTTTTTGGCCTACCTCCCCTTTTCCAGAAAGAATATTACTTAGCCCCCTGGAAATTAATTTTTTTAAATTTTAATAGCAATTAATAGGAAAGATAAATATGCCTGTGGCCATCACCAGCTCCCTAGATTGCTGCAGCACCCACCAGGGGGTGGTGGCATCCACTTTGGGAATCACTGCTCTATAGCATCTCAATATTTGCTTCAGTATCTGCTGCAGTGACTTTTACATGTTGTTGTCATCCTTCATTTTCTTTTTTTTTAACCTTTTGTTCCATCTTAGAGTCAATATTACTTCTAATTTTATTTTATTATAAATGTAATTTTATTTTATTTTATTTTTTAATTTTTTCTTATGGTTACATGATTCTTGATTCCCTCCCCACTCGCGAAGTTTCAAGCAATTTTACTGGATTATACATATATTATTAGAGTCAATATTAAATATAGGTTTCAAGGCAGAAGAGAGGTAAGGGATAGGTAATAGGCAAGTGACTTGCCCAGGGTCACATAGCTAGGAAGTGTCTAAGGCCAGATTTGAACTCAAGACATGTCATCTTTAGGCCTGACCCACTATTTACTGAGCCACCTAGCTACCCCTGCCCCTCTTTTTCTGCGAGACCAATTATATCAGTAAGCATTCACAAAATATCTTTTGGTGGAATGGATTTGACTCTCTTTGGAATTTGAATGGGAAACTAGAGGACCAGTTAGCTGGTGAGCATTTTATTGGGTGGACCTAAGATAAAAAATAATATAGCATATGCATAGCGCTTTGCAAATCTTAATGCACTATAGAAATATTAGCTGTTATTATTGTGCTTAGCTTTGTACAAAATAAGTATATATACATATGTTTATATACACGTATATAAAGGGTGTCCCAAAGCACTAAGACTTTGAGAACAACATATATGTGTATGCATCTGTATATATGTGTATTTTCATAAATATTTGTCTATATCCCCACACCCATTTCTATAGCTTTTTTAAAATTTGTAAAATATATACTAAAATACTGACCTCATACCAAACCACAAGGAGTTTTCTATCTAGGAGGCACACATTCAACAGAAAGCTACAAATTCATCAAGTTTAGTATCAAAGTGAGTTAAGGGCACAGATGGTAATGATAAGTCACATTTATATACAACACTTGAAGGCCTTCAAGACTCTTCCCTACCCAGCTAGTACGCATCAGAGCGTTGCCCTCTGAGAAGATTTTTACTACCTTACTCATATAGTTGTCATGGGGAAAAGTGTTGTACCAGATATGTAAATTATTATTAGAAGTTATTAGTAAGAAAAAAAGGGATTCTACCTGAAAACAAGAAAGTGATGCCCCAAAGGAACAAAAGAATAAAGAACAAATGAGTTGGATGATAGAAATCCCCTAATTAGATCCCTACATGAATATTTTATGGATATATTAAGAGGAGAAATCTGACAAGGTGAAGAAAATTAAGCAATTTACTACAAATTTACTGAGTTAAAGAATTTACTAAGAAATTACTAATAATCTCCTTTTCCTGGGATGCCCACCAAGTATGTTGTGGCATGTGGTTGTGATGGAATACTGTTATAAGAAATAATGAGCAGGATGGTTTCAGAAAAACCTGGAAAGATTTCTATACACTGATACGAATCAAAGTGAACAGAACCTGGAGAATTATCTGCATAGTAGCAATATTATACAATTGTGAATAACAAGCTCTTATCAGCAATACGAGAATGCAAGATTATTCTGAAGGTCTTTTGATGAAAAATGCTGCGTACCTCCAGAAAAAGAACTGAGGGAGTCCAAATGCAGATTGAAGCACAATTTTTATTTTCTTTATTTTTCTTGCTTTTTTGGTAACATAGTTAACATGGAAATATGTTTTACATGATTTCTTATGTATAGTTGATATCACATTTCTTGACTTCTTAATGGGTGGGCAAAGAATGAAGGAGAAATTTCAGAACTCCACTTTTTTAATGTTAAAAAGAATTTTTTTTTAAAGAATCCCCTTCCCCTGACCATCCTGTTTGCCCTAGCAATAAGGGGTGGGAGTGAGTTAAAATCTCTTTTACTCTAAACTAACAAAATGATATAGGGACAGACTTGTAACTAGGAGAGTGGGGTGGAACTGGAAGTTATTAAAAGCTCAGGTGAACCACCTAGGGGAATGAAATAGAAAATGATCTGCCTGCCACTGGCCTTTTATAGATCAGAGACAGCAAATGGCACGTTGTCTGCTTACTTCAAGCCATAATGAAGATGGAGAGCAAAGCCTTCCTGTCATCTCTGGGAGTCAGGACAGAACTAATGAGGAAGGGGCAGGAGTAAATGTCACAGCATCACCCTGGGGTTCAGTTGGCGAGGCCCGCTTTCCTCAGAGGAAGCTCACCAAGCCATAGACAGCTGTTTGGGCTGCTGGGAAAGGGAAGCAGCTTGAACAGACTTAAGCTCAGACCCTCTTCTGTGGTCCATCAGATGTCCATATCCCTTAACACAGTGTTCTGAATTGTTCAGAAAAAAAAAATAGATTTATTCTCTATCCAGCCCTGCATCCTGTAGTGTTTAAGCTAAATAGATTTGAGTTTCTCTCTAGGATGGAGGTCTTTATGGCTTCCTTCCCATAACAACAACAGCAACAATAATAGCCAGTATTTGCATAGTGCCTTAAGATTTACAAAGTGCTGTGAAAATATTATCTTCATGACAACTCTGAGGTAGGTGCTTTTATTATCCTCATTTTACTGATTTAAAAAAAAAACTGAGGCAGGGAGGGGTTAAGTGACTTGCCCAAAGTCTCACTGCCAGGAAGTATTTGAAGCTAGATATCAACTCAGGATTTCCTGACTCCAAGTACAGCATTTTATTCACTAACAGCCTCTAGTAAAGGAAGCTACTGAGGTACTATCCTCAGACTGGCTGAAACCTCTCAAAAATGCCAGGAAAGGGGCAGCTAGATGGCTCAGTGATTTGAAAGCCAGGTCTAGAGATGGGAGGTCCTGGGTTCAAATGTGACCTCAGATACTTCTTAGTTGTGTGATTTTGGGCAAGTCACTTAATCCCTATTGCCTAGCATTTACCACTCTTCTGCCTTGGAACCAATAGACAGTTTGATTCTAAGGCAGAAGGTAAGGATTTTTAAATAAATAAATATGCTAGGACATTAGCCAGATGCCAGACAATGGGGACAATTACTAGGAATTCAAGGTGCTACTTTTACCCTTTCTCTAAACTTTTCTTAAAGTTTTCTCTCAGGAGAAATTGCCCTACTGCCAACAGTCATACACAGGACTTGCTTGGATCATAAGAAAATGTTAAGAAGTGAGATCATCTTCTTCAACCTCTCATTTCCCATAGGTAAGAGTAGTGGACCTCCAACCAATTCCTTTGGCCTGAGTTGGGCATGATTTCACTATATTAAAATTGTGTAATTTGTTTGGTACATCAATATAAAGTTTAAAAAGAAAAACCCTACCTCAGTCATTACTACTCTCTGGGGAAAAGGACATTTCTAACCTACCTCTCTTAATTCCTCTCCTGTGATGGATTGGAAACACCCAAAAAAAAAAAAAAAAAAAAAAAAAAAAAAAAAAAAAAAAAAAAACCTACTCCAGATTTTTAGACAGTTTCTTTCTTTCAAACTCCTTAAATGAATAAGCTACATCCAGAGGCTCTGATGTCATCCCAGTTCTTTAAAAGCCGCTTTATTGCCTTTTCTTCCACTTTCTCCTGGTTTTCAGTTTTTGATCCGGAAACCTTTATCAGGCAACTTAATACTTAATAAGGTGTGTAAGGCCCTCAGAATGACATTTGCAACTGGAAATTGTTTGAACAGAAGCCAGGCTGCAGAAATGGAAATAGACTTTGGCTGTGATTGAATTCATTAGTGACACATAGTCTGATTGCTTTGTATTTTTTTTTTAAGGTTCTGCTTTCAAAGGTATTGCTTGAGATGCTTTGAGATGTTTCATCCTACACCAAGGAACTGTTTGGAGTTGTTTTGTTTGGTTTGGTTTGGTTTTTTTCCCATTACAAAAAACAAAAAACTAGAATAACCCTGTGTTGTGTTATCTCTGCCTCAAGTGGAATGGACAGAAAGCTGCAGAGATATTGACAAATTAAATTACCTTGTTGCTTATGGGTCTCCAGGGTTTCCTGGATTGTCACATTCCCAGCCTCAGCAGCCTCCCTGGAAAATACCTCAGGGTTCTTAGTCATTTTTGTTGGTGAAAGCTGTGCCTCAGGGTGGTCCATTAAGGCTTTGTTGGAGGGACTCACCCAAGCCACTCTAGAAATCATTCAGCAAATATTTATACAATGCCAGACCCCAAATAAATAGGCTGGCTACAGAATGGGATTGATCACCCCGCTTGCCTTGTGAGAACACATACTTTTATTCCTCTGATGAAAGATCTCACAATAAATACAAATAAAAATGAAAAAGAGGAAAGAAAAAAAGAAAGAAAGAAAAGTCTCCACAGAGAAAGTGTTGTGTTCTGCCCAGAGTGCTAATATTGGCAGCAAGAAAATAAGCTGAGTTGGTTAAGAGACTTGATAACCAGGCAGCACAAATCATGAAGAGTGTTTCTTTGTGGCACTAAAATGAAGAGAATGATTCTTTGCTGTTTCTAAGTGAAGAAAATGGGTTATTGTTCAATAAACTTGGCTGTAACTTTCTAGATATTAAATGTTCTTCCTGAACCTAGTAGCCCATGGAATGTTTTATTCCCCCCCCAAAAAGAAATCCAATAGGACTCCCCTACACCCCCTCCCCCCCAAAAAAAACCCTCAGTTTTTCAGGAGATAATCCATCATCCAGTTAATGGTTTATTCAGGTACTCTGCCTTCTCTTTCTCTGTCTTCAGCTTCCTTAGAGGGAGGAAGAAAAAAGAAAAGGATATGAAACCCAAATCCGTCCATCTTTTTTTTTTTTTTTTTTTTTTTAGCAGTTCAGGTCATTGTTACTGTCTTGGTACAATGGGACTAGATGGGTCCTTAGTGATCATCCATACCAGACCCTCTTATTTTACAGATGAAGAAAGCAAAAGCCAAAGAACTTAAATGATTCCCCCTAGATAGATCACACAGCAAATTAGTGGCAGCTCTGTTCCTCATAGCCAGGTCTCCTGATTTGCTGTCCTATGCTCTTTGAACAAGACAGTGCTATAGAGAAAGCAGTTTGACCTAAATAGCTCAAATTTGCTCATCTGTGGAACACCAACGTCCACGCTCTAGCTAACCACCCCTCCCTGCCTCTTCTAGACAATCAGGAGACGCATGTACTTTGTTGTTATAGCTGAATATTTCCTCAGTAGCTACAATGCTCTATGGAAGATGAATGTGTCATGATCCATTTCTTCATGGGACTGACATTCTAAGATGGAAAGACAGTACACAGGGATATTTATACATATTCAAACACTGCAAACACATACACACATTTATATCTGTGATTGTGGAATTTGGGAGTAATTGACTTTCTGAGGCTTACCTGGTTTGGGGTAACATCGATCCCAGAAGGACTATATCAAGTTAATTTTTCCAAACTTTAGGTGAAATGGTAGAAAAACTTGGATAGATCTTTCCCTGGTAGGACTCTCAAAGAGGCCCACAATAGCCTGGCCAGCTCAAAAAATATATGCATATACTAACTGATGGGCAGCTAGGTGGTACAGTGGATATGTTGAGGGAGAACTTTAAGTGAAACCCCAGGTTTTTCGAGACAAGTTGCCCTTTGCAAGAATGCAAGACTTCAAAACTTAGCTTAAAAATAAAATGAGGTTTTTAAATAAAATTAATTTGGAAGCCATGTTGAAAGGCCAGAAGACAGTGTACAAGTAGGACACCGCCTCCTCAAGGAGGGGGGTATGGGGATTTTATGCCCTTTTCACAGCAGATGTTACAGGATAAGAAAAGGAGGGTGGGGTGAATCAGGAATGAGGTTGAGGGTATAAGGGATAATCTGTGGAATTCCCTGGATGATAAGATTTGGCACCACTAAATGCTTATCAGAATGGAACTGGGAAGTGCATGTCTATGTCAATTGAAGATCCAAAGGAAAGTCCAAAGTTAGGGATTCTCTTTTCAGGAAGCAGAAAGGAATTTCTTATGTCCCCTTTGACCTCGAACACTTCTGGAGTTTGGGGTGTCCAGAGGGAAACCCTGAGTCCCATGCCAGATAGAGTACCACTCCTAAAGTCATCTTCTTGAGTTCAAATCAGACACTAGCTTCAGATACCAGCTATGTGATCCTGGTCAAATCACTTAATCCTAATTGCCTCAGTTTCCTAATCTGTAAAGTGAGCTGGAGAAGAAAATGGCAAACCACTGCAGTATCTTTGCAAAGAAAACCCCAAATGTAGTCACAAAGAATAAGACATGACTGAAAAATGACTCAACGACAAATACATGAAAGGTAAAAAGAGAACATTTGGTAGGTACCTGAGTTAAGTAGCCTCCCTTACAAGTAGAACCAGAAAGAGATAGTGAAGGTACACACGAAGGTACAAAAGAGAGCATCTTGCTCTCATTCAATGGGCCCCTAAAAATTTAGGATTATTAAATTTCAGAGTCAAAGGGGACCTTTGAGGGACCTTAGAGGTTCCAAACCTTTCTTTGTACAAATGAGAAAACTGAGGCTTCAAAAAGATTTTCAAACATCCAGACTAGTGGAGATGTCCCTTATCAGGTAGTCTCTGTTAAGAAAGCCACTTCCCTCACATCAGCAAACCCATTTCCAATGGTCTGTAAAATGAATAGAAAACAGAGCATGTCATATTAATCTAGACACAGCCAAGAGCCCATTTCACAGTGCTACCTGTTGGCAAGATTTATTGTTATTGTTCAGTCCTGTCCATCTCTTCATGATCCCATTTGGGGTTCTAGCCCTTGACAATTATAAAGTAGGTTTCCCTGTAGTCTCCCTTTTGGTGCTATCCTACTTAATTTCAGTGCCCTTTTCCCATCCTCTCCATTCCAGGTACCCAACACTTTCAAATAGGCACCAATTGATGCAGAACCTTTAAATGGGGTTCCCTCAAGCCCTGGCTCCTTCCATTTCAAAGATCTCTTACAATATCCTTCATTTTCAAGAGTTAGACTTCTTCGTTTACAAATTCTTTTTTAGGCATATAGTTACTCTACTTAGAGAGTGATCCAGTTTCCAAAACATACTGCTTGCTATCTATGTGACCTTGGGTAAGCCACTTCATTTACGTGGCTTAATTTATAAGGGTCTCAGTTTTTTCATCTATAAAATGAAGAGGATTGGACATAAGAATATCTAAATTTCCTGCTAGTTTTAAATCTATTTGGGTCTGAGACAGACGGTAAAGATTATCTAGTTCATTTCCTCATTTTTCAGATGAAGAAATCAAGGTCCAGTGATGTGACTTGTCCAAGGTCACACAGCTAACAAATAATAGATCTGGGAGGGATCTACCCACTTTCTCTGCAAGGCACCTCTGTGATAGGGTTCTGCACCCAAATTATGTAACTATGCTTGCTCTATATCAGGAATTGCTTCAAAACCTGACAAGTTCTTGATATTAGTATGACAAAACCTAACTCATTCAGAATGACTGGGAGAAAGCTTGTGTTGTAGAATATTTACATTCCTTGCCTACTTGGACACTTCTTGGAAAATAGATGAAGGAAAGCTCTGCCTACTAGAGCGCCAGAGGGGACCAGTTCTCATGAATAGATAAGAACAATCTGTAATTAGCATATCAATTATCTTTAAATAAATGGGTAGTTCCGAAATACTGGAGGGTGCTTGAAAAAGTTTGCTCTTTTAGAAGGAAAACAAAACATTCTCCCCAGCAATCTGGCTTTTTCTGTTTATTTGGCTGGCCATTACTTGGGTCACCCTCAACCCTTTGGATAAAGTATCATCAATTCCGACTTGCTCTAGAAGAAATTCACAAGATCTCCTTGTCCTTTTTTTACGGATTTTCTCTCTTTCTTTGGTAATGTGAGTCTCCTCTACTCTTGGTTCATGAAGAGGCCTGTCCACCTAATCCTCTGCACAATGTCTAAGACCCACCCATGTGTAATAAATGCATGACGATGAAAAAAATTGCTAAATGAAACCAGATTCTAATGACCCCAGCAGCGACCCACAACCTCCAAAGGAATGGAGTTGGTGGGGGGAGGAAAATCCGACTCAACTTGCCCTAAACAGCTTCAGTATTAATGGAAATTTTAATGAAAAACTAAGCCCTGATTAGGTTGCAGTGCAGAATTCCCACAACACTCTGAGCCTGGTTAATTTCCCCAGTGCCAGGGGCGTGTGCTTGCACACACACATACCAAGTGACATTTGCATAGCGTCCTGGAGGCAAATTCCCCGGCTCCCCGGACCTGGAACCCTGGCAGAACCCTGGCAGACCCTGGCAGAGCCCTTTCCCGGGGCCCAGCCTAACACTCAGCCTTTTACAGAAGGGCGTGGGGGGAATACAGGAAGAAGGGGGCTGCCCTCCTTGGAAGAATGCACTGGGGTGGGAGGTGGTACCTAGGGCCAAACATCGGGGTGCCCTCGGACAAGCACTTAGCCTCTCTCATCACCTCAGTTTCCAGATCTGTAAAATGAAACCATTGGTCTGGCCAATCACAGATTCTTCATCAGAAGTCTGCGATCTTTAAAAAAAATTTTTTCATAAGTTATATTTTCGATAGAAATGTTTTTTTGTGTGTATGTTTTTCTTTTTCTTTCTTTTTTTTTTTGTAATCCTAGATAACGTATACATTTACAAATATTCTTCTGAGAAGTAGTCTCTTGGTTTCATCAGATCCAAGACACAAAAAAAGGCTAAGACCCCCTTGGACTAAATGATTTCTAAGTCCATTCCAGCTTTGTATGGTCTTACAGACTTACACCTTTGTGTTTTAGCTTAGCCCTGGGGTCTAGAGAAGCTGCCTCTGGGAGCAGAAGGAAATCTGCCAGGGAGAACCAAATGCACCAGCCCAATGCCCTTGCTTGCCTTTGACTGTTTAGAAAAATCCAAGGCCCTCCCTCCTAGACGATGTCATTCCTCCCTTCATTACCTTGGTTTCTCCCTCTCTAACTCAGAGGGAAGGGGGTAGTTCCCACCTCTTCCCAGGGGTGCTGTCTAAGAATCAGTCAACTGCTGCTCACCAAGCTTCCCAAGAAGCAACACATATGCTCCCAAAAGACGATGTAATTGTAACAAGCTGATCCATCCTTTGCCTCATAGGGGAAAACCTGCAACTCCCTCTCTGGGGAAAACTAGGAGGTGTATGAGGCAAGTCCTTGTCCCTGTGGTGTTAAAACCAACCAGCTGTGTGAAGATGGCATCTTTCCCCCAGGGGCCATCCCCTTGTCCTGATAACTCACTCAGAAATGGGCCCCCACCCCCCCCCCCACCCCGACATTTTCTCTTGTCAGTGTACTGTCAGGAAGCTGCTCCTTCTCCAGTTTTTCATAGAACTATGAAGGTATCAGAAAACTCAGACATCAATTAATTCACCCCCCTGTTTCATACCTGAGGGAAGTGAGACTCAGAGAGGTGAAGGATTTGCCAGGAGTCACCCAGCTTGGCAGAGCTGTTCTCAAAAGGAAGTGGGAAGAAGAAGGAACCAGGAGTAAAAAGTTCTGACTCTCATTCTCAAAAGGCAGTAGGATTTAGGCATTGGGATCTTATCTTGGCTGAAGTCTTAGCTTTGACATTCATTCACTGTGTGATTTAAACTCTCAATGTCCATCCCAGCTTCCTCAGCTGCAAAATGTGAGGGATACCATCACAGATGAGCCATCCCCATCTCCTCTCTCTGTGAAGAGATCTCTTATTTCTCCCCCAGCTGTTAGTGCTGCCCCACCCACCCCATTACTAGCACTAGTCTTTCCTTTTGTCCCCACCCCTTGTGCCCACCTCCATTGAGAGGGGCTCCTTGAGGGCCGGAGCCCTAATTAGTCAATAGCTCTGTATCCCCAGGGTGTCATAGAAGCCCCTTGACTGTCAGATAGGGATAATGCTTTCCATACTCCCCTTAGAAGGCTCTTGGGAAGTATTTCCTAACCCTTAAAACACTGTATACAGGCAAACTGCTATTATTCTAAGCTACAAAAATGAGATTTGCTGCTGTTATTCAGAGCTTCAGTGGCACAGACTTGGGGTTGGGATGAGGGAGAGAGGGAAAAGAAAGAACTTGGAAGCCAAATTAACCCCACTCTTAAGAAGTAGAAAAAGCCAGAGCAGAGAATCCACTTCAGGGTGAAGTAATAAACTGGGTCATTTCCTATTTCTCTCAGTGCTTCTCTCTCCCCTACTTATCTCAAACAGGGACTCAGCTTTGAAGTTATAGATGGAAAATCCAGAGCCTCTAATGTTCTCCAAGGTACTTATAATCTCTTTGATAGTCAATCGGGAGATTTCCCAAAGATAAATGCTTCCTGGTCACTTACCCTCGCTCTGTTAATGGTGTCTTCATCACAGACATGTGAGTTCCTTTTGATCTGTCTCTAATGGAGGATGGCCATAGGGTCTCTTCCTCCTCCAAATGTAATACCAGGGGACCGAGCAACTACGCACAGATTTAGGGCTGCAAGTCTGAGAATAACTTCTCCCTCTCAGACTGAGGAAGTAGGAAGCCCTTAGTGGGAAATCAGAAATATCCCATATCTTCTCAAGTGGGGTCTCTTGCCTCTCCATTTCTCTAGCATTCCTTATGAAGGCAGATAGGTGGCAGAGTGGATAGGGCACTGGGCTTACAGACAGAAAGACCTGCATTCAGATTTAACCTCAAACTAACTGTGAAACCCTAAAGGATTCATTCGCTTAGCTTCTGTCGACATCAATTCCTCATCTGTAAAATGGGGATCATAATAGTACCTATCCCCTGGAGTTGTTGTGTGGATCGGATGAGATGATATGTGTAAAAGATCTTAACACAGTGGCCAGCATAATAAATGTGTGTTCCCTTGCCCTTCTAGTTCTCTTTTTCTTTTCTCCATTTCCTCCCATTAACTAACCTCCTATTTCCTGGGCTGTTACATAAAAGGAAGAATGCAATTCCCAAGAAGATCTTGGAGTCTTAGCCTTGCCAATTAGCTCAGAGTTTGAGAATGCCCTGGTTCACACAGCCCAAAGCAGATGCCCTAGAGCCCCATCAAAGCTGTAGCCACCTGGCCATCAGTCACTGTCTTTACGGAACACTGTCTTTAACTATCACAATCCATCTAACCCTCTGGTTTGGACTAGGCTAAGGATTAGGGCTGAGGAAAGTCACCCAAGTAGACAAAGGACTCCCTTGCTGAAATCCACCTATAAAAAGAGCCCCCAGATATAGGTTCTCCAGTTCCTAGAAAAAGGCAATGCACCTTCCTCAGTCATCTCTCCCAAGCTGCCCAATGCTGAATCACTAAGTTGGAACAGAACATGTGGGCTTAGGAGCTCTGAACTTCAGTCCATCTGACGTGCCCCTCTTGCTGAAAATGTTGCTCATGTCACAGTGGTGGTGTCTTCTCCCACTGTGATGAACTTTTCCAAGTCAAACAGCCTTCACCAGAGACCCACAAGAGGCATATGCTTTTCTAGATGCAATTTATCCCAAAAAGTTGAGTCTTTGCTCTCTGGAGCTTCTCTGACAGGAAAGTTGACAACACACCAAATGTCCCACCACAAAGGATGCAGTCTTAACTCTAGGCTTTATCCATGCATTCACATTACCCATTGTTTTAGGGGGGTTGGACTTTGGAATCTTTCTTCCACTATTTCATATTGTAGGAAACACGTATGGACATGTCTTGTCCACAGAAATGGGGAAGAGTAGATAATTTGTATGAAAATATCTCTTTTCTACTTTTCATCTTATTTTGACTTTTCTAGTTGTAAGCTATTCTTTTTTTCAAGGCCAAAGACATTTCTGGGCATCCTTATGTGGTCTGCTAAACTTCTTCTCCCTCCTTATAACTTCACCCCTCAACTTTTGCATCATCAAATAGAACAGGAAACTGAATTCTAGCCCTTGTGGAGACAGCCAGGTGGTACAATGGGTAGAGCACAGAACTTAAAATCAAGAAATCTTGGGCTGAAATCCTGTCTCAGATACTTACTCGTCTGACTCTGGGCAAGTATCTCTCTGCCTCAGTTTCCTCATCTGTATTAATAGCCTCTATTTTTTTAGGGTTGTTGGGAGGATCAAGTGAGACAATGTTTGTCAAGCAATTTGTAAACCTTGAAGCACTAGGCAAAGTATATTTCTTAGGTTGTCATTAATCTTTCTTACATTGCATTTTATTTATTATAATGTATTATAAATAATATTTATTCTTTTACTACACTATTATATAAAAATAACCATTATTATTCATCCTTTACTTACTATATCTCATGATTCATAGACTTTACTCATTCAGCAGCCAATGGGAACTGCAAAGCCATCTCAGTTCATTATGCCAGATCACTAGGAGCCAACCTAGGTCATGGAAGACTAACTCCATTTCCTTGTTTTGAGCAGCATTATTAGTCTGATAGGTCAGGAGAACATTCTAGACAAAGTCCACTTAGATTTCTGCAAAACATTTGACAATATCTCCTGTACTGCCATTATGGACAAGCTAGGGCACTGTGGGCTAGATCAGTGGTATCAAACTCATAGAAACGGGGGCCACTAAACATGACTGTGAGTAGCATATTGACTTAGAAAACTACAAATTAGCATTATCTACATTTCATTGTATTTTTATTTATCTTTATAAAATATTTCCCAATTATATTTCATTTTCTTTGCAACTAGGGCTGTTGACTACATGTTGGATACTGCTGGGCTAGAAGACTGATAACAAAGTTAGGAGACTATAGGACTGTGTAGCAATTAGAAAGACAAAATGCAACAAGTTTGTTTTTTTTTTTTAACCCTTACCTTCCATTTTAGAATCAATACTGTGTATTGGTTCCAAGGCAGAAGAGTAGTAAGGGTTAGGCAATGGTGCTTAAGTGACTTGCCCAGGGTCATACAGCTAGGAAGTATCTGAGGCCAGATTTGAAAGAAGACCTATGTTCTAATCCTATTTCAAACACTAATCAAGTGATTCCCTGAGTAAGTCACTTAATTCTTTCAGCCTCAGTTTCTTTGTCTGCCAAATGGGGATAGTAATAGCACCTATATCACAAGATTGTTGTGAGACTCAAATGAGATAAAAGTATACAGTGTTTTGAAAACTTTAACACATTATAGAAATATTAGCAATTTTCATTATATTGAGACCCAAGAAGTAGACCCTAATAGAGAGTATAATATGTCAACTCATAATATAATCTCTAGTAGAGGGATTCCAAGGATCAGTCTTTGGACATATACTGTTAACATTTTTTTCAATGCTTCAGCACTCATAGGATCATAAATTTAGAGCTTAAAGGACCCTTAGAGCCCATAAAGACCAATCCCCTTATTTTAGAGATGAGGAAACTGAGATGAAGAATTAACACAATGCCTAACCCAAAGTCACACAGGTAGTAGTAAGTAGCAGAGCCAGCATTTGAACCCAGATCCTTTGACCCCAAAATGTCAAACTGAAAAAAACTCTTAATAGGCTCAACAGGTGGGTCATCAGCTATATATATACTGTCCAGAGTATATTTTTAACCCCTTAGTAGTTTCCACCACATGTTTTTTAAATTGCCTTCTCACATTGCCTACAGATGTTAGCTAAATGGACAAAAGACTAATATACAATTAGCCAGGCAAATTTGCCACTGTTGAGAAGAACAAAACCTCATAGAATAACCTTAAAACCTCATAGAATGCATACCAAACCAAAATAGTGAGGAATTTTTGGTAGTCTGCTATTTGGAATTATATACCATTGCTTTCCACCATAATAATAAAATGAGGTTACATTTGTATAACCTATTTACGTTTTACAAAGCCCTTTCACATCCATTTGATTTTTATAACCCCCCCCCAGAGAGGGAAATTAGAAAGGAAGGTAATTGTCATACCCATTTTCCAGATGAGAGAACTGATGCTCAAAGGTTAAGTAACTTGTAAATAAGACCAAACAGGCAGTAAGGACCAAAATGTAGGCTCAAAAATGGATTTCTTGTCTCTAAATCTAATGTCCTGGCCACAAAAATGAGTTGGCCAATTGAATTGATTATGAATAATGCCTCATCCCTCTAAAGAAAATGAAATTCATCTTTGGAGTTAGTAATAATATTATTAATAATCATATTATATGTAAATATATAAATAATAGATTATATGTGATAATAAAAATAATAATTCATACTTCTGCAGCAGTTCCAGGTATATAAAATTCTGTCCTCTCAATAATCCAGTAGTACAAATATCCCCTCCCCTTTTACAAATGAAGACAATGATTCTCAGAGGATAATGATTGGCAAGTGGTCACACTAGTAAAGTTAATGAATGTCCTTTCAGGGAAATTATAGATCAATGCCTGGAAAGGTCAAATGGCACCTCTCCTCAGATCACTGACACCCCTGAATTTCCAGATCCAGCCTTCAATGGTCTTTGGAGATCACTTGGTATTCTTGGGGAATATTCTGAATCATAAGCTCTAACCCTTAGTCTTTCTTTGAGGATACCCACAAGGTTATCAAATGATACCTTTTCATTAAGGCACTAAAGAATAGGTAGAAGTAAAGGAGAGCACAGTCAAGGCAATCTAGGACACTATTCTTTATTTTTTTTAAACCCTCACCTTCTACCTTAGAATCAATACTATGTATTGGTTCAAAGGCAGAAGAGAGGTAAGGGTGGGCAATGGGGGTTAAGTGACTTACCCAGGGTCACACAGCTGGGAAGTGCCTGAGGCCAGATTTGAACCCAGGACCTCCAATCTCTAGGCCTGGCTCTCAATCCACTGAGCTACCCAGCTGCCCCCATAGGGTACTATTCTTGACCCTGATTCTGACTGGCATTTTGCAAGAAAATGAGAATATATATTTTTCAGAGCCTCGTTTTACCCATGAATCTATTTTATCCAATATGTAACTGACATATTTTATTCATTTGACAACAAAACAAAGCAGAGTGAGACCAAATCTAAATAGTTTAAGTGCTTAGGATGGCATACCAGCAGGCAGTTTTCAGGGAGCTTGGGCCACTGTTATTCCCTCTCCCAAGAAAGTATAGCTTTCCACCCAAACCATATGCCCAATGACCTTTAAGAAAACCTCACCTTAATGGGAGAGATGCACAGCAGCTTCTTTAAAGAGGGATTCTGAAGCCCTTTAATTACTTTTGGACCTTGATTTCTCCACTATAAATATTTCAGTATACTCCTATATGAAAATATCCATAATAATCAATCAGGATGATGATAAGACTGAAATAAAACCATGTGAGATGAACTGAAGGAAATGAGATAGTTAATATAGAGAAAATAAAAATTAAGAATGAATGAATGAATGAATGAATGAATGAATGAATGAATGAATGAAAAAGCATTTAGTAAACACTATGTTCTAAGAGTTTGGCTAAGCCCAGAGGATATAAATAGAAGAAATAAGATGGCTCCTACTCTCCAGGAGCTCATACTCCAACTGAGGGAGATGGCACACAGCTGTAGAGCAAATGGAAAGTTCTAGAACTCCTAAGGGTTCAGCACCAAGACAGATGACAAGGTACAAAGGTACACAGATTGTATGAGTAGGTCAGATGATAAGACCTGGAGGATCTTGGATGGCTGTAAGAGCAGGACCAATAATAAGGCCAGATGATGTTCCATCTCACTTGAAAGAGTAGAGTTGTTGACCCTTATCTAACCTAAGCCCTGCGAGCAGTAATCATACAACCTGGATGAGAAATGGGACACCTAAACCATTGTTTGTTGGGTTTTCATTCTTCAGTTGTATCACCAACATCTATACGTTGAACTACTTAATAAATTGGGTAGAATTGTCAATTCAGATTGAATTGGGTAGAATTGTCTTCCAGGGCAAAACCAGGAACAATGCATAGATGTCATAGAGGCAAATTTCATCCAAGATAAGAGAAATGCTTCCTAACCATCAGAACCATCCAAATGATAAATGGGCAAAGGTCTCCAAGGAGAGTCTGGAGACCCCTTATCTGGAATATGGCAGAATGGATTCTTGTTCAGGAACAAGCTAGACCAGATAGCCTCTGCCATCCCTTCCAACTCTGAGATTCTGCGATTATATAAAATGGAAAACAAACTAATTAAGAAATCCAAATCCGACATGTGCCAAACTAAACTCTTTTAAGGAAAGGCAGCCTATAAATCAGCTCATTAGAGAAAAAAAAAATCCTCCTCTATGTCCTTGCTGGCAAAAGAAGGAATTTGGTTTTCTAAGAAAAGGTTCAGATGAGAGCAATTAGCCAGCTAATTGGCCATCCTAAATGATCTCCTTTGGGGGCTTTGGTAAGAAGCCTACTGGCCTGTTCTCTCTTGGAGAGAAGGATCTTTTTTGACCAAGGGGCAGCCTTACTAACCAGGTATCTAAAATTGGGGCTGACACTTTGGACAACTTCACAATTCCAAAGATCAGGCTAGGCAAAGTAGCAAAGCTAATTATTGATATCTTCATTGGTCTTCTAAAACATGCATAAGGAATCATAGTCACATAAAGGGGGCTTATTCACATAAGAGGGGCTTATGCTCTTGGATAATCCAAATCCCTTAATGCAAAATGAATGGGGCCCTGCCAAAGGAAGGGAAAGGAAGAAAGGCCTCAGCCCAGAGGAGACAAGAAGAAGGCTCTGTCAATACAGGATCCTGGAGAGAAACAGTCCTAACAAGATGTAGCTTCACTTCTGTAAAACTTCCCAGTTAGTAATTAAAGTCTATATGGGAATGTCAGGCTAGTGAAGTATAAGAGATCAATAGATTAAACACTTTTATGTTGCTTAATCAGATACTTAGCACAAATCAAACATTACCTTAAGGGGGTTGTTAGGCTAAAGGAGGGAAATGGGAGTTGACCCTGCATCAATAAGATGTCAGTAGATCTGGAAATGGGAAAATATATCCTTGAATCACCTCCGCTCCTAAGGATAGACTCACTTATCTTGTGCCTACTCCCCAGCCCACCTCATGCCATGTTGGAGCTCCTTGGCCTCCACCTTTGATAGGCATTTTAGCACCACTTGGGGTCCCAGGGCTTCTGATCAGGGAGCATTCACCAGAAGTCTCTTCAAAGCCTTCTTTCTGCCTCTTGATTTGACTTTTCTGAACAAGATACTCTTCTTTGGTCCTCATTCCCCTATATGTATTATCTTGCCCTATTAGAAGGTAGACCCTGTGAGGTCAATAATTCCTAGTTTTTTAATCCATATTTCCAAACTTAGCACAGAACCTGGAGTGTAATAAGCTCTTAAATAATTTGTTTTTGTTGTTATTTATTCACTTATTCAAGGCAGAAAGGACTTTAGAAGCCATCTGATCCAACCTCTGCATTTTACAGATGAGGAAATTGAGACCCAAGGAGGTTCAGTTACTTGTCTAAAGTTATATATGGCAGTTGAAAGGAAAGAAGGGTGACTGGCTGTCCTTACATCCTTGCTGATATCTTAACAATGTCTGAATGGTTTAGGATTATGGGATTCCCCTAGGAGCTCAAGTTGCCACGGTCTAGGCTATAGAAAATGAAGGCTCTGGATTCTCCAGCCCCTCAGGGTATGTTTGCCAAAGAAAATGAAAAATTGAAGCAATTACCTATCCTTGCCATCCTTTGTATCCCAGTTTTTTTGAACTCCAACTTGAAACCACTATTACTTTTATCTCTGTATAAAAATCTTTTGGGGTACAATAAATTCATATTTCTATCATTTATACAGTAGTAATTTGTATTTATATGATTTATGAGATACTTATCTTAATAACAATAATAACAACTTAATATTTCTTCCTATGTGTGAGGCACTGGGCTAGGCACTTTACAGATATTATCTCATTTGATCTTTACAACCATAGAAGGTAGATACTATTATTACCCCCATCTTAGAGATGAAGAAACTGAGGCAAATAAAAGTTAAGTGACTTGACCCAATGAAGTAGGTAGTACACACATTATTAAGTCCATTTTAAGGATAATGACAATGAGATTCAAAGAAATAAAGTGATTTTTCCCAGAGTCACATTGCTACGATCACAGATTTCAAGATGCAAGGGATTTCAGAGATCAATGCCTTCATTTTACAGATGAGAAAACTGAGACTCAGAAAAGTTAAATGGCTTACCCAAAGACATTGTCTTTGGGAGAGATTTGAGTCCAAGTTATCTGAGTCCAAATCCAATATACTTCTCACTGTATCACTCTGCTTCTCACTAATGTCTCAGCTGGGATTCTGATTTTGAGCTCCTGACTCCTAGGTCTCCTGGGCTTTTCCCACTCTGTTATATCTCCTCTTTTCACCACATCACACTGTCTTTCCCCTCTCCTCATTTTAGCCTTAGAAATCCAGTCAAGCATAAACTTGTGAGATGGAAAAGCTCATTAACCCTGTTTTATAGCCAGAGAAACTGAGGCCCATCCTGGTCAAACGACTTTACCAGAGTCACTGAGTGAATCAGTCATGAATCCAGGATGAGAACCCAGGCAGCCGGGTTCCCAGCCCAGGCCTCTGTGCTGTGGGCTTTGCTGGAGAGGGTGCAGACTTAATAAGATGTCCTCCAAGCAGATTGGTGCTCCTGGCTCGGAAATGACAATTATGTTTTGAAAATTGCAGATCCGCCCCCTCCACAAAAAGGCTTCAAGTCTGAGGAGTGATAACACAGTTGCTTCCTTCCTTGGTAGGAAGTAAAACAACATCAGGAGGAGGGGGAATAGCTTTTGACTTGACAAGTGAAATGATTTTAACCTTCCAAATTCAATGGTTTGAGGGGAGGGCAGGAGGGAAGAGGAGAAGAGAGGCAAGCATGAAGGCTTCAACAAGTCAAAATTTTCAGGGAAACAAAAAAGGTATTTGTCAGAGGACGTGGCTGTGTAAACCCAACGTGAATTCAAGCAGTTACCACCTTGGCAGGTTCCTGCCTTTGCAAGCTGGTGACCCAATTTTGAGAGATCCTGTTCATATTATTTTTCAGATAAAAGCAAGCAAAGGCAAAAGCTCGCCTGGATGTGGCTTTGACACAAGGAAAAATTATCCTGACTAAAACGACTAATCCTCTTTCTCCCCCACTCCCTACCTTTCTCTCTCCTTTCACAAATCTTTACTACAGCTGCCAAATCATCCGCCACCCATCCAAACAGGCAAACAGCTTCTGCTACCTGTCTCTTGCAAGACTGTCTACATGCCCAGGGCAAGCAGCCTTTGTCCAGTCCTGGGAATATCTCTCAGTGTTGTGTCCTATTTTAAATTCAAACCTACCAGGAACCTTCTTGTTTGGGTTTTTTGCTTTAAAAAGATGATGGGCGAGCATCTGCAATTGAACCGCTACAGTCCCCTGGGCTGCTACCTGTCAGGACCACATCAGTGTCCAAGTCAGGGGGAAGGGGGAGGGAAATAACACCTTTAAAATATGAGGTTCCAAGAACCATTTAAAATGAAAAAATACTGTATGTCACTGTATATAGCATGGAAGAGAAAGTAGAGAGTGACCCTGAGCTATGTGTGGTTTGAGTCTATGTGGATCTTCACTCCAAGGAGTCCTGAGGTGTCATGGCACCAGAGAGCTCCTGCTAGTTAGTGGCAAGAAGGAAGAGCATCTGTGCTCTACGTTTGGCCAGATAGGATGTGAGGAGCCATAACTAGCAAAGAGGGCTTTGCCCCAAGATGCCAATATGCACTGAAATGTGAAGTGGGTATCTTTCCTCCTTGGAAGGCGCTTTTCATTTGCCAGAAGGCTTGCTTCTCTTACATAGGAATAGCACCCCTCTTCCTCCTCAGAATGACTACCATCCCCATCCTTCACCTTACCATCTTCTGCTGGCCCATATCACTTTATGCCATAACTTCTCACAGGGTCTTCTCACTATGGTGGCCCTACCCCCAGACTCCAAAGAGGTCAATACCTTGTCTCTTCTTCTTATCCCAGGTAGAACTGTAATTTGTCCTTTCACCAATGCTCCAAATTTTTTTTTTGTCCAAGGTGAAATAATTCCTTGTTATAGATCTGTTCCCTGGAGAAAAGGATGGCCTTAGTTTATCATCTCCTGAAAGATGCTTGCAATGAGTTTTCCCCCTCCCTGCAATTTCCTTCCCTGAAGATCTTCTCAAATAGGGCAAACCTGTTTCTGTTTTGTGTAACAACTCAGGTGGAGTCTTGCTTAAAGGCAAGGATATGGGTGAGTTGATCAGCAGAAGTCTCTTTAAGCTCAGGGTTTCTAGTAGTCTTAGTTACTTCCTCCTAGTTGTACCCACAATCATGGTACTCATGCTATTCATAGCAGAAATTGGAGTAGAGCAGTTTAGGCATTAAGAAGGTATGTGATCTCATTCATTCGTCCATTAATTCATTCAGAAGTTGTTAGTATAAATCACTACTCCTCAACTCTTATCCATAGTATGAATGGCACTCCATAAATGTTATCTTATCTTCCCAGTCTGCTAGAGACTTTCTCTTGTCCTTAACCCCATGACTAGTCCAACTCTTTTTCTGGTTTTATATGTCTTCTGGTTTTAATTGTAGCAAGAACATCCATTTTGATGTGGTTCGGTTCCCCCAGGAATGTGTCAACATCTTAATTCTGGGCCAAAGATCACACATTAAGAGTAACAGTCAAATTAATGTTTCTAGACAATCTAAGAACTATATAAGTCTTAGCACTTTCTGCCTCCTTATCTAGGGCTACTCCATGAGAGAGTATCCCATAGTAGGGATGGACAACAGTGTCAAAAGCTAAAGAGAAGACAAGGAGAATTAAGACTGAAAGAAACAACTATTAGATTTGGCAATTAGGTCATTGGTGACCTTCAAGAGAGTAGTTTCAGTAGAGTAATGGAGGCAGGGGCCCAATTACAAGGAAAGAGAGTGGGTAATGAGGCATTAAGGACAGAAAACTTCACGAAATTTCACAGTGAATAGGGAGGAGAGAGGTGGAATGATAGCTAGATGGCCTAAAAAAGATCAAGGGAAAGCTTTTTTCTAGGATTGGGGATATCTGAGCATGTTTGTAGGCAGAAAGGAAAGAGATAATGGTAAGAAAGAGATTGATAGTGCAAGAGAGACAGAGGTTAACTACTGGAACAAGGTCATAAAGGAAAAAGGATGGAATGGAGTCAATGGTATAAGTAGAGGAATCATCCTTGAGTAGTATGGGTATCTTATCTTCTGTGTCTGGAAGAAAGGGTAGATGGCGATGATGATGAAAAGTCATGGTGGATGGAGAAGGGAAGGGAAGAGACTTCACATCAGATAGCCTCTATCTTTTCAGTAAAGTAGGAGGCTAGGCCACTTGCTGTAAATATGACACAGGAATAGGAATAATAAGAAGGAAGAAGAGGTTTGGGACAGCTACCATTGCCACTAGAGGCCAGTATCAAAAAAATGCATACTGTTCCTTGCCTATCCGAAGCCCTCTTCTCTATATTCATCAACCATCTTGTTGCTCCATAAAGCGAGATCAATTTAACCTACAGAGGCAAATGATGATCTGATCTTCAGTCTTCCCACCAGCCATTCCCACCATTTTCTCACTAGTTACATAGGCTCTTTTTTACTTACCTTTGGGGTATGGCCAAAGCTTAGCTCTTCTCTTCCTCGGTTCTACAGTACTCATGTGGTCTAGCTTATGCTGGGGTACATGGGAGTCCTCCAAGTGATCCGTGGGCTCATTTGTTCTCATATTCATGCTTACAGTACACTAGCATCTGGAGTTTTGTTTCGAGCATATGTTGTCTTGCATTCTCATGGTGTTTCACACTTTTCAAGGCACTGTTACATTAATTATTTCATTTGCTCTTCCCCATATCTCTTGGATGTGGGTGGACGGTATATAGGATAGAGCGCTTGACCTGGGATTTAGGAAGATGGAATCAGGATGGTCTGAGTTCAAATTCTGCTTCATTTACTAGCTGTGTGTAACTTTGGGCAAGTCTTTTAGCCTTGATTTCTTCATCTGTGAAATGGGAATGATAAAAATAGCACCTACCTCCCAGGGTTGTTCTGAGGATCAAAGGAGATAACAGAGGCAAAGTACTTTGCAAACCTTAAAGTAATCAGTGTAAGCTATTATTATTTTCTATTCATTTACAGATGAGAAAACATAGTCATTGGCATGACTAGTGAGGGGCCCAAAGCAGGACTGGAATCCAGATCTCTGAACCCCTAATCCACTGTCGTTCCCACCACCCCCATGCTGCCATGGGTCATATATGCATATGATGGAAATATTCAGCCTGGAATAACTACCTTCTTGGCATGGGTGCTTGAACTGCTATTTTAAAAATTCCATATTCTGACAACTTATTAGGGCAAAAGAACCCTATGCTGAGTAAAGGGAAGCTGGTATTTTGGCCAATGAAAAATCCTTCTCTCCATTAACTGTAGGCAGATTCCTTTGATAGTAGCAAGTGGGAACAGGTGGAAGAGCTGGCGCACGGAATCTCTTCCCAAAGTGAGGTGGTCTACCTTCAGCCAACAAGTATTTGTTAAATGCCTACAATGTGCCAGGCATATGATACAAAGGTGAAACAGTCCCTTAAGGAACTTACATCTTAATTAGGGAGGCAATATGTGCATAACTAAGTATATACATAATGTAAACAAAATGAATATAAGGTAATTTAGGGAAGGAGAACATTAACAACTTCATTTGAATTGACTCTCACTACCAGGGATTCTGAGAAGCAGAGAAAGGAAGGAGATCATTCTAGGCACAGGGGACAGCCCATACCAAGGCACCAAGATGGAAAATGGAGCACCACTTTGCCAAGTAACATGTAGACCAAAATGGCAGAACTATCGAGTAAGAAAAGGAAAAGAAAGTGTAAGAAGACTGTAAAGAAGGAAGGATCCTAGGATCATAGATATAGAAATGGAAAAGATCTTAGAGGTCATATAGCTCACCCCTCCCCCCCCATTTTATGGTTGGAGAAACTGAGGCCCAGTGAGGTTAAGTGCCCATGGACACATAGAAAGTAAGTGGCATGATCAGGATTTGAACTCAGGTCCCATGACTCCAGATTGAGTATTACTGTACCAGCTAGGAAGAGATTTAAGTGCCAAAGAGAGTTTATATTTTATCCCAGAGGTGATAGGGAGCCACTGGCATGTATTGCATGTGGGAAGCAGGGAAGTAACATGGTCAATCCTACACTTTAGGAAAATCACTTTAGCAGCTATGTGGGAGGTGAATTGGAGTGGGGAGAGTCTGAACTAGGGAGAACAGATAAAAGCTAGTCACTAGTCCAGGGTAGAGTGATTAGAGTGGTGACCATGTGAGAAATAGAAGAAAGATATGAGAGATGTTCTATAGGAATAAAGGACAAGATTTGACAATTGATCAGAAATATGAAGTGACTCAGAGTGAGGAGTGATAATAATGTGGAGAATTCATGTGTCCAGAAAGCCACCCTAGAAAGTCACTGCAAAAGTCTGAAAACCATGAACTACATTGCATGTCGGGTAATAATTATATAACTCGTGAAGATGGAAGTCACTGAACCTTTCCAGGTCACAGTTTCCTATACAGTAAAGAAATTGGACTAAATGATGTCTAAGGTCCTTTCCAAATTTTAAGCTAAGACCCTAACTCACATTTACATCAGGCGTTAAGGTTTGCAAAGCACTCTGCTTGAAAAAAGAAAAGTGTGAGGAAGGTATAAACTGAGGAGGAAAAAGGTGGAGTATTTTGCCTGTTATCACACAGCTAACAAGCCACAAGGGTGGGATTTGTACACAAAGCACTCTCTGCACTATGTTCTTCCAGCTCTAAATCTTCACATCTGATATGTGCCCCTTGATGTCCTACCCAGAAACTCTTGACCTTTTCACTCTGGGCGGCACAAGGTAGACATTCTCCATTGTCCTCTGCCCAGAATTGCCACAGTGCCTAGAGAAGGATGTCTTTAGGGATCTATACTCAGTAACTTCACTTAGTTTTGTGGGAATATAAGCAAGAGAGTATTATCACCTACTACTCCAAACCAAATGGAAGAACTATGGCTTCACAAACCCTCCATCATGTGGAGCTTTCTCCAATACTTCACATTTATTGGGTTCCATAGTCTAATCATGTCTTATGTGTGTTTCAAGACCTTGTACAAGCACAAATAATTTTAACTAATTGGCTTATTATGAAGAAGGAATGAAAGCAAATGGCACATGAATAAGTTGTGAGATTTCATATAGAATTCATACCCCTCTAATACACACAAATTGGTTAAGTTCATTATGCATCTATAATCAAACCTGATGAATCCTCTAGATAATTCAGGGGTAATTATGCACAAACTATGGACATTTTTTTAATGCCATCAATGAAAGAAATTTATCCTAAAGATTCCATTTTACCTACCTCTGTGAGTTGTTATGTGGATCAGATAAGATAGCCCTGATCACAGTTTTTTACACATTGGTGCTTAATGAAGACTTCCTTCCTTCCTTCCTTCTTTCCTTTCTTCCTTCTTTCCTTCCTTCCTTCCTTCCTTCCTTCCTTCATTCATTCATTCATTCCTTCTTACTTCTTAAGAACTGGCACCTACTTTGTTGATGCTTAAAAAAATTCAGTCACTCACATGTTAAACCCAGTGGAATTACACATTGGTTATGGGAGGGGGGTGGGAGAAGGGGAGAGAAAAAAACATGAATCATGGAACCGTGGAAAAATTTTCTTAATTAATCAATAACATTTTTTAATTCAGTCACTAAAGATCATACTAATTTTGCATTCCCCATGATGCTACTCACTAGTATATCCAAAACTGAGCCATGATCCTTTGAAATAATCCTCTTTCCAGTGCTATGTGTAACCTATCTATAAGTAGTCATCACAGAAAACTAAAATCCCACCTTCTACAGAAAGATTTTTCAAATCATCTCAATGAAAGTGCCTCCTCTCTATTGAATTCCCTCTCTCTCCAATTTGTCCTGTTAATATCTTATACATATGTTGTTCCCCTTTAATCGGTGTACTCCTTGAGAAAAGGGACAGTCTTGTATCCCCAACACTTAGCAGTGTCTAGCACATAATAGACATTTAATAAATGCTTTTTGACAAGGACTAAAGGACATACATTTGAATTACCTCACTGGCACTGCCATATCTGGATCTCTCTGATCAAATAACTCTTAGATCAGAAAAATCCTATGTTGGGTAAAGGTGACCTGAGCTTATACCCAAAAGAGAGCTTTTCTTCCCATTAATCTTATCCTTTTCCCATGTTGTGGAAAACCACCGAAGTGCCACCCATACATAGTTGCATAGAATAAGGCATATTATATACCTTGAACATGGCCCGAGAAGCTTCATGTTGCTGAGTTGGATGACCCAGTGGTAAGGCATGCTACTCTCCTTTTGCAGTTAACATCAGTTTGTTTCAAATACTTTGAAGGTCCAGATTATTGTGATCTTGGCAAGATGCCAATATATATTACCGAGGTAAATTGGACCCAAATATGGTAGTAGGGCTTGAATTTCCATAGAATACAATGCCTGAATCCCATTCAGCCTATGCTCCCAAAGTATGTTCAGAAGGGCTTTAAACTATAAATTGAAGATGAGGAGGGAAATGACCACAGTCTACTAAACCAGATATATCAGAAAATAGTAAGCATGACAGAATAGCAGTAGAAGGACCAAAAAACAATATCTAAGTATAATGCTAATAACAAATATAGCATCAAATATCCATATGCAAGTATCCCAATTATGTGTATTAAAAATGGGGGAGAGAGAGAGAGAGAGAGAGAGAGAGAGAGAGAGAGAGAGAGTGATTAATGTAAGAACTTTTACTCCTCAGGTATCACAAATACTCAGCAGACTATCACTTATGCCTGGAATATGGAATGGAACAATGGAATGGGCATATCTTATTCAAAAGGAATAAATTAAATAACAAGACTAATGGAACAGCATTATATGCCAAAAAGATATACTCCAGTAAAAATATTCACAAATCCCAAGAGGGAATAGCCCTTAGAGATAATGTTTACATGGGGATTAATGCAAGGGAAACTGAAGAGTTAGTATTAGAGATCACTCAGCTAGAAAGCAGAAATGGATCAAAAACTTGATTTGGAGGCAAAATGGACAGTATGAAAATCTTATGGAAACTTTTCTACTGAAAGCAGAGCAATTAATAAAGTCTCAATTTGCCTAAATAATAATTTCATTTTTCAAATGATAGAGGAAGTGATGAGGTTAACTACCATTCTAAACATTATTCTGGACAATTAAGATGAACCAATTTGTAGAGTGGACACAAAAGAGATCCTGGAAGGAGATGAATATACCATCTTAGTGTTCATATCAGAGAAGGAGGTGAAACCTGGAAATAGTCTGAAATGTAGCCTAGATTTTAGAAAAGATTGTAATTTTTTTAAAGGATGAGTTAGAATCCCATGGCCTAAATTTCTCCTAGAAAAATCAATTCAAAAAGGATTAGATCTTTTCAAGAACAAAGTTCTGGTAACACAAATACAAATAATTCTTGAAGGAAAAGAAATAGAAGCCTTTTTTGGCAGTGTCATTAGGGTAACAACCTCTGAGAGTGGGATTAGCTGACCACAAAAACCCTTGAATTTATAGTTTTTGTGAATTTGGAAAGAGAAGACTAGAGTGAGATCAGCCCTAAAAGGGAAGGTTGGAGATCATTTATGTACACCTTTTTCCAGAGGTTGTTACATTATCCTTATAGATTAGAGGAATGTTGACATACTATATGGATGGAGTTAGGAGTCAGAACTGATTGATCAACTTGACTAAAAAATTATGATTAATGGATTGATATGAACCCCTATGAGTCCCAGTTCTTGGCAATGTTTTTAACAATGACTTGAATGAAAGTATAAATGGTATGCTTATCAAATACAACATGATATTGGGAGAGATGATGAATACATAGGATGACTCAAAAGAGATCTAGAAAGATCTCAAGAAGTTAGAATTAATGGAGCTCATCTAACAAAATAAATCATATTTTTAATTTAAAAAACTGAGCTGCACAAGTACAAGACTAGCTACAAACTCAGAATTAGTCAACAGTATGACTTAGAAGTCCAACAATTAATGCAATCTTGAGCTACTTTTAATAGCCACATAGTATCTAGCAGATAATTATCCTTGCACTCCAGCCATATCCTCAATTTATCTTAAGTTCAATAAGCAAAAGGTTGTTGTTGTTTTTTAAGATAAACTTTAGAATATCCAGAAAACAGTTAACAAGGCTAGTGCCAAAACTCGAAAACATATAAAAAAAAAAAAAAGCTATTTAGCCACTGGGAAATCATCACAGTCTTCAAGAACATGAAGGATTTTTATGGGGAAGAAGGCATAGACTCATTCTGCTGGTTCTCAGAAAGCAGAACTAGAACCGGCAAATAGAAGTTACAAGGCAAAAGATATGAAGTCAGACTGCAGAAAAACTTCCTAACAATTAAACAGTACAAAAATAAAATAGTCTGCCTTGGGAGTTAGTGAGTTTTATACCCCTGAAAGTCTACAAGTAGAAGCTAGATGGTTGTTTTGTCTGGGACTTGATAACCATTAAAAATCCCCTTCACTAAGGAGAGTTTGTGTTTTCAGTTACTACAATGGTTAAATAGATGTGATAGCCACAAGTTTTCACCCAGACACCACTGGCCATGTTCTGACTTCAGCCCAAAGCCCTTAGGGCAGGGGTCGGCAACCTATGGCTCTAAAGCCATATCTGGCTCCACCTCCCAACCCCAGGATATACCCCAGGGGGCCCTTCAGCCCCTGCCTCATATTCCAGCGCCTTCCTCCTCCATCCTCCTCCTTCAGCAGGCCTTTATGTCTCTTGTGGCCAAAAAGGTTGCCTACCTTTGCCTTAGGGGGTGGGAATTCTGCCTATTACATTTCCTTTGTATCCCCAGCCCAGAGCCAGATAAAGATGGAGATTTCTTCATACAGGCTGTTGAATGATGAGGGCAATGAGGTCTCAGCTGGGCTTGCCCATTGAAGTGCCCCAAATGGCAATGTGGCCTCTTGTTTGTTCAGTGTTTGGAAGCTGAGAAATACTTTCTAAGTGCTTAAGTGTCATCATGTTACTAAATTGCAGTAGGAATAAAAATTCAGTTTAAACTATTGAGGATCATTAAACTCTCTTCTGAATCTGATGCTAAAATTGAAATAATTGGTTGGTCGATGGTACAACATGGAATATGACTATATTGGTTTACAGAGAAAAGTGTTTGTTCAATATGGAGAATGGAACAGAAAGCAGGGACAGGTAGAGGAGATTCTTTTTTTATTTTTTTTTTCCAGATTGCTGCTCTATTGAAATTCCAATCGACGGCAGGAATCATAATTAAAAATACTAGAAAAACCAATCTGAAGTTACAGGAAAACAAATGGATTTTGTAATTAGGCGAGAGTTTAAAGTCCAATAGATTTTCAAAGGTGTACTCAAATTCCCCTCCTGGAGGTCAACCACAGACCAGTGCAGAGAAAGTATTAAACAAGGGCAAAACAATTAACAATAATAATAGATCGAGTCACAGTCCAAGAACAAAGATTCCTTTTAAATGAAAATCATTACTCAGAAGCTCTCAAGCAAAAGCCCAGGTTGGTTTGACATTGGCTCCATGTTACCAGCAGTGACTCACCAGGTGATCATATCTCTAACCTAAGGATGCCAAAGCTGACCTGCAGGCCAGTGGGGTGGGTTAATTGGCTGCTGTTTGTAAGGCATTAATGCCATGCTGAATATTATTATTTTAATAAAAGAGGATCATGAAAATGTCTCTGGTGGTAATTCACGAAGAACCATTTTGAGGACGAGAGTACTCATATATCATTCTGAGCACCGCCTATGTGTTTGAGTATCAACAAAAATTTACTGTTTAAACATAAATCTGCAGAAGAAGTTGAAGTTAATTAAAAAGGTTTAACAGCATAAGCATTAGTATTGGTCCCGACCCTCTGTAGCATGGAAGAGAGGAAAAGAAACAGCCAAGTGTGCGAGAAAGTAGTCAGATTGGATATGAGCCCTTGATGAATTAAACGTTATCCAGAGGAAAACAGGGCACCACAGTGGACAGAGCCCTGGTTTGGGGAATCAGAGGACATGAGTTCCAAACCAGGCTAATAGCATGACTTTATATTATTTCATCTCTAAAATGAAGGAGCTGGACTAGATGATCTCTAAAGACTCATCCAACTAAAATCCCAAGGTAACAAAAATAGCTAGCACTTTTAAGATTTATAAAACACTTTACCTGTGTTCATTTTATTTCTTCCTCACAACAACCCTATGAGGTAGGGGTGTTATTATTATTTCCATTTTACAGATGAGGAAAGTGAGGCTGAGATGTCTTAAATGACTTGCCCAGGGTCACACAACTAGTAAGTGTCTGAAGCAAGATTTGAACTCAAGTCTTTGAACTTGAACTTTGAACTTTTTTTCTTCCAGGCAGTCTTCCAGACTTCCAAGTCCAAAGCTCTATCCAATAGACCTTAGACCTTGGACTTTGGAGCATGACAAATCCTCAGTATCAGAATAGATGCTGTCCACTCAGGTCTTAGAGATATGGTTGTGTGTGTGTGTTTATTTAAAAAGGCCAAAAGGATCAAAATTACATTTCATTGAACTGTCTCTGGTGATTCTATTTAGAAGGACATAGGAGAACAAATGCCAAATTCTACAGACCTGGTCATATCTACTATAGCAATTTATACAACAGATTAGGCAGAGGTCAGCATAAAATCCAAAGCCACAACTGGATTAAGGCTACAACCCCTGCCTGGCAAATTAAAATTTAAGTTACTTTCCTGGTTCTCTGTTTCCTATCTCAGTGCCTAATATTCAAGGTCAAAGTCTATGGTTTTAGAAATCCACTCTACCTATTCAACCATGTTTCCCACCACCTAGTACTTAACCTTTACTAAAGATAGGAACCCATTCTTATTGTCACTCAACACACCAAATTCATCCTGACCTCTCCTTGGGAAAATAACTACATATCATTAGGAAAAATTATCTTCTTAGCTAATTTTATTCCTTATATCAGATATGTAATCATATGATGGAATACGGTTGTGTTGTAAAGAATGATGAAGGAGATGATCTCAGAAAGAGCTGGAAAGACCTACATGAATTGATGCAGAGTGAAAGAAGAAGAACCAGGAAGACAGTGTACATAGTAACAGCAATATTGTGGAATGACCAAATGTGATAGACTTAGCTACTCTCAGCAATACAAAGATTCAGGACAATTCTGAGGGACTTATGACAAAGAATGCTATCTACCACTAGAGAAAGAACTGCTGGAGTCAGAATGCAGATCAAAGCACTTTAGTTTACTTGTGTTTTTATTTGGGGGGATGTTGGTTTTATATGATTAGTCTCTTACAAAAATGAACAATATAGAAATATGTTTTACATAATCATACCTATACAACCCAGATCGAATTGTTTGCTAGCTCCAGGAGAGGTGAGAGAAGGGAAGGAGGGAGATAATTTGAATCATATAACTTGGGAAATGTATGTGGAAATTTGTTATTAGATTTAAGTGGTAAAATAAAATATCTTTATAATTAAAAAAAATATATGTAACCATAGAATCTAAGGAGGGTGGGAGTCAGCTGTTGGGAAGAAAAGGATAGATTGGAAAGACTGAATGAGCTCTCCAACCAAAAAGGAGGGAGTAAGGGTGGGGGACACTAATTACTAGAGCTATGATCATTACTCGATATATCTGTCAATCATCTGTCAAATAAGTTGAGAACTAAAGAAATCCCTCCTTCTTGAAACAAGAACACAGTGGGATGTTCAACAGAGATGCAAGCTTTGATCCACAAAAAAGAAGTTCATTTGGGCTGGGGTCCTTTCCTGAAGGCGGTCGTGAACCTGACAAGCTCAAGAAAAAGACTAGGCAGTACCTATGCCAACCCCATGGATAACATTTCATCTAGTCTCTCGCACCCATTTTTACTACACCTTCCCCCCTCCACTACCATATTTGTTTTATTTCCTTTCATCTTATGCTAAAGAAATCCCAAACTAATGCAGATGCATAGACTGTTAAACCTCCTTAATTAACTTCTTCTTCTCCCACAGATTTATGTGTGAACAGTAAATTTTTATTGATACTCAAATAGATAGACCCTCTGTTCTCAGTGGCCTACGCCTTCCTTCATCTTGCTTTCCCGACTTGGAACAGCTCTCTCTGTTTACAAGTTCCTTTCTCAAACTCCTACTCATTCTTCTAGGGTCATCTCAAGACCCATCTCCTACATAAACTTTCTCTGACTACTCCAGCCTGCCCTGATTTTCCTCTTCTTTGATGGTCTATAATACTTTTAAGCAGTACCACACAATCTAATAATTATATAATGTCCCAGAGGAATAAGGACTAGACCTGTTATTTTGCTGATTTAGGGAACTCCCAGAGGAGGAAATTTCCTCAAATACAGATCAGCATCTTCTCAGTAGCTTAAAAAGTCTTAGAGATTAAATGACAGTCCGGATTCCTTAGAGTGGATATTTGAACTGAAGTCTTCCCGCCTCCAAGACCTGCTTTCTAGCTTTCATACCATACTGCCTCCCATCTCATCCTGTTTGATTCCTAATTGTTTCTTGCATCTGTCTCTTCATGTCTCAGTGAACTCTCTATCAGCTCCAGCTTCTCTTCAACATTTAAAGGTCTTAATAAGCTAGCCCTTTCCTGTCTTCCCAGCTTTCTTACAGCCTTTGATTCAGCTATGAGGCATCCTTGTAGTCCTTCCATCACAACACTGCCATCTCTGGTCTTTGCACTATTTGTCCTGAAGTCCTGCAATGCTCTGGTCCCTTCTCTCTGCCTCAGTTTCTCTGGCTTCCTTTAAGATAAATGTCAAATCTTACCATCTGAAAGAAGTTTTTTTTCTGGTGCTCCCCTGCGAATGGGTTTTTCCTTTCAGATTTGATTATCATTTTAAAAAATTCCTTTTTTGCCCATTTCACTTTATTTAACTAAATATCATTTTTTTCCCACTCAGTATCCCCGTTATATTTTTAAACCCTTACCTTATGTCTTAGAATTAATACTATGGAAGTCAGCTAAGAAGTGTCTATATTTGAACCCAGAACCCTCTATCTATTGGCCTGGCTTTCAATCTGTCGAGCCACCTAGCTGCCTCCAATACTCACATTTTTAAAGAAAAAAGGAGCATAACTTGGAACAAATATGCATCATCACACAAAATAAATCCCCATGTTGTCCATATCCGAAAATGTACATTTCACTCTGCACTCTGAATCTATTACCTCTCTGTCAAGAGAGTATAGTTTATCATAGTTTATCAGTAGTATAGTTTTTCAGTCCCCTGAAATCACAATTAGTCATTGCATTGATGAAAAGTCTTAAGCCTTTTGAAGTCAATCAGTTGTCTTTACTGTGCTGCTGTTATTATATATATATTACTCTCCTGGTTGATCTTGGTCACTTTAATTTGTATCAGGTCTTCCCAGGATCCATTGAAACCATCACTTTTGTCATTTCTAACATCACAAAAATATTCCCTTACATTCAGATATATTAAGCCATTCCTTCCCAGTGAGCATCCCATACTTGGTTTCCAGGTCTTTGTCATCACACACACACACACACACACACACACACACACACACACACACACACACACAAACAATTGAGATTAATATTTGTGTATTTGTGGGTTCTTTCCCTCTTTTTCTGATCTCTTTGAGGGGTAAGCTTAGTAGTTGTATGGCTAGAAGTACAATTTAGTCATATAGGAAAGTAAGTAGGGCAGTAAATAGAGTGTTTGACCTTCGAGTCAGGAAAACCTAAATTTAAATGAAATCTTAAACACTAGCTGTGTGACTCTGGGTAAATCATTTCTGTCTGCCTTAGTTTCCTCATTTGTAAAATGGGGATAATAGTAGAACCTACCTCTCAAGGTTGTTATGAGAGTGAAACAAGATAATATACATTAAGAGATTTGCAAACCATAAAGCATTATACAAATGATAGCTGTACGTTGTATACTCACTATAATACACACTAAGGGCTACTCTTTGTGCCTGCAGCGCTTAGCAAAGACTGGCACATAGTAGGTACTTAATAAATGCTTGTTGGTTGACTGACTTCTCAAATGGACCACAAACTTCAGGAGGGCAAGAACTATGTTTCCTTGGTTTTATAAGCTTTTTCCCCAGATTGCACATCAGTACAATTTTCAATAATCATTTTTTGACATTTTGAATCTATGTTCTCTTCCTCCCTCTCACCCCTCCCCTTTCCCCAAGACAGCAGGCAATATGATATAGTCTGTGCATATGTTATCCTAAAATGCATATTTCCAAGTTCATCATGTTGTAAAACAAGACACATATTGCTTACACTAGAGAAAAATTCATGGAAGAAATAAAGTGAAGAATGGTATGTTTCAATCTGCATTCAGTCTCTGTTCTTTCTGTGGAGGTGGATAGCCTTTTTTGTCATGAGACCCTTGGAGTTGTCCTGGATTCTTGCATTGCTGATAATAATAAGTCATTCACAGTTGATCATCATGCACTATTATTGTTATCATGTACAATGTTCTCCTTGTTCTGCTTGCTTCACCGTGTATCACTTCATATACATCTTTCCAGGTTTTTTGTGATCATCTTGTTTGTCATTTCCTATGGCACAATAGTATTCCATTACAATCATATGCCACAACTTGTTTTGCCATCCTCCAGCCGAGGCACATCTCTTCAGTTTCCAATTCTTTGCTACCATAAAAAGAACTATAATAAATATTTTTGTACAAATAGGTCCTTTTCCTCTATCTTTGATCTCTTTGGGGTACAGACTTAGTACTGGTATTGCTGATTCAAAGGGTATGCACAGTTTGATGGCGCTTTGGAAATGGTTCCAAACTGTTCTCCAGAAAAGTTGTATCAGTTCACGGCTCTACCATGTGTCCCAATTTTTCCACCTCCTCTCCAATATTTATCATTTTCCTTTTCTGTCATATTAACCAATCTGATGGGTGTGAGGTGGTATCTCATAGTTGTTTTAATTTGCATTTCTCTAATTAATAGTGATTTGGAGTACTTTTTAATACAACTAAAGATCTAAGAATTGCCCATTTGTATCCTTTGACCACTTGTCAATTGGGGAATCCTTTGTAGTCTTATAAATTTGATTCGGTTCTCTTCATATTTTAGAAATGAAGCTATTGCCAAACTATCATCATGCTTTGACATCATCATTTCAAAGATACTTGCTATGATATTTTTTCCCAGTTTGTTGTTTCCCTTCTGATCTTGGTTGCATTGGTTTTGTTTGTGCAAAACCTTAATTTAATGTAGTTGGTTATCTATTTTATCTTTCATAATGTTCTCTATGTCATTTGAACATAAATTCTTCCCTTATCTATAGATCTCACAGGTAAACTATTCTATGTCCCTCTAATTTGTTTATGTTTTCACCCTTTAGTTCTAAATTATATATTCATTTTTACTTTACTTTGGTGTCTAGTATGAGGTGTTGGTCTGTGCCTAGTTTCTGCCATATTGTTTTCCTGTTTTCCCAGCAATTTTTGTGAAATAGTGATTTCTTCCCAAAACTTTGATCTTTGGGTTTGTCAGACACTAGGTTACTCTGGTCATTTACTACTATATTTGAGGCGCCTATTTCCATTGATGTACTATTCTATTTCTTAGCCAGTATCAAATTGTTTCAGTGGTTCAATTGTTTCAGTGTTTCAATATAAAGTTATACTTTATGAATTCAGTCTAAGGATTGGCACAGCTATGCCACCTTCCTTCCTTCAAAGGACTTTGTTTCAATTCTAGCATATCCAGAAGAATACTAGGCACACAAGAGAAGCTTAATAAATGTTTTTCTACATGGCTAATGGGCAAAATACTCTATTCATATTTTAACTCAGTGAGTCAGTTTGAACTCTTTTCCTCAGATGTAGAGCTTAAGAGTTTGCATTTGCTGAGATTGAGGATTCACTTCTAGAACACAAGGGATCTAGAGAGGACATAATGTTTATCCCCCAAGCTCTAGGGAAACCAGAGAAACTCTTTCTAAGCCACTCTAATTGAATATTGTTATTACTAATATCAGTTATAATTTTCTTTCTAATATCTACAAGTGCTTTCTCATTCATTCCCATAAGGTTTTTATTGAAAAAAAAAATGTGTTTTTTTTTCTTTCTGGAGTGATGCATAATAGAGCAGCCCTTGAAACCATTCCATATTGTAATACTGTTGCCACCCTTCTTTGAACCCTCAAAAAGAAAAACCAACTCATGTACACTTACCCTCACCAAGGGGAGAGATTAAGTGAGATACCAAGAGGGCATCTGTAGCTTTAATTCTAACCCAGCATACCCTGTCCAAGCGGACAACCCTTGGAGTGTTGGACACAGTTCTGGGCCTTTTGAAAAGGGGGCCTTACCAAACTAGGAAATATCCAGAGAACAGCAAATGAATGGTGGATGGATTGTAAATCATACCACATAATGCTTATGCTCAAGAAAACTTAAGGGGGTACGTGATTACTGTTCTAAAATATTTGAAGGGAATTAAACTTATTTTACCTGACCCAGAAGATAGAACTAGCAGTGGGGGAGAGTTGTGAAAAGGCAGACTTAGGTGGCCCTGGGTGTTCTCTGACATTAGAGATCTTCAAGCAGAGCCTAGAAAGGTCCAGTATCCCCTCATAGATGGGTCCAGGGCGAAGTGCTTTCTAAGGTATCAGAGGGAGGGTTTTACTAGTGGAAGTGACAGGTGGGGGGAGGATCAGGTTATGGTAAAAATGGTATGCCCTCTAAAGGATGTGTAGGAACTCAGTTGATAAAAAATAGAGAGAGCAGGCATCTAGATATGGATAATAGCTTGAGCAAAGTCACAGAGATAAGAAAATGGAGGACATGTAAAGATATCATTTAATTTGTCTGTATTAAGAGATAGAATGAGTAAAGTATTATGAGATAATGCAAGAAATGTAGGTTGGCACTAGATTGTGAAGGGTATTGAATTCCAGGCAGCTGTTTTGACTTCACAGACAATAGAGAGCCAAAGGAGTCTCCCAACTAGATCCCTGCATACCATTTTCCTCCAGCCCCAGCCCTGCCTATCTCTTCCATTAGACAGGTAAACACACACTGCTCTGACACTAGACCAGTTCCTTGCTTATAACAATACAGTCTTTCCTTGGCATATTACTGAACTGTTGAGCACTTTCCTTTTCAATCACACGCTATTTACCTTTCAAAGGCCTCTTTATTGCTCATGCCCTGCTCCCTCTGACTAGAAATCCTGGCTTGAAAATATTTGTGGCCCAAGGAAATCATGCTTGTTTTTCTTGGACTGGAAACTTGTGTGGTAAAAGGGGAAGGGATGAGGAGATGGGGGAGAGAGGGTAGTGCATAGTTAACATCTCTTAAAGTGCTTTGGTGGGGATAGGTGGCAGCATAACCAGCTTTCACAGAGTTGCAATTTCTATTCCCTCCTGCTCCTTATAGGGGTCCTGATGTAATCTCAATGCTATCTCCCAGGAAGGCAAAACCCAAAATATTTACAGGGAAACTTGGCATAAGTAGAGCTCCTTGCTGGTTTCAGAAGAGGGAACAGTAGGAACAAATCACAGATCTACAGGGGTTTGTGCAAGAAAGAGGTATGGAGCCAGGGCTGGGAGACAGCTAGACTTATGTCAAAATCCTGTTATTTAACATGATAACAAGATTGCTGAGGTTAAATTCAGAAAAGCTTCCTCTTTCAAGGGAAAAAGGTGTTTCTGTATCCAAAGCCCAACAAACGATAATACCGGTTAACAAGGGTCTGATTTAGACTTTGGTGCATCATGGATCTCTTCTATGACAATCTTCCCTCCAAGGATGGAGATTATATCCCTTCCATGCCTTCAAATTCCATATGACTGTTGACCACATCCTTTCCATAAATCCTCTATGTATGAGTCATCCAATACTCTGGAGTCTTCTTCCAGATGTTGACATGGCATGGAGAATTTGGAGAATTCATGAGAAGCCATTCTTTGCCCTCACTATAGGACTAACACCTTCTTTTCCTGTCCTAGCCTTCTTTGTGACATTCTTCCTAAAAGACTTCTCTCTCTTTACTGTTCATGGGCTCATTTTTAGAACTGAATAGGACTTTAGCAACCAGAGAAGGTTTATAGAAGTTACAATGGGATCCCCATATCTCTTTAATCCCCTCAAACAGAATATGGATTTCTGGTGTTCAATGCAACCCAAAGCCCTGATCAGAAGAGAAGTAGCCTATAAAAAGTCTCCCAATCCAGCCCAAAAATAGAGACCATGGCTGAGTCAGGCTGAAAGACAGGTAGAAATAGTCCCCATCCACCAATGGAAACAATCTTTGCTCCCAAGGATTTTGTATTCTATATGCATAAAGCAACAGAGAATGGTACAAGATAATGATACAAGCACTTTAAATCAAACTCTTTCATCCGAGGAGAAGAGTCATATGCAGAGCAATGGTGGCAATGCACCTCAATGAGCATAGTCCTTGACTCCAAAAGAATCTGCTAACCTCTATGTTTAGACTTATTTGACTGAGTCATAATTGGAACATTCATAGATGTGGGATATGCTCACCTTACATTAAAGCAAACAGTACCCTTTATCTTCTTTGGCATAAAAACTCACAGTTCCCTGCCATCTGTAAGCTACCCCAAACTAGTCAACTGCCTGGGCTGAACTGGCAATACTAATATATCCCCATATCAGACCAGATAACAATGAAATGAAGAACTCATGTGCCTTCTCTCCTTTGGGTATCATTGAGTATAACCACCAGAAATCACAAGCCAGTCATGGCATCCCCACCTTAACTCAATCAAATCTAGTGGCTTTCTGTTGCCTCCAAAAGCCAATACAAAATGCTCTGTTTGGCCTTTAAACCCTTCATAGCCTAGATTCCTCCTACCTCTCTAGTCTTTGTACACAACACTCCCCAACACATACTTGATCCAGTGGCCTCCTGGCTATCCCATATCTCTCTGCTCTTAGATTTCTCTCTGCTTGACCCCATGCCTCAGGCTCCATCCTTCACTCTGAATACTGACCTCCCTGGCTTCCCTTAAGTTCCAACTAAAATCCCACCTTCTACCCCAACCCCTCTTATCTCCAATGCCTTCCTTCTTTTCAGTATTTCCAATTTATCCTGTATATAACTTTCTCTTCATCTAGTTGTTTACATGTTGTCTCCTCTATTAGATTTTAGGTTCCTTGAGGGTAGGAATTGTCCTTTGCCTCTTTTTATATCCCCAGCACTTACATATAGTAAGCACTTAATAAATGTTTATTGATTGATTGGTCATCAACAGCATACTCTCTATAACAAAGCTAACTGTAATGCCTACAAAGTTAAATAAGCTTAGTGCAAGGGTTTATCTATGTCCTTGGAAACTTCCAAATCCAAATGTCACAGACAGCATAAGTATTTAAGGCAAATAAGTGTGTTACAAACTCTTAAGTGTTGGAAGCTATATCAAGCTGACTGCTGGGCACTCACAGTAAGATTTTCCAGATGCAAACAGCCTAGAAGATGATGCTGTAAAGCCCATTAAGTTCCATAGATCTCTGTATGTTATGTAGCAGGGGAGCAGATTGGAATCCATTTGATGGCTAATCAGAACTGACAGTCTTTATGCTTGTTCCAGGTGAAAATGTTTTTCAGTTCTGGTAACTGTGTGTGATTATGTGTGTTGGGAAAGGGGGGTTTCCACAAAGCAGAATGCCAGCCCCTTAATCCCCTCTACCTCCAGCCATTCTTGGGATGGAGAGGGATGAGGGGAGTTTAGGGTGCAACTTGAGACAATTTCTCTTCCACAAATGAACTGAAGTCACTTTCTAGCAGGATAGGTTTGATCCAGTCAAAAGTCTTCGATACCTTCTTTTAGATCTGAGTGTGGGAGGAAATAAAATGGCAACATGGCTGGGGAAGGTAGAGAGGATTAATTGCCTTCTCACGGTGCATTCATTTTATATTCATTGTCACAGTACTGATCATAATGAATTTATTTAGCATTCATGCGGATGTCCCATCCTGTTCCTCCATAGATATTTTGCTGTAATTTAGCATAAGTTAATGGATATCTATATTAAAACGTTCCCAATTAAGCAAGAGGCCCCTCTGTTCCACAGGCCAGATTGGAACGGATGGCCATGAAGAGTAAGCAAACTCCATTGCCAGACGAAGAGGTCAAACCTGAAATGAGTTTAGCTCCTTCTTGTGTCTATTTCCCAAGAATCCCAGTGGCTCAAAAATAACGTCGTAATTGACTGATCCAGACAGATGAGTTGGAAAGTAGGTGATTGATGGGCCCAATATATTTTAACAAAATCAACACCAGAGAGAATACTAATTACACAAATCAAACCAGCAAGCAGAGAAGAGGATGGGAAGATAGAGTCAGGATTAGCTGGACACATTCTCCAGTTTGCAGAGCTTGGAGGCTCTTAGGAAATGGTCCTGGAATATAACTCTCTGTGTTTATAGCATTTCCCTTCTGAAACATTCTTGGATTAGAAACAGCCACATCGGATATAGCTTATTGGGCTCAGTAGAGGTTACTTTTAAAGGCTTAAGGGATTGGATTTTATTTTTTAAAAAATCACAACTTTTAAGTGAATTTTGGTCAAGCAAAGGGGCTTTTTTGTTCTTTTAAGTCCTTGTATAAGAAGAAGAACAAAGAAAAGATTAAAATTTTCAAACAAAATGCAAGTAGCTCCCAAGACCTTTGCAAGCAGCAGGGTAGATTCTGTCAATAAACAAACGTGTGTGTGTGTGTGTGTGTGTGTGTGTGTGTGTGTGTGTGTCCAAATGTATGTGTATATGGGTTTGTGTTGTGTATATAAGTGTACACATAGTGTGTGTGTCTGTGTGAGTGTACATGCATCTGTATCTTCTTTGACCAAAAGATCAGAACTTTTACAAGAAAATTTCCTTGGGTAAGGGTTGGTCTCTCCATAGCTTAAGTCGGTGGATCCACTAGTGCTAAAGCACTGATTGTATGATAGAGAAGAGCTGGAGAATGGGCTGGCAAAGTTCCAGAAATTCAAACAGAACTCTTAAGGATTGCATCCCAAAGGCTGAGAGGTGTCATGAGGACAGAGAACACACCTCATTGGGACCATGCACCTAGACCTTCTGTTGTCAACGTGGTGACAGTAAACTCATTGAAGCTGGAGAAGTACATCACGAGTAATTTAATCAGCATCCCAGCATGGTGTGGTGACATTCAGCTGGGGCATTCAAAAGAAAGATGGGGAGCAACTAGGTAGCACAATGGATAGAGCACCAGGCCTCATCTGGAGGGTCTGGATTCAAATCTGACAGAGCAAGAGGAAGAGGAGGAGGAGGAGATGGAGGAGATATTTCATCATAATAAAGGGAGGGTAGACTTGTAGATTTGGAATGTGTCTTTAGTCTTATGCAAAAATGATGCCATTGTTTCTACTCTTGTAATTGTGATCATTGAGGGAGAGGAGGTAGAAGATAAAACCTAAATTTCCTAGAGGTGTGTTTAAAATCTTCAAATGTTACATCACTGACCTGGACAATCCTTAAAGCTGGGGAATGTTATTGTTGTTTTGTTTTGTTTTTTAAACCCTTCCCTTCTTTCTTGGAATCAATGCTATGTATTGGTTCCAAGGCAGAAGAGAGGTAAGGGCTAGGCAATGGGGGTTAAGTGACTTGCCCAAGGTCACAAAGGGAATAAGTATCAGAAAAGGTATTTGAACTTAGGCCCCCCCCAACCATATAATTAAGTTTGTTTTTTGTTATTGTTTGGGTTTTTTTTTCCAAATTATACCACACTGTCTCTAGCTTCTTCCCCTGGATTTCCCCTTATTATAGCCTCTTCTCTGCATTTGGTTTCCCTTAGTTAAAAGAATAGGGCAGCTAGGTGGTAAGAGCATAGTATTGGGCCTGGAGTCAGGAAGAATCATCTTCCTGAGTTCAAATCTGACCTTGAATACTATTAAGATTAAAAATGATAAAGGCTGATATAATAATATAAATTAGTATTTTAATTAAAGTCGTGCTGATAAAGTCATTAGACCACGAGCTTGTAAGAATTCAAAACTGCCGCCCCAGCCATTATTGTTACCTCCCGTCTCTTCCTGAGTCTGCTAGCCAAGAGGGCTTCCTTTTGGATACTCCTCCCATTTAAACAGTCCTCTGCGTGGTTGCGCAGGCATCCCCACGCCCAAAGAACCAAACCGGAAACCCGTTGGACCATGGGAAATGTAGTTTTAAGGTCCCCATGTGTCCATAGTAAATATATATATACTTTTAGATGGCATTTCCCAAATTTCACTTTTACAATACTTAGCTAGTTAAGTGACCCTGGGCAAGTCACTTAACTCTGTTTGCCTCGGTTTCCTGATCTGTAAAATGAGCTGGAGAAGGAAATGTCAAATCACTCTAGCATCTGTGCCAAGAAAAGCATTATTGGGATCACAGAACACTGGACACAATTGAAAACCACTGAACAACACCAACAAATTAGAATAGATTATCCAGATGAATGAGTGGAGTAGCCAGTATGTGTAACAACAAAATAAGGACATTCCTTGAACAATTTAGCCCATCTTTGTATACTGTAGATTTTAAAATTAACATTCACTGCTTCCAAAGTATGATATTTATAAGGATTTATTAATATAAATTAGAGAGCTAGAGGAACGTGGGGAACCTTTCCCACTCACCCCAAAGAGGCTCGCCCCACCAGCACTACTCACCACACTGTCCATGTGCATGAGAGAAAGCGAGAGGCGGAGCCAACCCAAATTAAATACAGACCACAAACCTATATATGCATATATGCAAGGCAAAAGGAATTGTGGGTATGGCGAAAGGGAGTTTGGGTAATGTAGTTTCTGAGGTTCAAGATCTTCCAACTTTACAACACTAAGCAAAACATCTATGGCTTTGCCTAACTGTTACATCTTACTGTCATGCCCATTGCATTGTGGCCCCATTGTGCCACGTGGACATAGACAGTGTCTTCTGAGCTTATAGACATAGACACACTTCAGATGCTCCTTCACTTCTGCCAGAACGGGTCCAGGCTAAAAAATATGGGTTAGGTAAAATGTCGCGTGATATTGGGTCAATGTCATAATCCTGCATGTTAAGGAGCAAGGAGGGCTGGCCAGGAAGGAAGAGCTCTCAGAGAAGAGGATTTAGAACTGTTCATGGTCCCAGGCAGAAGATCTAAGAGCCGTGAGCATGGGTTGCAAAGAGGCAGATTTGGACCCCATTATTTATAGAAGGAGCTTCCTAATAATAAGAACTGTCCAAGAGTAAGATGGCTCTCCCTGAAAGCAAAGGTCCTTTGTCACTAGAGGTCTGCAAGGGAAGGCACTTTGGATCAAGTATGGATTAGACTGGATAGCCTACTCAGAGCCTATAGTCTATGTATAGGATTATTTTTTTCTTTCAACAAGAGGCAGTCAGGGGTCTAAATCAAGTTATGAAATCTCTGTCCTTGGAGACCATGTAGAATGGGAGGGACCTCTCCCCACCATCTGGACACTGTAAGTCAAATATGACAGGGAGATTACTTGAGCAACCTCTGAACTTTCTTGATTCTCAGATACGTCACTCCTAAAATCCTCAGAAAAATCAGGTTTTTGATTCCACCAAGGAGCTGAACAACTCTCTCTTCTCAGTGTGTGAGGGAAAGTTCCCCCCCCCCCCACCAAGGCTTTGACCAGGTGAAGAAGACTGTAGCGATTCTAGGATTGGGGCAGAGGACGGGCAGAGGCTCACATTTATGCCTGGGAAGGAGGGGTTTTAAGAAACAGGAATTGTTTTCCTGAAAATCTGTTAGCAGGTGATTTCATTTTCTGAGTCCTCCCTTTGAAGCACTGGTGGGGACTCCAGAAAAGCTACAGCCTTTCTCTGAGGTTAGAATTCATCATCCCACCCACAGATGATATACAGCTTGAGGGGAAGGAAGTGCAGGACTCACACATGATCTATTCTTGGTTTCCTTCCCAGGAAGGCTGTCAGTGGCCCTGGTGATTTGAAGGGCCCTCTGATGCTAATACATAGTAGGGACAAGCTGGAAGGGGACCAGGGGTCTGTCTGAATGACTAAGGGGGCAGTAAGACTGCCATGGACAAAGAAGAATGAGGGGCACAGAAAAGGAAACTGGATATTTGGAACTAGATGCAGCCACACCAAGGGAACAGAGAAGAGGAAAGTCGAGAAAGGGAGATAGTATGAGCAACCCCAAATAGAACAGATTGACGGGGAGAAGAAGTGAGAAGATGTGGGGCTGGTAAAGAGGAAGCTGCATCATTAACTGATGCGACACTGCTAGTGCTAATTATCGAATTTTCCCCAACTACTCCAGCGGCAGTCCATATGGAGCCCAAGAACAAGAGTGAGCAAGTTCTGTTCTACTTCCTGTGTGTTCCTCTGCCTCTAGGAAAGTAGAAACCCCAGCCCTCAGCACTGGCACAGACAGACAGATTTACTGTATCTTCCTTTCCTCCTTTTAACAGGTGTGTACTTTATTGGACTTAAATGAGGGAAAGCAAGAATAACGTCCCCTTGACTTACAGGACCATAGATTTAGGGTTAGAAGAGACCTTATAGGTCATATAGTCTAACTCCCTCATTTTATAGATGAGAAAACTGAGACTTAAAGAGAAATGACTTGTCCAAGGTCATTCAGGTGAAGAAAGAAGCAGGATTTGAACTCTGGTAATCTTTTTTTTTTTTTTAACCCTTACCTTCCATCTTGGAGTCAATACTGTGTATTGGCTCCAAGGCAGAAAGAGTGGTAAGGGTAGGCAATGGGGGTCAAGTGACTTGCCCAGGATCACACAGCTAAGAAGTGTCTGAGGCCAGTGAACTCAGGTAATCTTGATCCACTATACCTTCCTGGCTCTGGGCTAAGAGTATGGTCTTCTTTAAGGCCTGACCCAAGTCTCACCGCCTCAAGGAAGCCTTTCTCCAATATTCTAGCCCATTTATCACTCTCTTTTCTGAACTGCTATGCCACTTTCAGTCTACCCCCACTTAATTGATGCCTTGATTATATATCTGCTGATTGATTGGTGAGAATCCTCAGCAGAGGCCAAGACCTGGCAAACTGCCCCTGAGCAAGCCTCTGCTTGCTATCAATTTAATTTGTTGGTTCAGAGAAATCTACCTTCAAGGGGACATGTATTGATGCACAGTTGGCTTTGGAATAGTGACTTCTGTTTAATGATCCCACTGAGAACTGTGAGGTAGAAGGAAATACAAGCACATATCATCCAAGCTGACCTAGAAAAAATATTCTTACTTAATTGATTACATTTATATTACATGGTATGGATGAAGGAGTAGGCCAGTTACAAAAAGAAATTGAACCCTCGCAGACAAAGTAAAGTGGAGTTCAATAAGCAAGATGCAGAACTTCAGAGGTCAGATCGAGTAACAGCTCGGTGGGATTGTGCCCCAAGTACAGACACTACGAAGAATGCTTCTTCCCTCATTGAGGGAACCACCACCATCGCTGCACCTTGCATCTGCAGGTACCCCTGGGGAGCAAGTTGAAAACAGGAGCAGTCAGACCCTGAGAAAGGATGAAAATCCTAACAGAGAATGAGAGAGGGGGTTTCTGGAAGCCCCCTGTGCCAAAGCCATTAAGGTCAAACTGTCTTCATGATGAGCCTCTGCTTCTCTCACCCCAATCTAACCTGAGACAGATTTTAAAAAGATGCTAGAAAGAACTTTTCCTTTTACCCAGCCCACCCAAAGGGGCTTTACCTATTACATCAGCTCACACAGCGCAGTAAGGCTGTAGGCTGTAGGCAAGCCAGACTCCGCAGAAAAGGAGAAACTAATTTTTTTCCACAGAAATGGCCCAGTGGAGAAAGTCAAACCAAATCAGCAGAGCAAGACAGAGGAGGGTTCCCAGATGATTGTGATTCTTCTTCAGGAATGATCCGTGTGATAGAGAAACAGTCTTTTCTGTTATGGAGAGAACTAAAGAGTTCTGCTCGAATAGGTAGAGACGGTGGGAGCAAGAACTCGATTGGGCCATGTGAAAACAAGCCCCAACAGGATACGTGTTTCAGGATAGTCTGTAGAGAAGATGTCAAGCTCTGGATAGTCTGTGTAAACAAAGGTGTTGGGATGTACTAATGGATAATGGGTCATGGGAAAGGTAGAAAATAGAGTGCTTAAACTCACAAGTGCCAGCTAAAGGGAATGGATGAAAAGTTTGCATCTTGAACGTCAAGAATGATACATGGAGTAGAAAAAAGAGATAAGGAATCCTTATGTCAATGGATTAGGCTGTTGCAGCTGCTTTGAGAAACTTAAGAGATTTCTGCCAAAAAAGAAAATAATGCTATAATTAATATATAATTATCATAGCATAATATAATTATAAATAATGATTATATAATATAATTAATATAATCAATAATGCTATAATTAATCAACACACATCTGTTAAGCTACTACTGTGTCCTAAGTATGATGCTAACTCTTGATAGAAAAAAAAAATTTTGAAACCGTCCCTGGCCTCAAAAAGTTTGTTTTCTATCTGCAAGCAATACTCTTTCCTTGTTGAATGAGCCTTTTATTTCACATGAGGGAAGATTCTTAATTTTAGACACCTGAGGAACTGAAGTGGGGTGGGATAAAGGAAGAGACAATATGGATATAGGCAGGATCAGGGTCACCTAGAAAAACAAAGGTACTACTAGTAATGGCTTCCCTCTGAGATGTTCTTCCATTTACACTATCTATAGCTTGTATGCACATAATTATTTCTAGGCTGTCTCCCCTATGAGAGTGGGAGCTCTATCTCTAAGGGCAGGGCTGACCTTTTACCTTTCCTTGTATTCCCAGCACTTATCGCAGTGCTTAATAAATGTTTGTTGGCTGACTGAATGGCTGTCTGGAAGGAACAGGGCTCCAGACTTGGGTGAGATGGCAGGAGGAGAGAGAAAAAAAACCTGGCCACCAGGCGGATGAGAGGTTCATGGTCACTCCTTTATTTCTTCATGGCAAAGGACATATGGGCTGTCCCACACAACAGAGTCTTCATCTATGCAGAAGATCAGGCATTTCATAGGGAGAAGACAAGATCTCGTTCACATTCATCTGATTAGTTTCCCACCCCTGATATAACAGGTACCAATTATCTAGAGAAACAAAAATTTCCAGCAAAAAAAGTTTCAAGGTATTGGTCATGAGTAGTGGTCCACAAAAGGATCAGGACCTTTAAGGAACATATTAAATGAGTTAAGAGCTTCTGTTTTCTCATCTTTAAAATAAGGATAATAATAATTGCCTCCTACCCTCACCTCACATGTATATTGTGAAATCAACAATTTGTGAGCCTTGTAGCCCTATTTAAATGTGAAATATCCCTCTCAGTTCCCCAGGCAACTCTTTAGGATGAGAAGATGCCAACATCACACATTGGGAGAGGAAGTTTCTCTCCAGGGGCTCCCAAAACTGATAAAACAGCAGGTCCTGTCCAAAAAAAAACCCCACACAGTTGTTAGACATCAGGCAATGTTGGGTGAGTACCTACATATCTATGCCTTATCCCTGGGTGCCATTTTGACAGGCCACTTGGCACCTACTACCCTACTCCCACCCTATCACAGATGGAGTGGAGATCAGCCAGGGCAAAGAAGAGAAGTGAACAAGAGACGAGCAGAGACAAGAAACTGAGCATTTTGGTGCTGAAAGAAAGGCGAGGGGGAGAAGGGAAGGTAATCTGCGTTATTGCCAATGTGTCAGTCACAATTACTCACCAGCGAGAAAAGTAATAAAGTTACATTATTCACACATTACTTGGAACAAGCTTTTCAATGCTGGCTTCCTCCGAGCCAAATATTGTGATAATTCTAGAGATCATAACTTAATTGAACAATGAATTAATAATCTCACATGTGGACATTTTCCTTTTCTGCATGTGAACTCAAAAGCCTAAGGTTTTTCACCGCTTCTCCTGGCAACGTAGTAGTCGGATCACGAGGCAAAATTCACTACAGTTCCTTAGCCCTGAGAGAGGATGAAAGAGCTTAATGGAGGGTGAGGTTCAGTGGAGGGGGTTTCTGGGAGACCACCGTGCCAAGGCATGGAAGTCAAACGGTCCTCATCCGCAGTAGCACAGTCACCAACCTGGGGCTCCAGCCTCACAGCCGGAGTCTTGGGAGAGGACCCCAGTCCATGAGTGAGATCCACAGGGCAGGGGCTTCTTGTATTTAGGGCAACACCAGAAAAAAGGCCCCAGAATTCTTAGATGGTTAAAAGCAAGAGTAGTGACAAAAGAGAACACTTGCATCTGATATGTGGCCGAAGTTACATATACCACCGAGGATCGGGCAGGTCTAGCAAGAAGGGATGAGAGGCTGTGAAGGTTCAAAATTCATAAAAGCCTAGATCAAAAGGTGAAAGAGTCTACTTCATCTCCCTCAGTCTGCAAGTGAAAAAACTGAAACCTAGAATGGTTATAAGGGATTTGCCCAAGATTATAATAGGCAAGATTTGACTCCAGACGCTCTAACTCAAATATATCATTCCTTCCCAAATAAGCTAGATCCAAGAAGGAATGTCATTGAGTGAACATGCCATGATGATACACACATGTGACAATACTGGCATTCCTTTTTGGCTTGGCAGATAGGATTGATGCTGTTTGGGGAATCCAATTATAGCCTCTACTCCATCTCCATGACTCCCTATCTGGGTAATGCCCATCTGCTCCCAAGACTACCCACCCCTCCTTACAACCATTCCCTGAATACACTAGATGAAAGCATAGGATTGAGAGCTGAAACAGACTTGAGACATTATATGTGCCAGAAAACTAAGGATCAGAGAAATTAAATGACTTGCCCAAAATGACAGAGCTAGTATTTGAACTCAGGTACTCTGGTTCTATATGTATGGATCTGGCACAGCATCACACCAAATGGCTTAAGGATAGATGGATCCTTTGATCTTTGTTTTCTTTTCCACTATCATCATCATATCTATTACCCCCTATAAAAGAAAAATGGAAAGAGGGGGGGAAGGGAGGAAGGGAAGGAACAAAGGAAAGAACGAAGGAAGGAAGGAAGGAAGGAAGGAAGAAAGGAAGGAAGGAAGGAAGGAAGGAAGGAAGGAAGGAAGGCAAACAACAAAGAGCAGACTCTTTGCCTAAGGTCAGGAATCTTGAAAGTCTGTCAGAAGAGGTAGGGTATTCAGTCTCACAAAGAGGAACAGGGTAGAGACAGCAAGCAGATCACCATGAGGAAGAAGGATTAGACATAAAAAGAAATTCAGTCCTAATCTAAATCAACACCTCACTTTACCATCTGCAACTTGGATCCAGAAAAATGAAGTGATTTGCCCAGTCATATAGCAGCAAGTATTCAGACTAGCAACTCCTGATTCCAAGATCCATGTTTTCTCCATCATACCAGACTGCCTCCCACATATTCATATCTCCTCCTCTCTCTTCTTCATAGAACAAAAATGCCAAGAGCCATTCCTTGTCAGGAGGTCTTGGATGAAATGGTCCTCAACTTGACCAACCCAGGTTTGTTTTTCAACACACAACCCACATCCCTGAAACTCTGTGCCTGCTTCTCACAGAACCCATGGCTACAGGTTATTTATGAACCTCTCTTCAAAATCTAAACTATGTTTCTTGGCACTTAACATGTATTTGCATGGTTTCGTCCTCATAGTATAGCACATACACAAATACATCTATTCCACTGCCTCTCTACAACCACCAAAAAGCAAAGTCCATACTGCTGTCCTATTGCTTTAAAACCATTGCATCCCACCCCAAACCCCTCCACTCGGCAACTTAATCAAAGAAAATATGGAAGAGGTACCCTTTGTATAGTCCCAGGCTGGGAACGAGAAATCCCCTTCATTAAAAAGGGGATTGTCAGGGGGTGGTTCAAGGAGGAAAGAGTGAAAAAAAAATAAAGATTAAAAAAGTGGTAGCGTTTTAATTAAAATCTACATTCAACATTTGATGGCCAGTCGTTGCTGGAATCCTTCATTAGAATGTGCCCTTTAAGTGCTCATTATCAAAGATTTACAAATTCTCTCAGTTTGACATCCCCACTACATCAGGAAAACATCCCTATGATTTCATGGCATGCATCGTAGTTCAGGTATTCCACAGGGTGGCCCCAGTCAGATGGAGAAAAAAGCATGAAAGGAGGCCAGGGATGACTGGTTCAAGGAGCAGCTTGGGCTTCTGGACATCTGAATAACAGAGAAGAGACATGGATACCCCATAAGAGTCTTCCAATACAGTGTGTCCCAAAAGTTTCACAGAGAAAAAAGTATGTAAAACCAGGATCTGATCCATCTATCCTTAAAACAATGCAAGATTCCCACATTTGGAGAAAGGGACCTGGGTTCAAAACCCAACTCTATCATCTCAGGCAAGTCATGTACCTTCTCTGGCCTTAGTTTTCTGGCCCAGAGGATGTGTCAAGTCCCTGTCAGCTCTTAATCTATGAGCTATTAAGGTTTAAAACAGTACTAAGACTTTTGGTACACCCTATTTAAGAAGAGCTGGTAACAACTACTTTTTCATTTACACTGAGGTTAATCAGAGGTCCTAATCTCGGCACTGCTACTACTATATTGTGTGATCTTGAACAAGTCATAATACCCCCTGGGTCTCAGTTTCCTTTTCTGTAAAAAATTTTAGGCCTGGGGGCTCAGTGGATTGAGAGCCAGGCCTAGAGAGAGGACCTGGGTTCAAATCTGACCTCAGGAACTTCCTAGCTGTGTGACCCTAGGCAAGTCACTTAACCCCCATTGTCTAGCCCTTACCTCTCTTCTTCCTTGGAATCAATACACAGTATTGATTCTAAGAAGGAAGGTAAAGGTTTTAAAATAAATTTTTTAGGCCACCATAGTCATGAATGCTATAATCCCAGCCACTGAGGGGAGGCTTAAGTTGGTGGGTTGCTTCAGTTCAGGAATTCTACCTGCAGTAAGCTAAAAATGATCCAGTATTTGTGCTGCCAGGGCAGAGACAGCTACCAGGATGCCAAAGGAGGGGGGAAACAGTGCAGATCAGAACAACAACAGGTTTTAGTTTCCTTACCAATTAGTCTTAGATCAGGACCAGTGAACTATCAGCCTGAGCACATAGGGAGAACTAGTCTCAGAAAAAAGAAGTGGAATAGGAACAATAATTATTGTACCCATAGTAAAGTAGCAGTCATAGTTGTAGCAATGATGATAATAATGAAGTTCTACAAGATGATCTCTAAGATCTCACCCAGCTCTGTGGTTCTAGACATAAAGAGAACCTTCTGGAGCATGGAAGGGATGTCTGGCTAAAATAGCATTTTACCATTTTAATAGTTGGCAGCATTCTTCAATTATTAAAAATTTTATTGCAAATATTTTGCTAAGATACTGTTAACTACATCTGACTCAAATCTTCCTAGGTGTTGTACTTTCTGTTTGGACAATATGCTTTAAAATCATGCCAGCCGTAGAGTTTTTATGTGTCATTTCATCATTTCTTCCCTCTGCTCTATGATTTAACTAACCTAGATTATTCTTTGTTGCTCGTTCATATCCTGCCTCATGTCTTCCTTGTATTTCTCCCTTTGCCCAAGATGCCCTTCTTCTCCTTTCTTGACTTTGTTGAATTCCTACAATATAAGATATGGACAGTAAGTTCCCCGAGGACACAGGGAATCCCTACTCTGGAAGTCAGGAGACAGGGGTTCTGCCCTTACTCCAGCACTTACTGACAAATTCACTTAGCCTCAGTTTCCTCATCTGGAAAGTCAAAGGATTAGAATAGAAGCTCTCTAAGATCCCCTTCCATTTTAAAGTTAGATGAGTTTAGAGGAATGATACATCACCTCTAGTTTGGGGTGATCAAATTAAAGCTCCATGGAAGTGGGGGATATGAACTAGAGCTGGGACGATGACTAAGGAAAGAGGAGGAAAGACCATTGTAGAGAGGGAAAATGGCAGGAATAAAACTCATAACAATGCTCATTGTGGTAGTAGTAGTAGCAGTGGTAGTAATAGGTTTGTTTGTTTGTTTTTTGGTGGCAGTGACTATATGAACAGCAAGAGGCAAAGTGTTATAGTATAACTGGCTTTGGAGTCTGGAAGACAGGATTGAAAATCCCCCCTTGACAAGTCATTTTGCTTCTTAGCACTCTAAGCCAGACTCTAAGACTATATATTGCAGAGTATTACTGATCTAACTTGATGGAGGGAGTTTTCTCATCAGGAGTTTGTTTCTTAACCCAACAAGAGGTCTAGTCTTTTCTGAAACATTATTCACATGGTTATAGGAGTACGTTCAGAAGACATAGTGTAGAGGAACTTTGGTGGAATGAAGGCAATTTCTGTATCACTTATTATACTATTACTTTAAATTTGTATTCTATTTTTTTTCCAAAGTACTTTCACATACATTTTCTCCAGAAATACTCACAATCTTTAACCTCCTGGGAGAAAGGAAAGAAGACAGGTATTACCTCCATTTGACTCAGAAGAATTAAGTGATTTACCCAGGTTCAGCTTGTTAGAGAAGAAACTAGAACTAGAAGATGTCTCCTGGCTCTTCCTGAAGTCTTCATTTCACTCTAACTCTACCATCATCTTTACTCCTTTAGATAACATTTGAGAAAGAGATTATGATGTTCTCTGAAAACCCACAGAATCAGTGAAAGCTGCACACGTTTTCCCAAAGCCCCTTCCTCTTCCTCTCTGCTCTCCCACCCACCAACTCCAAAATTTCTTTTTATGTCCTGATGCCAAATGCCATCTTGATTCTCCCTACCTAATGAGGCAAGCCAGCCCCACACTGGGTCCCAGTGACAGCTGCTAGGAACATGTTTACTAAAGCCAACTGCTGGACCTGACAAGATGTGTTAATTAGGATATGATGTACCATGGTATGACACATCGGCCGCATGGCAGCAGAACTGGCAGCGTCAGTCACTGCAGGGCTGGGGAGGCTGCCATGACATTCTTAATTAAAGAGATCCATGTTCCCATTGCCAGGCGACAGAGCCAGACCCAGCAAGGGCAATGCCATTGGAATTCCCAAGGAGGGTTGTCCTGCAGCCAGTTGTGGGAGAGTTGGAGGGTAAGGCTGAACCCTGGGGCAGTCCCTCCCTCATCCTTCCTGAACAATGGTAAATTCTAGCCATAGGAGAGAGTGCATGCAATGGCAAAGAAGATGGCGCTTCATGAGCATAAGATCATAAATTTAGAGCTATGCAGGAACTCAAAGGCCATCTAGTCCAAAATCCTCATTTTACAAATAAGGAAAATGAACCCAGAGAGGTTACACACTTGCCTAAGATCACTTGAGTAGTAAATATCACGGGAGGAATTAAGTTCTACCCATCTTATCATGCTGCCTCCAGATGCCATGCATCCTTCTCCATGACCCCATTCCTAAGATATCTCCTTAAAATATTACTCAGGAGCCTTTCCAATTGCCTAAAGAGTCATTTGTGCTCTCCAGGAAGTGGTTAAGCCTCTTGGAAATGTATCCAATGGCCTGAAGTTCCCTGGATTTGCCCAGACTGGAGTATCATTTTGCCTTCTCTGGGCAATAAGACATCAGACTGAGACTTATCCTGAGGTCATTATCCTTTCTCCAAGCCTCTGGGCTTTCTTCTTTCTTAACTACATTCAGGATCATTTGCTTCCATCCTTCCCATTAAGATCAACTATGTCTTTGCTCCTGTCCCAAGCCTACACCGACTTCCAGGAGGGGTTGTTTGAATCACATTCTTTCAGGTATTGTGATGTCCGTGCTTGTACCCTGGGGTTTAGTTTATAAGGTCCTTGACAGTAGAGCCCAGTATATTATATTCAGTCTGTCCAACAACTTCTAGCTTCCTCAAGGTTATTCGATGATAGTCACAATGGCCCAAATTTTCTATAATGACTTTTCTATTTGGAACCATTTAAGAATCAGTCACTACATTTCTGCTCCATAAGAACCATTAGGACATATGTGCAAAAAAAAAAGTGGAATCAATTTCCACAAAATCTGTAGGGCAGCAGTCCCCAAAAAGTTATCAAGCTCCTGAGATAGAAAAAAGCAAATTATTCCCAATTCATCTCTAGACATCAGTTTCTTCAGCTGGTAGAGGGGATAGAAGAGATGAGTCAAAGATTTCTTCTCTTCTAGTCTTAACCAATCTTTGATTCTATGACAGGATTCCAAGAGATAGACACAAAGACAGAGTACATATATAGAATATAAGAAGTTCTTTGAAAGCAGAGGTTATTTTCATTATTATCTTTTATCTCTAGCCTATCACACAACACATAGTAGGCAGCTAATAAATGTTTATTGAACTGTATATAATATTAGGTGAAGACGAGTCTTGCCTAAAACCTAGATACAATTTCTCCCTCCCCACCTACTTCCCTGGTCATTCATCATTATTAGTTTGGATAAGGTCTACGGGTTGGGTTCAATGACCTATAAGGTCCACCTCTAAGATCTCATGATTCTTTACCTCTAAATACCTTCTTCAGTTTGTCTTGTTCTCATATCGCTTGCCCATCTACGTCCAGCTGGATGAGAGAGCTTCATCTCTTTGGACCATTTCCTTTAGCAGAGCATCATTCCTGAGCCCATCTGTGAAGGCATTGCTGGCTCTAAACAAGAACATCTGGCTAGGCCGCTCAGCTGACACTCTGTACCATCCCATTCTGGCAAGACCAGGAAGAAGAGTTGGCCAATGGAGCCGCGTGCTTCCTGTAGGCCAAAATCTCAAGCTGTAGCCTGAGCTGCCAGATTTCTTTCCATGGGCACAGACCATCAAGGAGCAGTGAAATGAGATGGCTCCTTCTCCATGAAGGTTCTAGGTGGCTCCGAAGGAGGTGCCACTTGGACCTCTAGGTTTTCTATGTTCAATGTAGAGCCAGGGCTCCTGGCAGGCAATATCGTTTCTCTCTTCCCAAACAAATATTCTAATTCACCCCTCAGAATAAGCTTTACCTGATTATCTAAGACCACCAGGATTTCTGGAAGGTCTGCAATTCTGCTCTTACAATAAACCAAGAGTTTTCATTGCTGGCTCACATCTCTAGAAAATCAGCTCACTGCAGCTCTACCAGTACTCTCTCAGGCCCCCAAGGAACATAGGATTTATTTTGTTTGAATTAAATGATTTATTTAAAACAACATTAAGCATCAATACCACTGCCTAGATTTGCTTAGCAATCACTTACATTAAACTAATTAATTTCAATACATAATGGATCGTAACAATTTTTCATTCAAACCTTCAAAGTTTTCATCAAGATTCTGTCTTTTTTCCATTTGTTCTCATTTGCTTTTCCTCTGAAAAAATAACTATAGGTGATTGTGTATTTTATTCTTATTTTGGAGGTATTTTTTAATTGTTGTTTTGCTTTTATTACATAAAAATCTTTCCAGATTTCTTTACATTCATCATACTCTTTCTTCTTAAAAGCATTATGATAATCTACCATATGGTATATCTACGCTATAATTTATTTAATTGTCCCCCCTGTTCTTAGATATTTTGGAAATTTTTAATTTTTTTCAATTAGATATATTGCTTTTGAAAAGTATATGAACAGAGTACTAGTTATATAAAACTAATTCCCAGCAATGGAATTATTGAGTCAAAGATTATGTCGATTTTGTCATTTTTACTATGTACTGCCAGGATGCTCTTGAGATTCCACAAGCTTGCAATTCTACCAGTAATGAATGAATATCAAAGTTTCTCCACAGTCCTCTACTGTTGTGTCCTTGTTTTAAATTCTTATTATCAACTTGATGGTTATGAGGTATATTGTCTTCGACGATCTCCCAAAGTCTGTCCATGTTCATGTTCATTGTCTCTGTTACACTATCTATCCATGCCATCCTCCACCATCCTATTTTCCTTTTGCCTTCAATCTTTCCCAACATCAGAGTCTTTTCCAATGAGTCCTATCTTCCATTATGTGGCCAAAGTGTTTCTGTTTCAGCTTCAGTATTTGACTTTCCAGTGAATAGTCCAAGTTAATTTCTTTAAGTATTGACTGATTTAATCTCCTTGCTGTCCAATAGATTCTCGGAAGTCTTCTCCAGGACCACAATTCTTCGCACTCAGCTTTCTTTATAGTACTTAGTAGAGAAAGGGTTTGAGGGACTTGTGACTCCAGATACCATATTGTTTCTACCATACCATATTAACTCATGTTTCTAAAACATAACCTCAAGACCACTCTCTTTAAAAGACTACAAAGGCTTTCCCTGTCCTGGGCTGCATTTCCAGCACAATGCAAATATTGGATGACCCATTCTCACTGCCTCAGTCTTAATACAGGCTCTCATTAAACATATAAAAGCAAACATGAACTATTATTGTTATTACCTACTAGACCAAAGGGTTGGCAGACAACTGCCTGAGGGCCAAATCTAGCCAGCCTGTTTTTGCATTGCCTACAGAGCTAAGAAGGGTTTTAACATTTTTTAATATTGTGTTTATGTCAAGTGGAATATTGTATTTAATTCAATTAAATTCAATTTGCATTAAATATAATAGTGTACTTAAATACAATATTTTAAAATATAAGAAATCATTCTTAGCTCATAGGCCATAGAAAAATAGAGGGGATGGTTGGTTCTTGGGCCACAGTTTGCTGATCCCTAACCTAAACTATTACAAAAATCTTCCAACAAGTCTTCCTAGCCCCATTTTCTGCTTTGGCCTTCCCCTCCACCCCCAAATTAATCCTTCAAACCACATCCTGGAAAATCTTTGTCATATACATATCTGATTATGTCACTCTTCTGTTCAAAAATCAGTGACACTGTCTATTACCTATTGAATGAGGATCAAACTCCTTGCCATTTTACAGATGAGGATGATGACCTATGCAAGATCACATAGCTACTAAGAGGTAGAACCAGTCCCCAAACTCAGAAGTCTAGTGTTCTTTCCACTATGTTTCTTTTCCTATGTAACATTCTGATTGCGCCATTTTCATGTTCAAAAACTCTCAGTGGCCCCCATTGCCTCTGAGATCAAGGTCAAACTCTCTGGCTTGGTAGTCAAGGTTCTACACAATCTGGCTCTCACCTACTTTTTTTTTTTTTTAAACCCTTGTACTTCGGTGTATTGTCTCATAGGTGGAAGATTGGTAAGGGTGGGCAATGGGGGTCAAGTGACTTGCCCAGGGTCACACAGCTGGGAAGTGTCTGAGGCCGGGTTTGAACCTAGGACCTCCTGTCTCTAGGCCTGACTCTCACTCCACTGAGCTACCCAGCTGCCCCCCTCTCACCTACTTTTTTCTAACCCAGATTCATACTACTTGACCCAGTAGCTCCTGCCAAGCTGGACAAGTTAGCCTCCTCCAAATGATCCCTTATTTTCTCCATTCCATGCCTCTCCCCTTCCTCCCAGTGACTGGAATGCCTTTCCCTTCCATTATTCCATCTGAAATAGTCTTGAAATCTTTCCCATCCTTTAAGGGCCTGTTGAAAAGCCACATCCTCCATGAAACCTTCCACGATTGCTTTTCGCTGGAGTTAACGTCTCTCCTCAGAGTTTTCATAGCAGGTTGATTGTGCCTTGCTTTTGGATTATCCCATTATGATTATTGTCATAGGGGTTTTTGTGTGTCCCTGTCTTATTTCCCATAATGAAAGTTAAGCGCCGTAGGGGAGAGGACTGTGTTTTCCTATAATTGTCTAATGAAGGAAGATGCTCTGAAAGAACAAGGGAAGGAAGGAATGAAACTGGGTTACTGGGTGAGGCTCCTGAGAAGGGTGAGCACGGGCTTATGGTGGTTGGTAACGCTTCTGTGTGTGGTGGCAATCATGGCAAAGGAATTGCTGAGGAAATTCAGGCAACTGTCTCCTCACCCTCCCACCACACACACACACACACACACACACACACACTCCAGTCTCCCCAACTCTTAGGACACAGGACATATGCCCTATGATAACAATAGCAAGCATTTTTAGAGCACCTTAAGCTTTGCAAAAGTTATAAACAACAACTTTGGAAGGTAGGTGTTATTCTTACCATCATTATATGGATAAGGAAAAAGAGACAGAGGTTAAGGGACTTGCCCCAGGTCACACATCTACTCTCTGAGGCCAGATTTGGGCTCGGGTCTTCCTGACTGGCTCCAGAACCAAGTCCAACACTCTATCCGTTGCCCCACCTGGCTGCCTGTTGTAAAGTATCCGGTCAATGCCAACATACCTAACAGAGCAGTCCTGCCCTCTACAGGGTCCACCTGTGTAGTCAAGAGCCTGAGGCTGTCTGGTTTCTGTGTTGTGACAAGCATTATTGATGCTAAGGAATTACTCAGCTCTTTGAAAAATCCCAGCCACAATATTTGTCTCCATTAACATCCATGGCAGCACTTCAGGGAATCAATATGATACTTAACACTGAATTACACAACACAGTCAACCAGCCAACCTTTCCTGGGTCTGACCTGTCAGGCAAACATTCCAGAGGATTGTCAAGACCCATTGTGCCAGCATCAAGCCCACATGACAGGGTGTATGAAGAAGCATGCCTGCTTTCTTTTTAACCAACAACAACAACAAAAAAAAAAAAATCCAAGTATATAATATGCATTTGTTTACCTACTGGAACTGGACAACTAATTCTCTATTTTTCCAACTATCATTACTTTTCAAGCACCTAATGGTGCCTTGGCTGTCTTCTAGCGGAAATGATTCATGTTCTACTTTCTAAAAAGAATCTGGGGTTTTGTTTCTTCCTGGCAGAAATCAGAAGAGGGTAAAAAATAAATAAATAAAAAGCTTCAGCCAGAATAAATGGTAAGGAAGGCCACAAAAATCAAAGATCTCTCTCTCTCTCTCTCTCTCTCTCTCTCTCTCTCTCTCTCTCTCTGTCTCTCTCTGTCTCTGTCTCTCTCTCTCTGTCTCTCTCTGTCTCTCTCTCTGTCTCTCTCTCTCTCTCTCTCTCTCTCTCTCTCTCTCTCTCTCTCTCTCCACCTTTCCCCCACCTCTCAATTCTTCTCATCTTTCAATCAAGGTTCACCTCCTCATCTGAGTCATCTCATTTTCTCTTTACTCACATTCTGATTAATCCAGCCTCCAGTGTCATTTTCCTTTTTTGAAGGGATCTTCCTCTATCCAGGTTGTCATAAGATCATAGACTGAGAACTAGAAGGAACCTTAAAGGTCATATAGTCCAACCCCCTCATTTTATAGATAAGGAAACTGAGTCCCAGAGAAGAGAGGGGACTTGTCCAAAGTCACCCAGGTAGTAAGTGGCAGAAGTAGAATATAAACTTATGTCCTCTGACTCCAAATCCAGTTTTCTTCCCCTTGCGGCATAACAGCTAACCATCATCCCCATCAGGCCACAGGTGAAGGAACCAGTCCAAGAGAGAATCAGAAATAAATTCCTTGCTATCTTTACCTTTAGTTCTAGGATCCAATTCCTTTCTAGTCTGGGCATTCCTTACATTTCAGAAAATCTGAGCATAAATAATATATTTAATAATATATAATAAAATAATTTATCCTATCATATTATAAATAACATGATGAACAATATGGAATATAAGTAAATAAATAAACAGACAAATGAATGAATGAATGAATGAATGAATGAATGAGCAGATAAATAAATAAATGGCCACGTTAGGGGTATGGCCACAGCCTCATCAGATCACCTCAAATTACTGTGGCTGGTGGTGCGTGGGCCCATAGATCCCAAGCCTGTGGCAGGACTTCCTTGGTCCTCATGGGTCTTGCTATCTTAAAGATGACCCGGGGGACTCTTCTCAACACCTGCAGCCTTTCTGACATTTCTCAGCCAGCATCTACCTCTTTTCCCTTGCTAGGCCAGAGCCACTCTGAATTTTAAGTAAGGATATCTATTTACAGGAGCAAAAGTAAATTCATGGTGAATTCAGAGGACAAGAAGAATCATATTATGAATTCATTTATCTGTACACCTAGATGGCTTTCATGCTTCATAAATACATCCCCATCTCCTGCGTTCCCTAATCCTGAAGCCTTCGAGCCTCAGACATTCCCTAGCCAAACGAGGGGCTTGGCTCATAGGACCCTGCTCATTCCTGATCTCCACATCCTGGAAGTTCGAAAAAACATTCCACTTATTTATAAGAGATCATCCTGTCTAGTCCAACTTCTTTAACTTCCAGGTGATGAAAACTAGCCTAGTCTGCCTAGTGCCACAGTCAGGACTGGAACCCAGGGACAAAAATCCAGAGGGGAGAAATGGGACATCAGGGTCAAGAAACAGTCATTAGGCCAGTATAGATGGAGGGAAATGATGTGAAATAAATCTTAAAACATATGCCCAAACCAGGAGCAGCTGGATAGTACAATAGATAGAGCCCTGGGCTTAGAATGAAGAAGATTCATCTTTCTGGGTTCAAATCTGACCTCAAACACTTACTATATGTGTGACCCTGGGTAAGTCACTTAACCCTGTTTGCCTCAGTTTCCTCATCTGTAAAATGAGCTGTGGAAGGAAATGGCAGAACACTCAAATGTCTTTGCCAAGAAAAACTTGAATGTGGGTCACAAAGAGCCAGACAAAACTGAACAATGGCGATGCTAGATCCTGGATGTAAAGGGTATTAAATAATCTGGAGAGATTGTAATTTGTCCTAAAAAAAATAGGGAGCCACTAAATATTCTTAATGGGTTAGAGAAGGGAAAGACCTGCTCTGGGTATATCTTGTACAAGTGGATATACATATACCTACCTACACACATATACCATATATACAGGATAGCAGCTAAATGGTGCAGTGAGCAGAGCACCCAGCCTAGAGTCAATAAAAACATGAGTTCAGATTCAGCCATAGACTGAATGTCTATGCGTGATCCTGGACACATCATTTAATTCTCAATTGCCTCAGTTTCTTCTTCTGTAAAATGTGGTCAATAATAGCACCAATGGTTGTTGAAATAATAATTATAAAGCATTTATCACCGTGCCTGACATAGAAATGCCGTACAAATGTTAGCTATCATTATTCTTTGATACATAGGTATGTTATATAAAAATATATAGAGACATATTATTTAAAATATGTGCTTGTTGAGTCCCCCATTAGAATGCAAGTTCCTTGACAGCAGGAATCTGTCTTTGTATCCCCAGCCCTTGGCACAGTGCCTTGAACATCTGCTGTTGTTTAGTTGTTTTTCAGTTGTGTCTGAGTCTCTGACACCTCATTTGGGGTTTTCTTGGCAATGATATTGGAGTAGTTTGCCATTTCTTTCTCCGGCTCATTTAACAGAAGAGGAAACTAAGGCAAATGGGGTTAAGTGACTTGCTCAAGGTCACACAGCAAGCAAATGTCCGAAGCCGGATTTGAACTCATAAAGATGATGAGCCTCCTTGACTCCATGCCTGGCCCTCTCCCCACTATCTGCCCTGCCTAGAACACAGTAGGTGCTTAATAAATACTTATTAACTTACTGATTATCTGAAAGCCAGGAGTCCCAGTAGGAGATTGTTATAATGGACCCGAAGAGAAGTGATGGAGGGCCTGAGAGAGAACAGATGTGAAAGACATTATGAGGGTAGAATCAACAAGAATTGGCAACCAATTGGAGGTGGATGGAGAAGACAGAAAGTGATACACGAATCCCAAGAAGGATAATGAGAAGCAAAATGTTCTTTTGACATCTGTTCCTGGGTTCTGTGTCTCATCTATGCCGAGTCTCTGGTGCCCCTCTTCTGCCAGCCCACTGGGCGTGTTCACACCCAAGTCTCTGTGCCACCAACGACGACCACTAGAGACTCCATTGGAGGCACTGACTGGTGCTCAATTTAACTTCCCTCTGCCTCCAAGGCAGAATGCAACAGCCAGCCCCAGGGACGGTGTTATCTCCACACCCCACCAAAAAAATTATGTCTGACAGCAGCCCAAAATGAACATTTTTCACCCAAATGAAAGTCACACTGGACAAGATAATTATCTTCATAAGGTCTGCAAAACATGACGATATATCTCATTTTATAAAGCCCATTAAGGTTGGAATTTAATGCAAAGCACTAAAACAAATCTAAAAATATAAGGTAATACAGTAAAATCAATAGGGATTATTAGGAGTAAAGTGTTATATCTGAGGCAATAAAGCCTTCGCCATCCAAGAAAACAATGTTCTAGTAAAACTATAATAAATGACTATAGTTTAATCACTTGGTAAATAACTTGGTATTTCTATGGGTTTTATAGTGTCGTGGTAAAAAAAAAAATACACATTAAGGATTCATCCGAGACAGTTCTTGTGAAGAGCGCATCACAGAGTAGTGTCATTTTGGCAATTTACGCTTTTAAATAATAGTATATTATTTTCTACATGGATCCACTTTTTAAGCTTTTCACATGCTTTTAAGATATCACTTACCATTAGGCTATCACTCTGCAGACTCTCAAGGCTTTGAACACACGAAATTATATTACTCAGGACTATCTCCCACTCCATAGCACAGGCAAACACTTAGGAATTCCTGGAGGAACTCAATTTTCCTAACAACTCTTCCTTAGTTGAGTCCTAATTGCAAGATATGGGTACATTGGATTAGAAGACTGGAGCTCCTGTCACATGATATTCTCATCACCTATTTAATAACCCAAATCAAAAGCGGTGTCTTCCCCCCTCCCCGAGTCATTCAGAATCGTCAAATGAAGATAAACTCTTGATTTAAGTAGCTGCTTCTTAGCAGTAATTAACATGTACATCAAATGCCTTTTTTTAAGTTTGATATGGTGCTAGAATTTAAGCTCTGATGAAGGTGCCAAAATTAACTGCAATGGGAAATGCATAATAATTTTTAGGATGACTTTGTCTTCTGCATTAGCTAATATCCAAGTGCCTTACTTGACTCTGTGCCCCAACTCTTGAAAGAATTTCTTTCTCTAACTTGTTGGTCATTTAAAAGAATCTGTGAATCCAGGAGGGGGAAACCCTCTGGTCACACTTTAATTTCTTCATTGCTAGAGCTCAGAACAGTAGAGAGAATATCAGATTTGGAGTCAAAGGACCTGGACTAAAGTCCTATCTTTATCTCATTACCAAGATGGTCACAGTGAGCCACCTAACCAGTATGGGTCTCAGTTTTCCAGTCTGTAAAATAAAAGTGTTTGAATGAGGTTGTCTCTGAGGGGGCTCTTGGTTCTAAATCTACTTTCCTGTGATCCCTTCTTTTCTCAGTGTTCCCTATCCAACCTCATTACACTCATAGTTCATATTGAACTTTTTTTCTTTCCCCAGGGAATGGTTGGTTTTCAAAAAAAAGGAGTCAGTGTTCAAGGTTGATTATCTCTAGGAAAGGGAGATGGGATGTCTAGTGAAGGTTCTTGCCCTGTTGCATCTAAAATCCTTTTATCCAAAATCTGCCTCTTTGGGAAAAGGTCAGGTATAATACCCAGATTCTTGGAAGGAATGGTCCAGCCTACAATACCCTGCTCTGGCCAGACCACATCTGAAGTATCTTTTCAGTTTGTTGTATAATGTAACATGGAAATGGCAGGGTGGAATTCCTGCAAGATATAGGGTCAAGCCTCACCCAGAATTCCAGGGGACCACCCCCCCTCAGAACTCTGGATGAGGGACAGTTGAAGGCAGTTTAGGGGGAGTTGGTTTCTGGGGGTTGAGGTGAGTAGATCACTCTGCTTGCTGATCCCAGTTATTGATTGCTTTGGAGGCCATTGTGGCAAAAGTCATTTTGGTTCTGCTCAGCAGTTTGCCTGTTTAGCTGAATTAAACCTTTCCTGCAATAGCATTTTGTTACCATTTAGTTATTTTAGATATTAGGAGTGATAATTATAGGCTTTGAGGGCAAACTAGTTATAAAGTCTATCACTCCCTCCTGAGGGGGGAGGGGCTATTTTTACCTAACAGTTCAGGGCTTCCCAGATCTTATCCTAATCCTTGAAAAACCTTCCTTTCCTTCCCCTTCCTCTTTTATCAATAAAACTTCATCTTTGGGTAGCTGTGCCTGGCTATTATTTTGGGGATACTCACAACCTCCATAAACCTTGGCTTCTTTCAGTTGCCAGCCCAAGAAGTTGGATCCTTGTTCTGTCCCTGATAGCTACTAGACATCAAGCTTCTCCTATCTTCCCTAGTTAAACCTGTGGGGAAATAAGTTGAGAAAGTAAACATCTTAAGGAGAATAGCTTTGCCTAACCTTCCCAGAAATTATCAGATCAACCTCCATTTCCAACTGATTTCTAACTGCTTGTTGAGAGGGGGGAGAAGGAGCATTGAGCCAGTTTATGCTCCTCCCTCTTCACTCAAGCCTGTCAGTGGGGGAGGAGTGAGTCTAGCAAGATACTGATATCTGGCCACCCTTTCAGCTTCCCAAATATCTCTGTTAAAATCAACATAACAATAATTTAAGTGGACCATCATTAAACTAGAACCCGTCCAGGGGAAGATAACCAGGATGGTGGGAGTCAGTCATTCAACAACAAGGGACAGCCATCAAAAATGCTGAGAATGGGGAAATGGAATGTCTTATGAAAGGAATAGCAAGGAGAGCAGAGTCACTGGTTCATAAGAATATGTGGGAATAAGACTGGAAAGTTAGGAGGAACCTAGGTTATAAAGAGTTAACAGAAGAGTTTGTTTTGATCATGGACTTGATAGGAAGCTACTAAAGTTTACTGACTAAGGGAATGACATGGTCAAACCTGTATTTTAGGAAGATCAATTTGACAACTGAGTGGAAAATGGACGAGTGAGTGGAAATCTGAATCAGAGAGACAAACAAGCAGGCTATTGCAATGGCCCAGGCATGAGATAATAAGGGCCTGGATCAAGGTGGTAGCAGTGTCCAAGGAGAGAGGGGAACCTATGAGAGATATGTTACAAAGATAAAATCAGCAGGCATTGGCCACAGATTTGATAGGGTGTAAGAGAGACTAAAGAATCAAGGGTGGTACAAAGGTGTGAGCCTAGATGATTAGAAAGATGGTGGTATTATCAACAGTAATAGAAAGGATAGTAAGAGGAGAGTTTGGGGGGTCAATGAGTTCAGTTTGGGAAAAATTGAATTTAAGAAGTCTAGAGGACTTCTAGTTCAAGAAATCCATTAGGCAGTTGGAAATATAAGACTGAAGGTCAGGAGAGAAGTTAGGGCTGGATAAGTAGACCTGAAAATCAACAGCATAGAAATGATCATTGAATCCATGAGAGGTAATGAGATCCTCAAGCAAAATAGTAGAGAGAAAAAAAGAAGAGAAACCAGGATAGAGCCCTGAGGGACACCAACTGTAAGCAGGAGTGATTTGGACCAAGATCCAACAAAGGAGACTGAGGAGAAGATCTCTGGAAACTAATACATGAGGAAAAGTTGAAGGAAAGGGGAATCCTGGTCAAAAGAAGAGTGTTATTGTTGTTCGGTTTTTTCCAATCCTCTCTGACTCTCCCTGACCCCATATGGGATTTTCTTGACAAAGATACTGGCATGGACTGCCATTTCCTTCTCTGGTTCATTTTACAAATAAGGAACCGAGGCAAACAGGGCCAAGTGACTTGCCCAAGGTCATACATCCAGTAAGTGTCCTGAGGCTGGATTTGAACTCAGGAAGATGTCTTTTTGACTCCAGGCCCAGTACTCTATGCACTGTGTTGCCTAGTTGCCCTAGAAGAGTAGGGGAGGGGATAATGTAATAGCTGTCTTCAGGTATTTGAAGGTATAGATAAGAAAACAAATATGTTTCCTCTGGCTCCAGGAGGGCAAAACTAACATAGATATTTCAGGGAAATTGATTTCAGTTCAATAATAAGAGGTAACTTTCTAGCACATAGAATTGCCTAAGTGAGGAATGGGTTACTATGTGAAATGGTGAGCTCTCAATGCCCTGAAAATGTTCCTGCAGGAGTCTGGATGACCACTTACTGGGAATATAGTAGAAGCTATTGCTGCCTGGGAAAGAATAATGGACTAAATTATCACTAAAGTTCCTTCTACCTCTGAAATTTTGTGACTCCTTAGCCCAGTCACAATTATCATATCTTGTCTTTTGGGGGCATTAAGAGCTTTTCAGAGTATCTTTCGGTCAGAACTCCCTCCCAAGATGGTAAGAAGTATTCAAAGTAACAAAACATTTTAAAGAAATTTTGGCAAGTAAGTTTGGGTTCCAAATGGTACTAATAATCCAGCATCTCTGCACAGAACAATTCTTTCTCCCAAATAGGACCCCTGAAAAGAGTCTATGAAAGTCTACCAAAAAAGATAACAGAAAATGAGGCACTGTTTGTTTCAGTCCCAGTGTAGAACTTCGTAATAATAAAGCCCTCCTGAGCCTGAATATGAGCCTTGGGTCTTGGAATCATAAATTAGCTCAGTAGCTTGGCTTACCTTACAAAGCTACTTGCAGTAGCTTCCCTCCCTTTATGACTCGAGACTACAAGAGTCAACCCTGGCCAGCCTGAGTCACATGGAGAAGGTGCCAAAAAAAAAAATGCTGATGGATCAATGAAAATTCACCACAACTATTAGACAAATTCATAGTGTCTGTGGACAGCAAATTATTCCTTGTTCAACTTGACAAGCATTTTTAGATGCTTATTGGGTGCCAAGTACTGTGCTAGGCACTGTGGATTCAGAATCAATAAAACACAATCCTAGCTCTCAAGGAGATTATAATCTAGTAGGGGAAATAAAGGGTACTTAGGTGGCACAGCAGATAGAACTCTAGAGTTGGAATCAGGAAAATTCATCTTCATAGAGTTCAAATCCAGCCTTAGACACTAGTTATGTGACTCTGGGTCAGTCACTTAATCCTGTTGTCTTCAGTTTCCTTATTTGAAAAAAGCTGAAAAAGGAAATAGCAAACCACTCCAGTATTGTTGCCAAGAAAACCCCAAATGGGGTCACAAACAGACGTGACTGCAAAGACTGGCAGTGTTATAGGTGCATCAGAGAGGCACAACCAAAGAACTCAGAGAGATCCAAGGAGGGAAACATCACTGTCAGTTTGGGTAGATAAAATACTCATATAAGAATATGTAGAATGGATTAGAGTAAGGAGAGGCTGGAGTATTTCCCCTCCTAGATTTTAATTACCTTGTTAATCCCCTCTGAGGAGATCCCTATTATAGTCTAGGGGGAAAAGACCCAGGGTTTAAGCCAGGGCGGTAAGAGTGGAATTACAGACATCATGATATAATAGAAAGAATACTGACCTAGGAGCTGGTACTATTACCTTCATCAAGACAATAACTCTACTGTTTTTATTGTTTTGTTTTTCCAATCATGTCTTACTTGCCATGACCCCATTTGGGGTTTTCTTGGCAAAGACCCTGGAGTGCCTTGCCATTTCCTTCTTCAGCTCATTTTACAGATGAGGAAACTGAGGCAAACAGGGTTAAGTGACTTACCCAGGGTCATACAGCTAGGCAGCACCTGAGGCTGGTTTTGAACTCAGAGCTTCCTGACTCTAAACCCCAGGACTCTATCCACTATACTACATAGCTGCCATAGCTGCACTGTGCCCTACCTAATCAGGCCACCTTTGGACACTGATGTTCAGTTCTGAGTGCTTCATATAAGCAACTAGAGTGTATTGAGAAGGCAGCAAATAGCATGGTGAGAAGACTAGCAATGTATAAGGAGTAGACAAAGGTTCTGAGGATGTTTAGCCTGGAGAAGAGATGAATTAGGGAGTCTTCAGTGACAGTCTTTAGGTATTTGAAGGACATTCTTGGTCAGATGTGTTTGGACTAGAAGTTTCTTCCAACTTTTACAGATCTATGATTCTGTGATCTAAGTGTGTGTCCCAAATCTGTCTCTAGCTTTGTGGCCTTGGAATAGTCATTTTTCTCTCAGCCTCAGTTTCTTCATCTGTAAAATGAGGGGGTTTGACTTACAGCCCTCCAAGATTCCTCTCAGTTCCACAGTTCTAGATCATGTGTATATTAGAGATATTGTAGAGATGGAATTGATAGGGCTGGGCAATTGACTGGATAGGAAGAATAAAAACAGCTTCCTAGTAATCATAACTGTCCAACAGTGAAATGGGATGCTGTGGAAGGTGATGAGCTCCCTATACAATTGAATTGTTCAAGCAGAGACTGAAAGGGAATGCTGAAGTAGGAAATTGCTGCATGGAGTAGCAAAATCATTGCCCTGTCTTCCCATCGAGCTGCCCTAAGAAGGCAAGGAAGCAGAGACCCGCCGTTTAAGACACCACAGGGCAGTGGTAACAAACTCAAATAGAGATGGAGGCCACTAAACCAGACATAAGTATCCCCATGGGCCACATATTGACTTAGTTTTAAAATGTAATTTTATCTATGTTTTATTGTATTTTTATTTATTCTGTTAAATATTTCCCAATTACATTTTAATCTGGTTCAGGTTGCACTTGGGAGTGTTGCAGGCAGAGTATTTGACATCTCTGTTGTAGAGGGAGATCCATATAAAGCACCCTTATCATCGTCCTATTTTCCTACACATCTACCCTAAATCCTACCTGCTCCAGTTTCAGCTCTGGTGAGGCCATGACTTAAAAAAAAAAGGTTATGGCTTTGAGGCAGCTCCCACCATTCATTAGAAAGACCTTTTGCGATGGGCAAACATCTCTTCCCACCTTCCTACTCCCAGTTCTTCCATCTCCACCTCCACCCCCTCCTTCACCTTCCTCTCTCCATCTGTTCCATCCAAACTCCACTCCACAATTCCCCTTGTAGCTCTCTCCTAATTGACAGCTACCTCACTGTAATGTTATTTCTCTATCTTTAGTATGGACATCAGATTAATGGAAGATGGGCTTGGATCATCCTCCTTCCACCCACCACTCACCCCAGCACTCTCGTGCCACATCTCCCGAGTTTTGCATCAAAGCGATCCAGGTACCAGGACATAATGCAGCCACAGTGATGGTTCACTGGGGAGGCAGCCTCATCCTGCCCTCACTTGTGCTCATCTCACTTCCCTGCTGCCAGCAAGGGAGGGAAAAGGGCCAAGGCACAGAACTGTGGCCATTAAGTTGATGGGATATGCAGGCATGAGACAAAGAGAACGAGAGGCCTTAACAAACCCAAAACTTCAGGCGGGTATTGGACTCTCTGTAGGATCTTTCCAGGAGTCTGTAGTCCAGATGGTAACACAGGCTACCTGGTGCAGCAGATAGAGTGCTGAGCCTCAATCAGGAAGACTCATTTCCCCGAGTTAAAAATCTGATACTTACTGTGTGACCCTGGGCAAGTCACTCAATTCTGTTTGCCTCAGTTTCCTCATCTGTCAAATGAGCTGGAGATGGAAATGGCAAACCAGTCCAGCATCTTTACCCAGAAGAAGCCCAAATGGGGTCACAGAGTCAGACATGTCTGAAAAACAACTGAACAGCAACACATACCCTGTACAAGATTTCTATGTGGGGTGTAGATGGGATCCCCAAAGCTGGTGGAGGCAGGAGGGAATAGGATATGAGAACTGCGCCTTACCAGACTGACCACATGGTATTTTTATTGGAAATTCAGAGCATAAAAATCACCTCCCCATAGAAACAATGCCATTGTAGGTGGTCGGGTGTCCTAGCCAGGTCACCCAAGCCTCTGTAATGTATATGATGGCTGCTTAAACAATGCCAAGTAGTAGGAAACACCAATGTGGCAGTATAGGAATAATCAGCATAGACATCAGCTCCTCCATGGCTTACATGCTGGGTCTTAGGAGCTGTCTGAGGCATACATAATTTAAGTGACTTGCCTAGTTAGGTTTATATAGTTTTTAAGTATGAAGCGGGATTTGAGCCCAGATGTTTCCTGATGCCAAAACCAGCCTAAGCCATGCTGAAGAAGCTGTGGGAAGAGCATGTGATTTGGAGACAAAAGGCTTGATTTCACATCCTGGATTAGCTACTTTCTACCTATGTAGCCAAAACTAATCCCTATTCTGAACTAATCTTCTCTTATCAAGGGCATCATCATTTTCTTTGGCACCCAGGTTCACAACCTCAATGCCATCCATTACTCTTCACTCTCACCCCTCATATATCCATTTGGTTTCCAAATCTTCTTGTTTCTATCCGTTGCATTTCCATCCAAATCTTATTTCTATCCATTGCATTTCCACCCAAATCTTGTTATTTCTATCTATTGCATTTCCATCCAAATCTTCTTATTTCTATCTATTGCATTTCTACCCAAATCTTGCTGTTTCTATCTATTGCATTTCCATCCAAATCTTCTTGTTTCTATCTATTGCATTTCTACCCAAATCTTGCTATTTCTGTCTATTACATTTCCATCAAAATCTTCTTATTTCCATCCTTTGCATTTCTTTTATAGTTATAGATATCAAAATTGATGTCAATATCTATCTCCTCTTCACTCACACAGCAATCTACCTAGTCCTAGTCAACAAGTCAACTAGCCTTTATTAAGCCCTGAATAAGTGCTAGGTACTGTGCTAATGAAACGATGAGTTCAGGCCCTCATCACCTCTCAACTGAACTATTGAAATAGCCTTCTAATTGGTCTGCCTGCCCTAAATCCATCTCCCCATTCCATTCATGCTCCCCACAACAAGCAAAGTAGTTTCTCCCAAAGTGTGGGTCTGGCCATGTTACCCCAACTCCCTGAGTCCCAGGGGCTCCCTATTATCTCCAAGATCAAATGTAAACTTCCGTTTGGTATTTAAAGCTCTTCAAAATCTGGCCTTCTACCTTTCTGATCTTTTTACACTTAACACTCTTTGGTCTATCTCTACAGGCTTACTGAATGTTCCTGGTACATGGTACTCCAGTCTCCATTTTTATCCCTTTTCATTTCATATTCCCCCCCCACTGGAATTCTCTGCCCACTCACTTTTGCCCCTTAAAATCCATGACTTTCTTTAATACTCAGCTAAACTGTGACTTAATTCAGGAGGACTTTTCCAGTCCCCCTAGCAGCTAGTCTTCCCCTCTAAGGTTACCTGCTATGTATGCTGTTTGTACCTTGTTGTTGTTGTTCAGTTGTTTCAGATATATCAAACTCTTCATGACCTTTTTGGGGTTTTCTTGGCAAAGATACTAGAGTGCCTTGCCATTTCCTTTTCCGGCTCATTTTACAGATGAGGAAGCTGACTTGCCCAGGGTAACACAGCTACAAAGTGTCTAAGGTCATATTTGAACTCAAGTTTTCCTCACTCCAGGTCTAGCATTCTATCTACCATGCCCCCTAGCTTGTTTCTTGTTTGTACCTATTTCTATAAGGTATCAGTTTCCTTCCTCTAGAATATTAGTAAGTCCCTGAGGGTAGGAACTGTTTCACTTTCACCTTTTTATGCCCAGTGCTTAGTGAGGTGCCTGGAACAAAGTAAGCATTTGTTATATGCTTATTGATTGATTGGCTTCTTCTCTCTGAGCCTCAGTTTCTTCATCTATAAAATGAGGGGTTTAGACTAAATGTACTCTAAGGTCCCTTCCAAGACAAAAACGAAATCCTATGATTTCTTACCTCCATCAACAGTGATGGTAGCGCCTGAATTCTCCCCTGATCTACACAGGTCTGCTTAGGAATGACTTAGGAAAGCCAGAAAAACATGAAAATGACCCCATCCCCCAACCTGCAGCAATGCAGTAAAACTAGTGATTAAATAAAGCAGGAAAGCATGCAATCAAATGAGCTAATTTCTTATTTATCTTGAATGCTAGTTTGTAGGAAAAGTTGATTAGAGGAGGTTGAGGAGGAGGCAGCATGGTACTGGAGAGAGAGAGAGAGAGAGACAGAGACAGAGAGAGAGAGAGACAGAGACAGAGACAGACAGAGACAGACAGAGACAGAGAGAGACAGAGAGAGAGAGACAGAGAGATGGAGAGACAGAGACAGAGAGACAGAGAGAACTAGAAACTGGCCTGGAAGTCAGGAAATCAAGAAATTTAAATGCTAGTCACTTTATCCCTCTCAGCCCCAGACGCCCCATCTATAAAACGAGAAGGTCAGCCTAAATGATCTCAAAGGTTCCTTCTAAGCTCCATCATTCTGGGTAGGTGGAGGCTTTTGTGGAGTTTCTGAAGGAGGTTGCCATGTACTTTCCAAGTGCTTCTGAGGTTGATGATATTGGCTCTTCATTACTTCTAACTTCACTCCAAAATCCAAGGCTTTCCTTGTCCTAGATAACTGCTCTAGTGCTAATATTACTCTTACACTCATCAGCCATGATTAGAGTCATTTTACCACCTCACTAATGGATCAGAGAGAAGTGGAGAGAAAGTGAGAAGAGAGGAAGGAGAGAGATTTTTCCAGTGTAACTGCACGATTCTTAGAAAGAAGGTAGAATCTATGTGTATCTGTGAGAAATGGATGGTCTGAGGTGAAATTAACTGAATCATGAATGGGCAGATGAAAATGGAGAGCACATCCTGTCCTCAGTGCCTCTAATAGGGCAGAAAGGCGGTGATGGGGAAAAGATACTCTGTCAAATATATCACCATCCCACCACCAAAAAGTAGCTCAGAATAATTTGGTTGTTAACCAAAACAAGAATGGAACAAGGAAAGAAGGAAGGAGAAGGAGGAAAGGAATATTGTATGGACCAGAAACAATATGGCATAATAGAAATATCATTAGGTTTGAAGTCTGAGGACCGGTGTTCAAATCCTGGTTCTGCTGCTTGTTAGCCCTTGTTGCCACTTTCTCTCTCTAGGTCTCAGTTTCCTTACCTATAAAATGTAGTATTTAGACTAGATTTTTTTTTTCCTTTTAACTCTGAATCAATAAGCTTCTGGAGTAGGATGTGTATAAATCAGGGTACCTGTAGTGAGATTTCATCACTCTCCTCTTTCTCCATCTCTTCCATTCTGGGATCTTAATACATGGCCTTATGCAAGTGGCAGCACCATATATGCCCGTGTCACAGTCTCTGTCTTCATCAGGCTGGCTCTCTTTCCTGATCCTTTGTGTGGTAGATATGTAAAGGCTGCTCCACTCTGAGACAAGAACAATCTCTGAGAAGCCCATCTCAGAAGGTTCCTTGGGAAACTATCAAATTGATAAGCCAAGGAATCTCCTCGGGAATAGGTATAACCTTTTGTCTACATTGATCTCCCCAGTGCCCAGCACAGTGCTGGGAACACAGTAAGAGCTGAATAGAGGTTTGTTGGTTGATTGATTATTACTACCATTTTGATACCCATTGACACAAACCACAGTCAGAGAATGCTTTTGTCCCTGTAGGACTTTTTTTTCAAGCCCCAGCAAGTAATTTGGCTTTTGTTTTTTGTTGTTGGGTTGCTTTTTCAGTGGCAATCAATTTTCATGACCCCATATGGGGTTTTCTTGGCAAAGATGCTATGGTGGTTTGCCATTCCCTTCTGCAACTCATTTTACAGATTAGGAAACTGAGGCAAACAGCTTTAAGTAACTTACTCAGGGTCACATAGCTAGGACATGTCTAAGGACAGATTTGAATTCAGCAAGAGTCTTCCTGACTCTAGGCCTGACTTTCTCTCCACTCCACCACCTAGCTGCCTCTGACTGTCATTATATGCTTTACCAATAAGCGTAGAATTCTTCTACTGTTCTGCACTCTTCAGTTTCTACTAGAATACTGTGTCTAGATCTGATCTATCTAGTTTTTTTAATTGCCTTTTTCTGATGCCTTTGTTTTTCATCACAATTTTTCCTAGATAGAATTCTTTATAGCTCCAGAATTGAACTCTACCATGTTAGCAAAGAAAGACAGTTAAGTAAAAACAACCAATGCAGTGACCATACTTGAGGATGCATGGGAGATTCTACCCCATTCTTCCTTTCTGCCAAGAAGAGGGAGATGTATTTTATTGCCCATTCTGCGGGATCGAGATGAGTTATTACACTGGCACGGAATTTGCTTCCTTTTTGTGTTCTTCTCACTTACATTGTTATAGTCATTGTGTATATTGTTTTTCTGATTCTGCTCATTTCATTCTGTATCAGCCCATACGAATCTGTCTCTCTAAATTCCTCATGTTCCTCACTTCTTACTGCACCCAAGAGTCTGTTACATTCACATACATTCACAGTCTGTTCATAGTCATATCACCTGATACTAATCTTCCACAGCCCAGTCAAATCCCTCCTGTGGTCTTTGAGCATAATAAGTGCATAATAAATGTTTGTTACAATTAATTAATACATTCTACCTTCTACGATGGCTACATGCATACAAGGATTTTAACTCTCCTACTAGATTCCCAGCTTCTGGAAGAAAGGAATATGTCTTATTCATTCCTGAATTTAGAATCTAGCAAAATGTCTTGCAAATAATAGGTACTGGATGAATAAATGAATGAATGAATGAGTGAATGAATGAATGAATTCATTAGTCTTCCCCAGAGTGAAGACAGAGTAAATTATCTCTTGATATTTCTCCTAGGTCTCCGAACCAATAATTCTAATATAATGCACAAGATCTTCCTATTCTCCTATATATAAATTCCTTTATATATGTATATATACATATATATTCCTATTCTTCCTATATATATTCTGAAAGAGAGAGAAATATGTATATATATACATGTATGGATGGATGTATTTTCCTTTGTGTGTATACTTGCATATGCATACATGGAAAGATGGAAAGAAATAAGCATTCATTAGCTACTTTGTGCCCAGTAGGCAGCTAGGCATTGCTGTGGATGGAATGACAGGCCTAGAGTCAGGAAGACTCATCTTCCTGAGTTCAAATATGGCCCCAGATATTTACTGACTACCTGTGTGACCCTGGGCAAGTCACTTAACCCTGTTTGCCTCAGTTTCCTTATCTATAAAATAAGCTGGAGAAGGAAATAGCAAATATTTTAGTATCTTTGCCAAGAAAACCCTATATGGGGTCACAAAGAGTTGGACACAATTGAAAAACAACTGAACAACAATAATATGTGCCAAATGACTTACAAATGTAAATGGAAGGAAGGTAGGTACTATTATTGTTCCTGTTTTACAGTTGAGGAAACAAAGCAGCCAATGATTTATCCAGGCGCTGACAACTAGTAAGTGTATAGGACTAGATTTATATTTATATTCCAGACTTTGGTTCCAGTGGTCTACAGTATTGAGAAGGGAAGGAGAACATAGAATCACATTAGCCCCTGATCCCTGGAAGAGATCTTAAAGATCCTCTAGTCAAACCCTTTATTTTAAAGGTGAAGAAGGGTTTGCCCAAGGTCACACAACAGATAACAGAACCAAAAGAAGCAACGTTGATCTCCTGACTCTTATGTTTCTCTGTTAGAATCTTCCCCCACGGACCAGAAGAAACCACCAGATGCAGGAGGATGCAGTACTCTGTGCTCTATCTATAACTGTTTAGAACACTGTCAGACTGTGTTCCCCAGGCAAGGAGAAGGGGAATCAGCAGCCACTGGAGTAGGGAGATGTTCATCCCCTCTTCCCTTCCGCATCAAGCTGGGCCAAGTGAGAAGCAAACACTAAACACTGAAGAGCATTAAAGGAAATGTCCCTGGGGGGAAAAGACAGAGGCAAGGAGAAAGAGAGAGACAGAGAGAGACAGACAGACAGAGAGAGAGATACAGAGAGACAGAGAAAAAGAGAGAGACAGACAAACAGACAGACAGACAGACAGAGAGATAGAGAGAGACAGAGAAAAAGAGAGACAGAGAGAGAGAGAGAGAGAGAGAGAGAGAGAGAGAGAGAGAGAGAGAGAGAGAGAGAGAGAGAGCGCTACACAGAACCACCCTATCACTGATGGCTGTCATCAGGGAAACGAGATTCCACTCTAAAAACAATGAGCCTGCTTTGTGTCTTCTCCCAGCTTATGTCTGAGAAGCGTAAACTACTTTACCAACATTGCCTCATCCATCATCCCAGCATCCCAAGCCTGGGAAGGAGGGGAGAGGCAGCTACTATCACAACTCCTGGTACAGACAGAAATTCAATTAAATTTAATTCAAATTCTGCTGAGATCTCTCAGCCTTGGTGTCAAAGGGCCCAGCACAGAAAGCCAGGGGTCCTCCCACCCAACCTAGTACCCTGGACTCTTCCAAACATCTCCCTCTCCTAGAAATAAAAATAATAACAATCTCAGCAACTACATTTAGTAGCCATTTAAGATTTACACAGTGCTTGTTTCACAATTTCCCTATAAAGTAGAGAGTTTTACAGATGGGCAAACCAAGTCCCAGAGGAATTGCATGACTTGCTATGGTCACAAAGTCAGTAAATAACTTCAAATGGGATAATGTATCTCCTGCAGTGCTTTGAAAGCTTTAAAATCCAAATAAAGGTTATTTGTTAGAAAGTCAAGATTTGAACCTATGTCTTAGTGCTTCAAACCCAGTAAATCAGTTAATAAACATTTATTAAGTGCCTGCTATGTGCTAGGCACTAGACTAAGTGCTGGAAATGCAAAGAAAGGTGGAAAAAAAAAAGTACCTGTCCTGGAGGAACTCACAATCTAATGAGAGAGATGACAAGCAAACAAATATATGTATATATAATATACACATACGCCTATGTAAACAACGTGTATATAATATACAATTGAATTGCATATCTATAAGCACACACTCACATTCACAAGTCACATACAGGACAAATAGGAAGTAATGAAGAGGAATCCAAGGCTCTTTCCACTGCCCCACACTATCCTAACTTGCATTAGCTTTTTGTCTCAGGCTCATTCTCCTGTCTCCCATCTCCCTGACTTTGCACAGGCTATTCCCTGGGTCTGGCATGAGCTGTGTCTTCTCCTCCTTCCCTTAGAATCCCTAATTTCTTTTAAAACCCAGCTCAAATGCCACGGTCTATGGCAGACCTTTGCTCTTCTCCAACCGCTGAAATTATTTAGATACTTATCATCCCTCCAGAATGAATGCAAGTTCCTTAAGGAGAGGCATGATTTCATTTCTGTCTTGGTACCTCCATTCCTTGGCGTATAGTAGAAGTTTTTTTTTAAATGCTAATTGATTGATCTGATTGAATCTTCACCACTAACTGTAAGTTTCCTTTCTTTTCTTTTTTTTTTTTTAACCCTACCTTCCATCTTAGAACCAATACTAAGTATTGGTTCAAAGGCAGAAGAATAGTGAGGGCTAGTAACTGAGAATAAGTGACTCATCCAGGGTCTCACAGCTAGGGAGTATCTGAGGCCAGATTTGAACCCAGGAGGCTTTTGCTCTCTATCCTCTGAGTCATCCAGCTGCCCCTTAAACTGTCAGCTCCTTGAAGGGAGGGCATATCCTCTTTCATCTTCCTGATTCCCAACCCCCAGCTAAGTTTCCCACCCATAATAGACACTTAATAAGTCTTTGTTAAATTCAACTAAATTCCAGCAGTCATTGCCCAGATGTTCACAGTCTATGCTTGAAGTGGAACCCTGAAATGCAAACGCTTCCTCTGCGCCAGCTCTTTAGGCATCCTAGAGCAGACAAAAGACAGGCAGAAGAAGAGGACGTGCATGGCCCCTAGAGCGCATATGTGAACCTTCTCATGCTAGCTTTTGTCCAGCTCGCCGGGCCCCACCTCCCTCTCTCCTGGGGAGACCGACTACCCCGTGTCAGAGCCCTCGACGCAAGGGGAGAGCTCTATTCGGTTTCTAGCCAAAGGAATTATACAGCAAAGGAAGCTTGTCGTAAATCACGAGCCAAAAGCAATTCTTAAAACCAAATTAAAGTCCTGAGCATAGAGCAGGGCTGCTTTAGAAATCAACCCTTCAGGTTCACTCCCTTGCTAGATAAAGCGAAAAGGGGGGGAAAGAGACGTTGGTATTAAAATTCCAGAAAAGTAATATGAAATAAATAAGTGATATTTTCTGGCCAAGATAATGCAAGGTTTTTCGTTCCCAATATGATCAGGCTGCTTTACATTTTAATAAATGCACATTTTGAGAAAATAATATTATTGCTCTGATATTGGGAGATTATTTGTGAACATAAAATATGAGAACTTGTCAGGAAGGCATTTATTTTCTTTTTGTCTTTTTTTTTTTCTCTTTTGCCATATTCTTCTGCCTAATGGAAGATGATTGCAAAAATAATTATATCAAACAGTGGCCAAAACTCACAACATAAATGGGAAAAATGAAGGTTATCTGGCATCAGATTGCAAACATGGGGGAGGGGAGAAATGTGTGTTGGAGCTCAGGGAGATAATTGCACATCAATCAGATGATTACAAAGTGGGTGGAAAAATTAAGACGACTGATTGGCTGCTGGATGTTCTGATCCCAGACGGAAATCAGAACATGGATCGGAACTCATTAGTCAAATTACCCATTTCCTATGCCCATGTGAAAAAACTGAGAAATAGCTAGAGTTCTGTTTGACAAACTCCAGCAGTGATATAATCTGCCCTGCCGCATGCCCTACCTTTAGTGGTAGCTGACGTTAGGAACGCTGCACCATCTTGGCCATAAGGCATCGAAGGCATTCTACAGCCCTTGTCCACTGACCTTGGCCCCTTGTAAAATGAGAAAATGGCCCAGAGGTAAAAGGAATGAACACACGTGTGCTGGCCCCCAGTGCTTTTCCTTATTTAATCCATAGCCTCTTAGATCTAAAGCTAGTAGGGCCCTCAGAGGCTATCTAGTCCAAATCCTCCCATTTTACAAATGAGGAAACTGAGGCCCAAAGATTTTAGGTAATTTGCCCAAGATCACACAAGTAGTGAGTGTTAGAAGGAGGAGTTGAACCCAGTTCCTGACTTCAGAGACTGTATTTTCTACATGGTACCAGGCTGCTTCCTTCTATTCAACAAACTTAATCAATCAATCAGTCTATCTAACTATTTATTTGTTAAGTCCCTTCTGTGTCCAGTAGCTAGAGTGCTAGACTTAGAACTAAGGTCTTCGAATCCTTTTTCTAACATTTAATCACTGAATTATCCTGTGCTGTATCTACTAAGTTATACATTAGTGAATAGTTCCTGCACAGACAAATCACTGCTATGGTACAATGCCCAAGATTCATGGGAATATTATATACATAGCAGTCTTTTTTCATAAACCATTCACCATGGACATATATATGTGCCTTGGCCTCCAAGCCTGAACATGCCCTCTTTTGGATTCTCCTAATAATAACGTTTGTCTCTCTCTTCTATACTTCCCCCTTTTTTGCAAACTTGTCTTATCCTGACTAGGACTCCCATATTTTATTCATATTCATAGCCCTTTTAGCAAAGTAGAGGCGGTGTTAAACTTGGAATTGGGGAGATGTAGGTTCAGACCCTGCCTCTAACACCTACTTAGTAGCCAGACCATGGTCAAGTCACTTAAATTGTTTGAGTATCAGTTCATCATCCATAAAATGGGCATAATAATGCCTATAGTACTTGTCTCCCAGGCAGGTTGGCATGAGATTCAGATGAGATCATGTACATAAAGCATTTTGCAAATTTTAGAGGTTTGATGTTTAAATACCAGATATTAATATTAATGATATTAATATTTAATTGGGTTAGTAGATGCCCAATAAACAAATGATGGCTGAATGAGGGAATGAATCTTTTTCAACTCAACTCACTGATTTGGACTTCCAAAGCTGCTCTGATAAGGTTTGAAATCATGGATGTTAAAAGTCCATCCTCTGAGAGATACAGGCCAGATCCACTGGGTGGTCAGTTAGTCCATTAATCACCCCTTGTATCTAAGCCCTGCAATTATGATGGTGAATATCAAGGGCAACCTTGAAGGGAAAAGAAGTCACAAGAAGGAAATAAATAGGATTGGAAAAGGAATAGGATAAGGCAATGAAAGGGAGGAGGACTGTTCCCTTAGTGATGAGGAGCTAGAGCATTTGTGGGCAAATTATATGCCTCAATCATATTTTTTGTGCTTCAAATGAAGTAGTATTTGCCTTTTCTTTTTACCTGTTGATAGTTCCCTTAAGTTACTGCCCAATGCCAGTGAGCAGTGGCCAAAGGGTGGGGTCAGGGGGAGTAACTTCATAAGTCAAAGGGCAATTGTGCCCCTAAAAAAACATTTGTTATGAATGAATAAATCAGTAAATGAGAAAGCATTTCTTAAACACTTAACTCTAGGACGAGCTCTGAAGATACAAAAACAAATTATCAAGACAGTCCCTGTTCTCAAGGGGAGAGGGAATATGCTCAGAATTAAAGAAATTCAAAGTATATACAAAGTGATCTTAAGAGGAAGAACCAACACTCCTGGGGAATCAGGAAAGGCACCATGTGGAAAGTAGCATCTAAACTGTATTTCTAAAGAAGGTAAAGGTTTTTAAGAGATAATGTAGTTTAGATTCCTCCACGGTCTCTTTTTTTTTAAAACATTTACTAATATTTATTTTTTAGAAAAGTTAACATGGTTACATAATTCATGCTCTTACTTTCCTTTTCACCCCCCCCCCCGAATTCCCCCTCCATCCCATAGCAGATGTGTATTTCTACTGGTTTTAACATTTGTCATTGAATCAAGAACTATTTCCAAATTGTTGATAGTTGCATTGGTGTGGTAGTTTCCAGTCTACATCCCCAATCATGTCCGCCTCAACCCATGTGTTCAAGCAGGCGCTTTTCTTCTTTTTCCTCTCCTGTAGTTCATCCTCTGAATGAGGGTAGAATTCTTTTCCATAAATCTCTCAGAATTGTCCTGGGTCATTGCATTGCTGCTAATACAGAAGACCATCACATTCTATTTTACCACAGTGTATTGGTCTCTGTGTATAAAGACTTCTGGCTCTGCTCCTTTCACTCTGCATCAATTCCTGGAGATCTTTCCAGTTCACATGGAATTCCTCCAGTTTATTATTGCATTGAGCACAATAGTATTCCATCACCAGCATGTACCACAATTTGTTCAGCCATTCCCCAATTGAAGGGCATACCCTCCTTTTCCAATTTTTTTTCCACCACAAAAAGGTGGCTATAAACATTTTTGTACAAGTCTGTTTATCTATGATCACTTTGGAGTACAAACCCAACAATGGTATGGCTGGATCAAAGGGCAGGCATTCTTTTATAG